>NC_084849.1:4618406-4963406 GCF_033115175.1 Lepus europaeus | reverse complement strand
GGCAGGAGGGGGGCCCCTTCTGTCCCCACCCCCACTCCTGGGCTGCCCGAGGGCCTGCTCCTGCCGTGCCCCCAGACTGAGCCTGGACAGCGAGGGTGGAGCAAGGGGGACCCCTGACAGGGTCCCAGAGTCCCTCAGCAGTGCCCAAGCCAGGGACAGGGCTGGCGGGGAGGCAGAGGCTCTCCACGAGGGGTGGGGGACGCATGCCCTGCCCAGCCACCAGTGCGGGCAGACCCCCTGGGCCAGCCACACAGCCACACAGCCCTCAGAGCCAGGAGCTCCTGGCCCCATGGAGGAGAGAGCATGCAACTCACAGGGCGGTTTCAGTTCTCGTCCACAGCCTTGGTTTGCTCATCTGTCAAATGGGCACGTGAAGGCCACCACCCACAGCTGCCCTGGAAATCCTCGCTTCTCCCCAGAAAAGGCGGTAGGAGCAGGCAGAGCTGGCACCGCAGGCAGCCGCGTGGTGAGTTCCCCCGGCCAGCAGATTCCAACAACTGAACAGACACCAAACGCATGGACACACGGCGAACGGCGGAACACCCACAACACAAGCCCTGCAGAGCGGGGGCACCTGTGCGCTCACGCGGCGCCGGAGGAAACTTAAATCCCACGGTAACCACGCGCCCAGCAGCAAAGCAGCCCCTCAGCCGGCTCGCACTGCCATGTCCAGAGCAGCTCTGTCCACGCAGCCAGAAACCACGAGGCTTCCACATGGGCACGACTCCCAGCGAGGAGCGGGGACTCGCGGGAACACTACACGGCACACAGGCGCGTGTACACTGGGACTCAGTATTACGGGCTTCTAGAACATCTGTGACCGGCAGCAGATGGCTGTGTACTCCTGGTGGGGAGGGGTGGGGCCTGGAGGAACTTTCGGGACGACAGAAACACTACATGCCCATGCTGCTCGGTGTCATGGAAAAGGTCATCTTGGTCAAAGCTCACGGAGCTGGCGGCCAGGGTCACCTGAGCCATTGCCTGCAGTGCCCACATCCCACACGGGCGCAGGTTCGAGTCTCAGCTGCTCCACTTCCAATCCAGCTCCCTGCTAGTGCACCTGGGAAAGCAGCGGAAGACGGCTTTGGCCACGTGGGAAACCCGGATGGAGCGCCTGGCTTCGGCCTGGCCCAGCCCTGGCCACTGGAGAGTGAACCAGCAGATGGAAGATCTCTCTAACTCTGAGTTTCAAATAAATAAATAAATCTTAAAAAGCCGGCAGCCCATATGGGCGCCAGTTCAAGTCCCGGCTACTCCACTTCTGATCCAGCTCTCTGCTATGGCCTGGGAAAGCAGTGGAAGATGGCCCAAGTGCTTGGGCCCCTGCACTGGTGTGGGAGACCAGAAGAAGCTCCTGGCTTCAGACCGGCACAGCTCCAGCCATTGCGGCCAACTGGGGAGTGACCCAGCAGATGGAAGACCTCTCTCTCTCTCTCTCTCTCTGCCTCTCCTCTCTGTGTAACTCTGACTCTCAAATAAATAAATAGATCTTTTTCAAAAGAAAAAAAAAATCATGGAACTGATGCTTTAAAAACTGTACCTCCTACCTCGCAAGAAGGCGGCTGATTTTTACAGGAACCAGAGAAATACACACGCTACCTCGGCACCACCAGCTCCGATTCCTCACGTGTCAGCCGCCCGGAGCTTCCCCAGGGCCCTGACCTCTGAGCTCAGGCCAAGGCCGGTCTGGGTCAAACCCCGCCCCCCAGCCAGGTCACACCCACCCTAGGCTGAGCCACGCTACCTGCAGCCCCGACTCCAGCGGGGGCCTCATCGCTATTGCTGGAAAGGGACATACGGGCAGGCACTAGGCCCGGCACACCCACGGCAGCCTCCGGCTGGGGGCATTTAACTGATGCCTGCTGTCCAGGAGAGGGCCTGATGCTGGGTTCCTCCCAGGAAGACACAGACAAAAGACGGGGGTCTGCTGGGAGGAGCTGGCCTGGGGACTGCACAGTGACCTGAGCGGTCAACCCAGGTGGAGACCCCTGGCGTCCCCCGGCCACTCCCCGCCCAGAGCCCACCCACTTCCGCAGCAGAGACACAGTGATAACAGAAAACCGAGGTGGCCCCGGAGCCCATGGCCATGCTCTGTGACTGATGGGGAGGGCGGGCGACAGTGTGGGAGGGGTGTCCCCAGCCGATGAGCCAGGCGGCCACAGGCAGACCCAGGCTCCCCGCCAGCCTCCTCCCCTCGCCAGCCGCCACAGGCACCATTAATTGCTGTCATTTGAGGGTGGCCTGTGGGGAGGAAGGGAGGAGGCGAGGGGAGGGGGAAAGGAGGAAGGAGGGGGGGCACTGGCCAGGGCCAAGCATCCTGGACCAGGAAGGAACGGGAGAACCCCCCGGGGGGAGGGGGGACCCTGTGCTCTCTGCCCACCCCAGGAAGCCCAGGGCACCCATAGGCACCAGCGGTGTGACACTGCGCCCTGCCCCCAGAGTCACTTGTCTGTTGCAGGTGGCCCTGACCCTCCTCCCCAGCCGCCCCCACCTCCCATCTGTTACCCTGATTTACAAGCGCCCCATTCCCCAGCTGAAGAAAGCTCCAAGGGTCAAGTCCAGGGTGAATTCTGCCAGGCAGCCCCCACTGCCAGTGGGAATCTACACCTGGCCCAGGGCCCCCCCAGCCCCCCTTGGGGGACCTCCAAGCACTGCCCTGTCCCCCCCTTGTGCCCTGGGGACGTCCCGTTTGGGGGCGGGGTGTGTATGTGGGTAGCAAGGCAACGCTCAGCCCACACCCGTCCTGGCGGCATCACAGGTTGGGGGGGGGCACAAGGAGCCACCGGCCAGGAGCTCCGCACTGCCGCCACGACCCCGCCACTCCCCAGACGGGCGCAGGGCCCGCCCCACGGCTGCTGCCTCCCTCTGCCGCCTGGCCGTGATGGATCGGCCCAGGGAGGAAGCTAAGTGCTCGCAGACAAAAAGCCCTTTTATCGTCCTCGGGAGGTCACCAGGCTGACAAGCAGATAACTCAGCCGTCCCCATTAGACCCAGAGGGGGTCACAGAGGAGCAGGGAGGGGGAGGGACTGCCAGCTGGGCCTACCGCCTCCCCTCGCCTCCCCTGGGCTGGCGGCTCACCTGGGGGACCACACCAGCCCCACTCAGGGTGGCCCAGGCCTCCCCAGCCCTCGGACCCTAGGGCTGCAGCAGGGCCAGGCTCGGAGAAGCAAATGACCTCCAGGGAACCCCAAAGGCTCAGGACAAAGGGAAGAGGCCCCCCCCTCGGAAACCTCAGTGACAACAGAATCCTACCCAGGGCCTGGTCACCCCTCAACCCCCCGATTCCCACAAGCCCCCTCCTCAGTCTCGGGGAAGTCTGCCTGTGGGGGATGGGCGCTCTGCCCACCGCACCCACAACGGGGCCTGGCGTGCAGTGGGCTCCTGGGAGAGTCCCACTGAACGGCCAGGCACCCATCTCACAGACAACGAAACTGAGGCACAGGCAGAACCGCCTCGGGAGAGCTCCCCAGAGAGTCAGGCCAGGTGGGTGTCGGGGTCAAGGACCAGAACTCGCACCATGCCCCCTGGGGCTGTGACCTCAGCGAGCCCCTCTGCAGAATGGGGTCACACAAACTGACCCCCGCCCCGTCACACCCAGGACACAGCCAGTCCCCACCTGCAGAACACACGGTGCTGGGCCCCACCCCAGATGCTGAGGTCAAAGGTCAGGGGCTCTGCTGGCTACTCCTGGGACCCTCTGGGAGGCCTGGCCTGGCTGACACCCACAGAAGTCACCGGAAGTGCAGGCGCCCAGGGCTCCCGCTCGTGGGGGACAAACCACGCCACACTAGCCACATGGAGCTGGAAGGGGCCCGGCGCTCGCCCCCACACCCAGGGTGCCCCCCTCCCCATCCCCAGCAGCCCAACTCCTCACATCAGGCCCAGGTCAGCCCCACGACTCTGGGGACAGACACAAGGACAGGGGCCATGGGTTCAGGTCCCCCTCAGCTGGTTAAAAAAAAAATGCAAAAACACGGAAATGTGGGCCGACACCCACACGGCGCCTGCTGTGTACCTGGGCCTGCCTCAACTCACCTTCATGTGAGCCCACGGCGGGATGTGACCACGGGCCCTGCTCACAGCTGAGAAGTGGCCGAGGGTGCCACGCTCAGGCCCAGGACGCATGGCCCCCTCCAAGTGAGAACACACATCAGAGCCCCACGGACCAGCCCGGCTGATGCCCACGTCTGCGCTGACTCCCTTTCCCCAACACCCACACCCTGCTCTCTGGGGAGACCCCCAGCCACTAAACACACGAGGCACGAAAACGAGGCATCGCACAGACCCGCCAGGCCCGCCAGCCTCAGGCTGCCCGGCTGTAAAATGGGTGTGCTAGGCAGAACCGGCCAGCTTCCCAAGGAGGTGCCAAACAGGGCTCTTAGCTTCCAGCTGAGACACTCGGCTCAAGACACCAACTTGTGCCTCGGTTTTCACATCTGTAGAATGGGCCCACTGGGGGACGCAGTTCACGGGATCAAAGATGCAGGGAAAACAGTGGCTAGGGAGGCCCCACCCGCCACCAGGTGTCCTGTGCCAGGTCAGGAACCAGGCTGCCGTCCACCAGGAAGTGTGCACAGCGGGCAGGGAAAGGAGTCCAGCCTGAGGGCATCTCTCAGCACCCACCACCCAAACTGCACAGCAGCAGTGTGGGCCCCAGGGCCGAGAGAGAAGCCCACCCACCACGCCGACATCTGCAACCCAGAGACGCCCACAAACTCCCCGCTGCCCCCAGCCCTGGGAGGCTCTGAAAAGCCAGAGTCCCCCTCCCCCACCCACAGGCACTGCTGAGTCACTTCCCACCAGAAATCCCCCCGGCACCGACCTGCACCTACCGGAAGCTGCCGGCAGCACGGCCGTGTCCCCATGGACGCAGGAGGCCTGCAGGAGACAATACACAGGGTCGCCTTACTATGCGGGCAGCGACCGTGTGCAGGCTCTGTGCGCAGGTGCAGACGATGCCGGCTGCGGGCCCGGGGCCCCACGCACCGAACACGCCAGGCCGAGTCTGCCGGGCAAGCCTGAGGGGTACGTACTGCTACCCTCGCTCCCGAAAGACTGATTTATTTACTTGAAAGACAGAGTGACAGACAGAGAGAGGTCTTCCATCCGCTGGCTCACTCCCGGGGTGAGGGCCAGGGACTCCTCGGATTCCCAGCAGGAGCCCGCCTGGGGCACTGGACTTGGGCCATCCTCCTGCCTCCCAGGGCACATCAGCAGGGAGGAAGCAGGGGAGCGGGACTCAGAGCAGCACTCCAGCCCAGGGTGCAGGTGTCACAGCCCAACCCGCGGGACACAGACCCAGCCCTGTGACCCATCAGACAGGGAGACTGAGGCACAGAGAATCCAACTGTCACGCCAAGGGCCCGTGGCCAGGAAATGACGGAGCCAGGATTCCCGCTGCAGGCTGTGGGGTGGTCACGGGGACCCACGGCCACTGGGAAACCCACCCCCTAACTGCCTAGAGGACCCCACAAGCAAGCCAGTGAAGGATGGGGGGGTCTCCCGTCCTCATTCCAACATGTGTGAGTCGCCATACTCAGCTGAAACTGCACAGTGACAAAGGTAAGAGCCGACTGACATAAAGGGGGCAAGCAACTCGGCGTACGCGTCACTGAGGCAGTGACAGCTCGGCCCGCTGTCCACGGTGTCAGAACGCAGGTTTGAGTCCTGGCTGCTCCACTTCTGATCCAGCTCTCTGCTATGGCCTGGGAAAGCAGTGGAAGATGGCCCAAGTGCTTGGGTCCCTGCACCCGCGTGGGAGACCTGGAAGAAGCTCCAGGCTCCTGGCTCAGCCTGGCCCAGCTCCAGCCATTGTGGCCATCTGTGGGGTGAACCAGCAGACAGAAGACCTCTCTGTGTCTCTCATTTTGCCTGTCAAATAAATTGTTTTTTTAAAAATGACGGACAGCGCCAAGTGCTGACGGGAAAGAGGAGCGACTGGAGCCGCCACTCATTGCCAGAGGGACACCAAATGGCGAACCCAGCTGGGACACAGGTGGTGACTTTTTTTTTTTCTTTGAAGTTTTATTTATTTCAAAGATTTACAGAGAGAGAGACAGAGAAAGAAAGAGATCTCCCATCCGCTGGTTCACTCCCCACGTGGCTGCAATGGCCTGGGCCAAGCTGATGCCAGGCGCTTCTTCTGGGTCTCCCACATGGGTGGCAGGGGCCCAGGCACTTGGGCCACCCTCTGTTGCTTTCCCAGGGGGCTGGATCAGAAGTGGAGCTGGGACACGAACATCTCCCACAGGCAGTGGCTTTGCCCGCTGCGCCCACAGCGCTGGCCCCTGCTGGGTGACTTCTTCCCCCGGGGACCCGGCCACTCCGCTCCAGGGCAAAGGCGTCCACACAAAGACCTGGGCAGGATGCTCACCAAAGCTTTATTCACACCCTCAGAAAAACCGGACGCAACTGTCCGTGAACAGGTGTGCGGACCAACAAAGCATGGGGCCCGCGCGGCAGGAGGGGGAGGGCCCGAACAGCAAATGTAGGACCCAGGGGCGGAGTCAGGCGCTCCACTCAAGGTGACAGAATGACCACGGGGACCGCAGACAGCCTGCCGTGTCCAGAGGCCCCCAGAGGCTAACAATAGCAGGACGACTCCCCCAGGTCAGGGTGTGCAGGTCGGGGAGGCCGCGACAGGCCCCACTCCCACCCGCTGTGACTGCTCGGCAGGCCGCACCCTGTGTTCCCATGTTCTTCATTGGCTGAACTTCTGCCCGAAACGCCAAGTGAAAACCAACAGTGGAGGGAGCAGCCTGAGCCAGCGCCAGACTCCCAGCTCTGCCACGGGCAAGGTCACGGCCTCTCTGAGCTCAGTCTCCCCGTTGGAAAACGGGCGTTGCTCACCGTGGTCTCTGTCTCGAGTAGACCCCGGAGGAGCTCCTCTCCACCCCAGAGCCCAGGGGTCGGAGGCCAGGGAGCTGGGGCTGCCCTCATAAGCGCCCCCTGCCTCGGCCTCACCGTGCCAACCAGGACGCGTCGCTGCACCCCACTGAGCTGCTCCCTCATCGCTACCTCGGGAGCGGCACAGCACTAGCCTCCAGGAATGCACACAGCTGGTGCTCAATTGCTGCCGGTCATCGCCACTGCCACGCCTGAGCGCCCCGACCCCTGCGCCCAGTGCCACATGCCGCCCCAAAGCCCCTGTCACGGCCCAGGAGGCTCGCGGGGCAGCTGCGGGCAGCTCTCGGGAACAAGCCAGGTGCCGCTTTCCCGCCCCCTTCCTTTGTTAAGCTTTTTTTTCACTCCAGTGCCCCCAGGCTTGGCACTCGGTCCTGCCATCTGCGGCAGCTCCAGAGACAGGCCCCTGCGGGCAGCTGGAGACAGGGAGGGTCTGGGCACGGCTCCCGGAAGCCTCGGCGGCTGGCCACCTGCACCCTGCCCTGGCACGGGCTCAGGGAGAGCCAGGCCCACAACACCGGCCCCCAGTGAGCATCAGGAAGCCCCCATCCGCGACCTAGAAGAGCCGTGGGCGATCAGACCCCACCCCGCCCAGCGCCAGCAAGGCCACGAGCTGCAGGGGCGCAACACCGGGCATCTCCCAGCAGGCCTGAGGATTCCCGTTTCGGGGACTCGGTAGGAACATCCCACAACCGGCTAGAAGGGGAAGGGGAGCCAGCAGGGGACGGCTGTGAGATGCGGGAGAACCCAGGGCCCTCCTGGAGGAGGGGTCAGGGACACCCGGGGCCGGGCACGCAGGCCCTGCTGCCGGGGTTTTAGTGAGACCCTTCTCAGGATCAGCCAGGCCGAGGAGGGCCTGGGCCACCGAATTGGAGCGGAGACAGGAAGCTGGCCAGGGGAGGCTCTGGCCCCAGCCCTGGCAGGAAGGCTGTGGATGGTGGCAGATGGAGGACAGGGTGGGGGCGGGGAGAGCTGCAGGGGAGGAGGGGAACAGCCTTCAGTGCCTGCATGCTGCCTGTACGTGCGACCCTGATGAGTCCCCGCCACCACCTGGCGGGGCCACCCCTGCTTCCTGGACCAGAGAGCGGAAGCCACGACCTGAGCTCGCACGGCTCGGAAGTGAAGGAGCCGGGATTCAAACCAGAGCCAACAGCTCCCTCTTCCCTCCCCAGGGTGAGCAGGGTGGACGGCAGGGGGTGTAGCCAAACCAGAAGTCATCCCAGGGACTTGGGGCACCAGCGCTAGGCAGGGGCACCCTCCCACACCTAGGGAACAGGGGCCTCCGCCTGGCCACGGTCAGCCCGGCCCCGTCCCGGTGGAAGCCGGAGCAGACACAGGCCGACTTCCGAGCCCTGCCAGAGAAGCCCCTGGGATAGCAGGCGACCGCCCCTCAGCCTCTCCCAGGAGCCCCAGCCAGGCAGCCTCAGGAGGTCCCGGGTCCAGAGTCCACCCCCCACCCAGAGCACCATGGCAGCCACTGCAGGAGGGCAGCGGGACCTCCCCACGACAGTGGGGCAGGTCAAGGCGGGGGCCACAGCCTGGACATCAGCAGACAGGACCCGGGCTAGGTCCTAGGCTAGAATGGGGGAAGGGTCACAGGACCCATCCCAGGGTGGGGAGCAGCCCCCAGCCCCCACCCAGCCTGTCTGGCCACCTTGATCTGGGGCACAATGCAGGGAGAAGCCCACCGCCCACTGGGCCCAAAGGGGCAGACAAGGAGCAGGGCGAGGACCGCCGCATCCTGCTCTGACTGGGAGCAGCAGTGTGCCCCTCCCCCACCCTTGGGCCACGCCAGGCTGTGTGCCACCTTCACAGCCTGCAAGGCGGCACCGTCCAGACCCCGTGTCATGGATGCAGACCTGAGGCGTCAAGAGGTGTGGCCCCCTGCCCATGGTCACACCGCCTGTGAGCAGCGGGGAGGCTGCGCCGGGGCCCCCTTTGCCCCCCAGCACCCGCAAGGCCCACCACCTCCTCGCTCTGGGTGCAGGGGAGAGCCAGGAGGAAGGGGGAGGCAGCAGCCCTGGCTCCCAGCCAGGCCAGGGAGTACAGGCCAGGCCCGGGGGCCCACAGCAGCGGGGGACAGAGGCCATCTGCCTGTCCAGCTGGTTGTCCAGCCCTGGTCGTGGGCTTTGCTGCCCGGCACAAAGGTACTCGCTTTGTGCAACCACCTACGCCCCTTGTACAGGTGGGGCAATGAGGCCAGAACCTCCCGGAGGTCCCAGAGCTGAGGGTCACACCCAACACCCACTCTACTCTACGGCTGCCCCGGGGACTCCGTCGGTGGGTTCAGCATCGGCCCCGCCCGGATCTGCAGCCAGGAGGCAGACCCTTCCGGCTGGCCCCAGGCTCCTGAATAGGAGGGGGCTTCACCATCAGAGGCTGCAGGGGCGGGGGGGCTGCTGGGAGGGCAAAGCCACCATCGATCCAGAAGCAATTCATTGCATGGGTCAAAAGATGGTGAAAGAGATTTGTCACCAGGGGCCCAGGGGACATTCCAGGGAGTCCAGCAGCCCAGGGGGAGGGGCAGCCCAGACTTGGTCCTGGGGGAGGCGGGACCCTTGCCATCAGCCCCAAGTTCGTTCCCTCTGCCTCCTCCCCACCCTCGCCAGAGGCAGAGGCTTCCACTGAGACCCTCATCCCAGGGGAGGTCAAGGGTATGGCCCCAGCCTCGGTGACCCGTGCTACCAGGAAGAATGAGCCTCCACCAGCCACGCCCACTGCAGCCAGCCCACGGCACAGCGGCAGGCAGGGAGGCCCAGCCAGGCGCAGCCCTCATCCCATCACATTCCAGCCCGTGGGCTGCAGCTTTCCCAACGTCTCCGGCAGCGGGCTGAGCACAGGCAGCGGCGTCGGGGCGGCTTCAGCTCACGCCCAGCACCCTCCACGCCTCTCTGTTCCTCAGTGTCCCCTTCTGTAATATGGGGGTGATGCCACATGCAACTCGCAGAGGTGCCCACTGAAGCCCACCCTCAGGGTCAAGTCCAGCCCCTCAAGACTCCTGGACGTGGGTCAGTGCCCCCAGCACCCCAGGCAGCTGGCATCAGAACAAGGGGCCGTGATGAGCGGTGCACACCAGAACTGTCCACCAGGCCTCTGTGGCAGAGGGCGTGGGAGGAGAGGCCCCAGGCGGTCACCAAGCCCGTCAGCAGGCTGGGGCCCGGCCACCATGGAGCAGAGCAGGGCCCAGAGGCACGGCAGCCCCCACACCGACTCCCCATGAACGGCAGCTCTGGGGGAGCCTCGGTCAACAGGAGTCCCAGCAGCTCCCAGCCCCGGCATCTGCACCCCGACAGACGCGCGGGAAGATGCCGAGAAACACCTCCCTCTCTGCCCCCACGGAACGGACAGAAAACCAAGGCCCCCAAACAGGGCGAGGGCAGCCTCAAACCCAGCCCGACCGACGCCACGGTGAGCTCCCCCGGGCTCAGCAGGTGCTCAGAAGCCAAGCTCACAGGGCTCGGGAGCAGGAACCTGGGCGGAAGTGGACACAGCCCCGCGGCCCACACGTTCCCCGGAGCGAGTCTCGCTGACTCACTGCCCGGCCAGCCGTGCCGGGAAAACTCCTGGCTCTGCCGCCAGGGTAGGGGCAGGGAGGAGAGAAACTAGCCTGGGACCCCCTCGGGCCCTGCAGATGAGCAGGGCCCTGGGCGGGAGGCCCCCACGGGACACAGGTGAGCAGGGCCCTGGGCGGGAGGCCCCCACGGGACACAGGCGAGCAGGGCCCTGGGCGGGAGGCCCCCACGGGACACAGGCGAGCAGGACCCTGGGCGGGAGGCCCCCACGGGACACAGGTGAGCAGGGCCCTGGGCGGGAGGCCCCCACGGGACACAGGCGAGCAGGGCCCTGGGCGGGAGGCCCCCACGGGACACAGGTGAGCAGGGCCCTGGGCGGGAGGCCCCCACGGGACACAGGCGAGCAGGGCCCTGGGCGGGAGGCCCCCACGGGACACAGGCGAGCAGGACCCTGGGCGGGAGGCCCCCACGGGACACAGGTGAGCAGGGCCCTGGGCGGGAGGCCCCCACGGGACACAGGCGAGCAGGGCCCTGGGCGGGAGGCCCCCACGGGACACAGGTGAGCAGGGCCCTGGGCGGGAGGCCCCCACGGGACACAGGCGAGCAGGGCCCTGGGCGGGAGGCCCCCATGCTCACCATCTCTGAGCCCACTGCCCCCCCTTTAAACAGAAACCCTCCAAAGCGCCGGCTGAAGACCCCGCTGCTCCACTTCCGATCCAGCTCCCTGCTAATGCTCCTGGGAAAGCAGCCGAAGATGGCCCAAGTGCTCGGGCCCCTGCACCCACGTGGGAGACCCGGAAGGGGCTCCTGGTTGTGACCCGGCCCAGCCCTGGCTTTTGCAGCTATTCGGGGAGTGAATCAGCAGATGCAAGACCTCTCTCTCTCTCTCCTCTCTCTCTCGCTCTGCCTTTCAAATAAATAAGCACATCTTTATCAAAAATGAGGACTAAAATGGCGCTGCCTCAGCACTAAGGCCTGCAAGCCGCCAGGTGCAGGGGGAGCCTAGCGAGCACGCATTCCGCAGTCCCCAAACTTTGGTTATTGGGCAGAAACGCACATAACAACATTAACCACTGTCAGGTGAGCAACGGCGGCAGCTGCTCACCACGCGGTGAGTATCCACCCCCCGCCCCCACAGACCCCGTGGATGTGAAGCCAGTCCTGCCCCCAACCCCCGCCCAGCCTCTGGCAACCACGAATCCGCCCTGCAACATCTCACCCTCCGTGGCCTTCCATGTCTGCCTCCCTCCGGAGCGCCGTGTTCCCAAGGTTCGTCCCCGCCGTGGCCGGTGGCAGGGCCTCACTTCTGAATCTTGGCCCTACATAACTGGTGGGCAGACCAACTATGCGGTTTTTGAATGAGAAAACAGGTTATGGAACAGAAACACAACGTAACTTTAAAAGTGTAAAATTACAAAAACGGTAAGGGCTGTGGTGCCGTGGAATCCGGGCGGCAGACAGGGGCGTCCCAGGGCCCCAGCACTGGCCTGCTCTCCAGCCCCCCACACATACTGACTCCTCTGGGTATTTCAGGGGGCCCCCAGGGGCCGTGGCAGCTGAGACAGGAATGTGGCAAGGAGACAGCTGACAGCCGGGCCACTCCCTGGGGTAGGGGCAACAGCAGTGCAAAAGCCCCGCGGTGGTGGGGGGTGCAGTTAGGGCTGGAGCCCCCCCCCCCAAGGCGACGGGTGAGGGCCCAGGAGCTCCCTGCCCACCTGGGGTTCACTCAGAGTACAGGGAAGAGACCCCCACTGTGGTCGCCCTGTCTACAGGGGCCTTCACTCCAAACGTCCCATTCAAAGCACCTGCCGGGGCCGGCGTTTGGCCAGTGGCCAAGGTGCGAGGGGGCAACTTGGGGCCAAGTCCCCCATCCGCTCCTCAGTCCTGCTCCCTGCTAATGCACACTCGGGAGGCAGTGGAGACGGAAGCAGCTGGGCCTCCGCCACCCACGTGGGGGACCTGGGTTGAGTTCCCGGCGCCCCACTCACGCCCTGGCCCAGCCCCATCCAGCGCAGCCTCTGGGGAAGTGAACCAGAGGAGGGAACCTCATCTCTGGCCTCTCAAATACAATAACAAAAACTTAAAAAGCAAAACCAGCCCGAACGCTAGCCTGCGACTGCACCCCCATGTCAGATCTCACTCCCCCATGTGGGTCGACCACGCCTCCTGGTGCCGAGTGGGACCGGGTCTCTAACTCTGTGGGACCGGGTCTCTAACTCTGTGGGACCGGGTCTCTAACTCTCACTTCCCTCTTGTCCTGCTGCTGTAGGAAGGCGGTAGCTCCGTGCCAAGGACTAGAGTGCCGCCGCCGGCTGCTGGGCGGCACCAGGAGGCTGAAACAACCCCTCTGAGCCTCTGTGACTTGCCCACAGCACAGGGAGAGCGGTGGCCACGGCTGGCTCGAGAGACTGCAGGGACAAACCAGTGAATCAACGTGGCACGGGCAGCCACTGTCAGACACACAGGAAGAGCGCACACCTGAGCACCCACCCCCACCCCGCAGCCACAGCAGGAAGCCAAGGGGACAGACCCCTCCTGCTGGGGGGAGGGGAGGCCAGGTGGCTCCCGGCCCCAGGGGCCCCCGGGCTTTCATCTCCGAGGAGATAAACCTCCTGCTCAAGTTCACATTCAGGATCAAATGAACCCACTTAATCCCCTCAGGGATCTCACTGAGAGGGGCAGGTGGGTCCCCAAAGGTGGAGACCCTCCCCACACCGCACGACCAGGCAGAGAGTGCCCAGGGCACCCTGCTCCCATCCCCAGCTCTACACGCCACCACACGGAGGCCTGTGCCACCAGGATCCCACTCCCCCAATGGGGAAGTCGAGGCCCAAGGAGACCCAGCTGCAACCCCCAGGGGACCCCTCGCCCATGTCCCAGAAAGGAAGAGGGAGGCAGGGGCCAGCCTTCGGCCCCAGGAAGCACACAGTAGGCACTCCCTGCAGCATCAGGGCACACAACAGGCCAGACCAGCTCAGGCTGCTTGATGGTGGGGGTGGGGAGTGACTGCCCCCAGAGGACAGTGGGCAATGTCCCAACACTTCCTGTCGCCACAAGGGGTGCCACTGGGGTCTACGGTACAGAGGCTCGGGGTGCAGGCCGGTCCCTCCCAGGGTGAGCAGCGTCCAGGCTGAGGCCCCGCCCCTGCACCAGGGCAGGCAGCTCAGGGACACCTGCTGGGGGCAGGGGACGTCACAGGCTCAGGCTCAGGGAGCGTCCCCACACAGGGCTCCCCCTCCTGACCCTGCCCCCACCCTGCCAGGCCTAGAACGTGGGGTCCAAAACCTCCTCCAAAACGGTCACTTCCAGGGAGGCCAAGGTCAGACCTGTCCGTCTTCCCGGGGGCCCACCTGCACCAGGCAGTCTCCCGCCCGGGCCGGCAGGAACGTGGCTGGGTGGCTTTGTTTTGTTTTGTTTTCTCACATGCAGGCTTTCTGCTTCTCCACTTCCCAACACATAGAAAACACATTTGTGCTGCTTCTTCAAAACCAAAAACGTCTTTCTGGTAAGGCAGTGCCAAACCACAGGCCAGGCGGGCCCCCGGGGCTCCCACGGGCGGGGACCTGGCAGGGGGAGCCGCGCCTCAGTGGAGATGGGAGCAGCGCCCGTGGCGTCGGCACGTGGACACCCAGGGGTGCTCGGGACTGCAGACACCGGCATCGCCTGAGTGGCCGTCCCCAGGGAGGACCCCCGCGTGTGCCTCCAAACACGCTCCCAGGCCCGAGAGCACCAGCGCTGATAACAGACACAGGAACCGCGGCTCGCGACGCGGGCCTCAGCCCCTGCGTGTGGGGAAACCAAGGCACAGAGCCACAAGATGCAGGAAGGTGGCCGAGGATGTGGGGCTGCAGGAGGGGGGAGGGGCCCTGTCTGACCACTGCAGAGGGAAATTACTGGGTGGAATTATATAAAAAGCTGTCCATACGCGACCACTCCGACCTACAAAGCTGACCGACCCGGTCGGCTCCCCTCGGAGCTGCCACAGCCACGCAGGACGCCCAGGCCCGTGGTAGCATAAGCCATGGGCACAGGAGAAGCCCACGCCCAAAGGAGAGGTGGCAGCCTCCAGAGAGGGGCTCGGGTGCCCTGAGGCCACTGGAATTGCTCTTCCCTGGGCTCTGGCGCCGTCCCCTCTTCCCCCAGCGGCCTCGCAGGAGCCTCCCGGCTGGGCTCGCCGCAGGCAGAAGCATTGCAGCTGCAGGTTCCTGGACGCAGGCCCAGGGCCTCGGGCAGGAGGCGGGGCCGCTTTCTTCCCCTTTTCCAGAACAGCCAGGAAGGCAGCGGCCCTGTCCGAGTCAGGAACACCTGCCCCCACGGCTTGCCCGGCAACACGCCGGGGACATGGCGGCTCCCTGGCGTGGCTGGGGTCAGGAGTCCCCCTGGATTCCAAAGAACGCTTTTTAAAGGAGGCACAAACCTCCCTTCTTCCCCTCTTTGTTGCCTCTTCCCTACTCCCAAGCACGGGATGTGAGGTCCCCCTCTCTCCTCTGTGTCTGTCAAGAAACTGAGTTGGGGCCGGCGCCTGTGACCGCGGCATCCCACGTGGCGCCGGGTCGAGTCCTGGCTGCTCCTCGCCCTATCCAGCTCTCTGCTAATTCGCCTGGGAAGCAGCTGATGAGGGCCCAAGTGCTTGAGTAGCTTTTGCGGTGTGGGAGACCCGGGTGGAGTTCCCAGCTCCTGGCTTCGGCCTGGCCCAACTCTGGCCACTTGGACATTTGGAGGATGAACCAGCATGGATGCAAACTCTCTCTCTCTCTGTAACTCTGCCTTCCAAATAAGTCAATCATGGGGAAAAAAAAAAAAAAAAACTGAACAGTCACCCAGTTCCAAAGTCACTGGGGCACAGTGGCGGCCTCAACGCCCGTGTCCTGCTCGGGGACAATGGGCTCTGTCACAGGCGGCTGCAGGTCACAGCCTGGGGTCGGCGTCTGGCTACCACCAGGGTGCAGGCAGCTTCCTGCCGGAGGCTGCCTGCAGTCCTTGGCTTGCGGCCCCGTCCTCCACCCGCGAGGCCAGTGCGGTATCCCAGGTCCGGGGCCCTCCCGCCTCCTCTCGGGAGGACAGCCACGACTCCACTGAGCCCCGCAGAGTCCAGGGAAAGCCCCATGGACGCCGCCTCTGCCGCGGGCTCAGAGCATCTGGGGGAGGGGGGCCGCTGTGCCCTCCCCACGGGCTCCAGCTCTGCGCACTGAGGAGGCCCAAGGCCCCACCCTCGACGAGGGCAGACTTGGGTCTGTCGCCTTGTGGTGACTACAGGTCCCCAAGGCTGCAGGATCCGACTTCTGATGGGAACACAAATCCGGCAGGGGGCCCTAGAGTCCCCTCTGCAAGTGCCAAGGACCCGATGGGCGAGCCGCGGCTCCGCCCGCCCTACCCAACATCGCACACTAGACCACTACCCCAGGGGACATGGAAGGCACTGCCGGAATCCATGCTGCCCCACATCCATGCGCCCCAGGCCGCCAGCGACGCCGGCACCCACCCAGAAGCCTGGGCAGGGGCAGCGTGGCTGGGTGTGACACTCTTGCGTGCGTGTCCCAAGCCCCAGCACCACAGCGCTCACAGCACAGCCAGTGCCTGCCAGGACGGAGGTGAGGGAGACGGCCAACAGGGGCCGTGGAGTCGGGGACCACCTAGAGCTGCGGGGGATGTCTGTGGCAGGGCCAGCGCCCGCCCCCAACAGCGGCTGAGGACCCGTCTCAGAGCCGGGGGCCCCAGGGTGGTGCAGACAGGGACGGGGCGAGCCCTGCCCCAGAGCAGCCTCGTGGCACCAGCAGCATCAGCGCGCGACCCCTACAGACGCCGGCGGGCAGCACCCCTCACTGCCTTCCCCTGGGTCCCCTGGGTCTCCTTCCTGGCACAGGATCTCAGATGCGGTTTCACCCCAGTTCACGGGTCTGGAAAAAACCAACAGCAGCCCGGCGGCGGAGCCGGGTCTCCAGTGCACATGGCCCACGCCCAGCCCTCCTCCCGGTCCTGGGCTGCCCGGCAGTCCCCCTCACCCACAGCCTGGCGTCCAATCAGGGCCTCGCTCCCCTGAAAGACCCCCGTGCAGCGCGTGCTCCCCATCTTGGCGTCAGAGCACCTGCTGCTCCTGCCCTGGGCGCCCCTCACCCGGGCTCAGCCAGGACGGCGGGAGTCCGAGGTCACGCAGCAAACCTGCAGAGCAACACAGGGGCACGGCCGCGGCCGGCTCAGCCTGGCCACCAGGAGCAGCACCGCACAGCAGCCAGAGCCCCGGTGCCGGCAGACATGGCTTCCTGCCGGCCCTGCGGCTGCTATTTATAGCTGAGCACGGAAGAACCTCCCGCAAGGCACAGCCAGCCGCAGCCTGGGAGCTTGCAGGTGACCCCCCCGGGGTTGGGGGGACGGGCTGGGGCGGGGCAGGGCGGGTGGACCCAGGAAATGCCCCTGGTCCAGGGGGAGGGACTCGAGGATGGACCATGA
This sequence comes from Lepus europaeus, assembly GCF_033115175.1. Lineage (NCBI taxonomy): Eukaryota > Metazoa > Chordata > Mammalia > Lagomorpha > Leporidae > Lepus > Lepus europaeus. The sequence goes on along the minus strand of NC_084849.1, from coordinate 4,946,543 downwards.
CAGCTGCCCAACAGGAAAAGGCTGCCGACCACGCCCTGCACCAACCACCACGGTGCCTCAGTTTCCCCTCTGTGCACAGGGAAATGGACCACTGTAGGGCACCGTGAGGCTCGAATGAGGATGGAAAGCCAGCCGGCACCCCCACCACGCCCTGCCCAGAGACCAGACACAGGCACCCCCTGCAAGTGCACATCTTCCACAGCTCACCAAGGGCCCAGGGGGCGGGGCACGCAGACGCCGCCATTCCACAGAGGCACAGAGCCACGGAACTGTACCGGGAGACGCAGGGCGCCCCAGCGCTCGCTGTCCTGGAGCCGGCCAGGGATCCAAACCCAGAAGACAGAGCTGGCCTGGGCCCTGCAGCTCGCTTCCTGGGGTCAGGGGAGGCCACAGGGCCAGGAGGGAGCAGCACCCAGAGGCTGCGCGCCCGTGGGAACGCAGGCCCCAAGTCCCTCGCCGGCAGCTGGGTCGCCAGCTCCCTCCGAAGACACGAAGGGAAGCTGGATGCAGTGGCCACGCCGACAGCGGCCCCTCCGCGCCAGCAGCCACGTGGCTGCCACTCCCACAACCTGACCGCAGGCGTTGGGTGGACAGGGAAACCGAGGCCCTGCCATGGGGTCAGGGGAGAGACGGCCTCGGGGGAGGGGAGGTCTGTGGGGAGCAGCAGGGGCCCAGGGACAAGGGAAAGGTGACAGACACATGGATGACTCGGGCACTGGGGAGCCTGAGCGGGGGAGGGGAGCCATGCCTAGCACAGCCCTGGAACCCGGGGCACAGCAGGGAACCCCCGCCCAGCAGGGGTGATGACCCCAGTCAGACAAGCAAGTGAAACCACAGCTGAGAAGAAAACCTGGGAGGATGCGGGAGAGCAGGAGAGGGGGAGGGGGAGGGGGAGAGGGAGGGGAGGGGGAGAGGGAGAGGGAGGGGAGGGGGAGAGGGAGAGGGAGGGGAGGGGGAGGGGAGGTGAGCAGAGACCTCACAGGGAGGGGGTGGGGTTTTGAGACAGACACCTGGGGAGCAGTGCCCTGGGCAGAGCGATGCAAAGGCCCTGGGGCAGGGGCCCTCCCATGGCAAGGAGGCCCATTGTAGCCGGACACGGGGACACAGCCTCATGGGCTAAGGGAAGGGCCTGGCCCAGCACAGACCCAGAAGCGCGGCTTCTGGGCACGGAGGGGACTTGTGTTGGGCTCCAGAGGCCAGCGCGATGCCAGGATGCAGCTAGGCCAGGGTGCCAGGACCACTCACGGGACCACAGCACAATGGCAGCACTTCTCTCTTCTCTCTCGCCCCAGACGCAGGCAGGCGGCTGCTGGGGACTCCAGGCGAGAACCCAGCCCAGGCCTCGTCGGCCCGTAGCCCATGGCCTTCCTTGGCTCGGCTACATCGCCGCGACCTCTGCCCCACATGTCTGTCCTCTTCCTGAAAGGCCCCCGGTCATGGCGACCCAGGCTGACCCAGGCTGACCTCGGCTAACAAGCCCTGCCTGCGAGGCCTCTTCCCCAAGGCAGTGAGCGAGGGCTGAGTGGACGCGGGTGTGGGGAGGGCGGGGCCTGGGCCAGGGCGCAGGTGGGAGGAGGTGGGGAAGGCAGGCGGAGGCGTGGCGTGGGCAGGTGTGCAGAGGAGGAGCTCGCCCCTCCATGCCCCAGCACCTGACGGAGCACCCAGGCCCCTGGCTGCTGCTGGAGCCACAGAATGGCAGCCCCTAGGCCCCGGGCAGGCGGCAGAGGCCCGGCATCGTTAGCCTAACGAGCAGCCTGGTGCCAGGAGGGTTGCCATGGCCACGGAGACACCGCAGGCAACACTGCTGGAGGTCTCGGCGGGCACTGCAGGGTTCAGCGTGAGGACAAGGGGGTCTCCAGGCACCCCCTCCCCACGGGGCCTGGCCTCTGGGACTTGTGACTTGGAGCACTCCCCAGAGAGGCCCCCGGGGACTCCAGGAAAAAAAATGGACTCTCCATCCACCTGCGCCTGGAGACCTGTGGGCGGATCCCATCCCTCTCGGTGCACAGAGGTCACAGCACTGGGGGGCAGAGCTGGTGGGAAGGGTCAGAGGTCATGTGGCTCTACCTGCTATGGCTGCAGCCACTGCCCGGGGTTGAGGGGGAGACCAGGAGGGCCACGGCAGGGTGGGGGGCATCTGGGACCACTCTGGGTCCTGTGCCCACACTCGTGGAGGCAGCCCAGGATGGGGCTCTGGGGCCAGGGGCCAGACGGGAGGAGGCTGGGCGCGTCCTGCAGGAGTGACCACGCCTCAGTGGAGCCCGGCACCCCTGCTTCACCACCACCCGAGGCCGTGGCACACCCCACCCATTTCCCTGCTGGGCAAACCAAGGGGCTTTCTGCAGAGAGAAAGGGGGCTCAGAGCACGGTTCCCTCCGGACCTAAAGCTCTGAATTATAGACGCAGGCCAGGAAACGGAGCCCCCTGAGAGCCTCAGCCAGGGGCTCCCGGGACAGACACACACGCACGCAACACCCCCTCAGTGCACCCGCCCTCAGTGCACAGAGACCGGCTCCCGCGTGACGCCCACAGCCACGGCCCAGCTCCCTCTGCCCCTGTCCTTGCGTGGCCCCAAGCTCTGAGCCGGCAGCAGAAGCAGCGGGGAGGAAGGAGACGCCGTGGGCACGGACACAGCCACAGCACCACCCCCAACACCCCCTGTGCCACCGCCCAGCTCCCCCAGGCCCAGCGCCCCCTGCCCTTCCCGTCCAGTCACTCACTGCCATCCAAAGACCCTGCCCAGCCGTCACCCAGGCCCTGACCACAGGACGCTCCTCGGAGCCAGGCCCTGGCTTCCTCCCTCACACGGCTGCGCACACCCACAAGCACCCAGCGGGAACGTGCGTGGAGTCATCTTACAAAGTGCCTTCCCTCTCTGCTGGGAAGACCCCCAATGCTGCATCTGACAAACCAGAGGGCAGTCAGCTGACAGGGAAGAAACACAAACCAACCAGCCGCCAGGACAGACCAGGCAAAACCAAAACGCAGACTGGTGACTGCTGGAGGCAGACTATAAACCCGGCTCTGAACTTCCCAGCAGCCAAAGCGAAAAAGGCAACAGGCGCATCTCGACTGAGCTCCTGAGAACTACCTAGCACCATACAGCCGGTGCTGTGGCAACTGCACAGCAGACAAAAGACGGGGTGTGCCTCGGGGGAGAAGGTGCTGGTGCCTTCACCGCCCCCTTCCTGCTGCATCGCTGCCTTCAACAGCCAGCGCCAGCCACGGGCAGCGGCCTGACACAGGCGTCAGCAGGGACAATGGCCAGGGCAACCTGACCTTCAAACTCACCCCTCTTGGAGCCCCAGCACCCTCAGCGTGGAGACCCGGAGGCAGCTGGGTCTCAGGATCACAGAGGGTCTCTGTGAAATGCCCCTCGGTCCCAAGCCCTCAGCTCTGCGGACAACGAGCACAAAGCTTCACCGGGGGACGCAGGGTCTGCACCTCATAGCCCTTCTCTCGCTCTAACGTACCGGGCACGGCGGGTGAAGCCGCTGCCTGGAGCCGCATCCCACACAAGCACAGGTTCCTGTCCCGCTGCTCCACTTCCGACCCAGCCCCCTGCGAATGCACCCGGGCAAGCAGCAGAGGGTGGCCCCAGGGCTGGGGCCTCTGCACCCACGTGGGAGACCAGGAGGAAGCTCCTGGCTCCTGGCTGCAGTCTGGCCCAGCCCAGCCGCTAGAAGCATCTGGGGAGGGAACCAGCAGATGGAAGCTCGCGCTCTCGCTCTCTCTCTCTCTCTCTCTCTCTCGCTCTCTCTCTCTCTCTCTCTCGATCTACCTTTCAGATACATAAATAAATCTCTTCTTTTTTTTTCTCAACCATTAAAAAATGCAGAAAGCAGATTTAGCTTAGCCCAGACAAGAACAGGAGGCAGCCAGACACGGCCGAGGGCCGCACGTGGGCCAGGATCATCTGGGAGCAGGCTGCAACTCGGGCCGTGAGCATTCGCTGCGCCAGTCTGGGAGTGCGTCTCTACAGGGCACACACACGTGTCCGTCTGAGGCCGACAGACGCCGAGCGTCTCCCAGGGAACGCACAGGGACCAAGCTGTGACCGCCTGCAGGGACCGAGCCTGGGAGGCCAGGCGCCCGGGCACGCCTATAATATGTATTTTTTTCTAATTTCTGGAGACTCCTCACACGCGTGCATTTAATTCCATTTTTCCAAGAACCGTCTGCGGTCCCCTCCTATAAAAGGCAGCATGGTCCCCCCTAAAGTGTTCGCTGGGCAGCCTCTACAGGGAGCAACGCTCACGGCGCACTCGCCCTGTCGGGGCCCCGGAGTCACGGAAAGCAGGTCTGCGCCAGGTGTGCCGTGCAGGCGCAGGCCAGGGAGGCCGGGAGGCGCCTGGAGCCACTGGGTGTGCAGCTGGGCTGGGCTGCATGGACCGGGAGGGGTCGGCCTGGGAGGGAGGCGGGAGCCCACACAAACAGTCCCCACAGCCAATGAGCGGCCCAGGACGGGTGGGAGCTGCCAGCCCGGTGAGCCTCTTCGAATCCATCAAAACTGAGTCAAGGTAAAATTCCGCCCCGGGCTCGCAGCTCCAGTGCCGGCAGATCTAGAACATTCCGCCGGGGCTGCAGGGAGAGGACGGGGCGGGGGAGGTAGAGGCGGCAGAGGCGGCCGGCATCCCTGGGCTGGCTTTGGGAAGCATACCCTCCAGCACCGCTCACCACGCAGACCACGCACAAGGGGGTCCCTGGAGGCCCGGAGCCCAGGCCCGCTCCCCGGCCCTGAGCCGATCTCATCCTGCAGCCCACACCGGCTGACGCGGCAGCCACGGGCCACAGCCGCAGGTGGCCGCTGAGACTGAACTTCATTAAAATTAAATTAAAGTACAGCTCAGCTGCTGCCTCGCTGGTCACGTTCAAGTCTCAGGAGCCACCGCACCCCGTGGCCTGGCCTCAGACGGCAATTTCCACCGAGCAGGGCACCCGCCGGACGGCAGGGACCTGGACTGCACCATTTGAACCCAGGTCTGACCTCAAAGTAGCCCCTCCCAGAACCACCAAGGCCACTCTCCCTGCTGGAGAGAAAGAGCAGCTCCCCCGCCCCCCCCCCAGCCCGCCCCATCCCCAGCACCGCACCCCTCCCCACCCCCCACCCCGCTCCAGGCTGCAGGAGACCACCAAGGCCTCCAAGGCCCCAGATGACACAGGGTGGCTGCAGGCAGAACAGCACTCCTCCAGGTCCAAGGGCAGAGGGAGGGAACCGTGCCCGTCACAAGGCACTTCCCAGCAGCCTTCGGGCCGGCGCTGTAGCATAACAGGTAAAGCCGCTGCCTGTGGTGCCGGCATCCCTAATGGGTGCCAATTCCGGCTGCTCCACTTCCCATCCAGCTCTCTGCTGTGGCCTGGGAAAGCAGTAGAAGATGGCCCAAGTCCTTGGGCCCTGCACCCAGCTCCGGCCATCGTGGCCATCTGGGAAGTGAACCAGCGGATGGAAGACCTCTCTCTCTCTCTCTCTCTCTCTCTCTCTCTAACTCAGCCTTTCAAATAAACAAGTCTTTAAAAAAAAAAAAAAAAAAAAAAAGGTGGTAAGGGAGCCCACCTATGCCAACCTAGGTTCACACCACCTGAACAGGGAAACCTTGGCTCTCCAACAGGTACCCAAAGCAACAATGGCAGCTCCCCAGGGAGTGGCTCAGTGCACCCCCATCTCAGAGAGGAGCAAACTGGGGCCCCTAGACGTGAACGAGCCCAGCGTCGGACAGCTCACGGCTGCAGAGATGGCAGGGACACCCCTGCCCCGTACTCCTCTCCACAGCCCCCAGGTCACACGAGGGCACCCACATTACGCGAGCAGCGGGCACCAGCCCGAGCAAACCCCTTGCAACCAGCTGAGCCCAGGCCTGCACGCCGGCTGCTCGCTCAGGGCTGGTGCACAGAACACGGCCCAGGTGTCCCGGACACTTGCTCAGGGTGACTCCAGATCTACCACCCAGGCGATGAGGAGCAAAGCCAGGCCGGGCGTGGGAAGGGCCCAGGCGAGGACCGGGGTGCTGAGGGTGGCGAGGGGCCCACCCCTGTGCGACCTTGGACTGGCCACACCCTCGCAGGAACAAGGGCCCCCGGGGCAGCCAGCCCCCACACACCCCCAGGCCCCAGCTCTCCCCTGATGGAGATTTCCGGAGCCAGAGCTGAGCTGCTCCACACCACGCTCAATAATTCAAAACCATGTTTCCATTTCAAAATAAACACGGCCCTGTCGCCAGGGCAAACGCCAAATTTGCATGAGTGTGGAAGATAAACCTCAAAGACAGGCCCGCCCTGCCACTGGCACCAGCCCCCTCCCCAAACCCTGGGGAGGACGGGATCTGCTGCCCCAGGGCTGCCATCTGCAGGTGCTGCCCACATAGGAAGCAGCGTTGCCCCGGCCAGCCCAAGGCCCTCCTGCACCCACCCTCTCCAGGCTGAGACCTCCGCCTGCCTCTTAACCTCTCTGCGCCTCAATCCCACCATCAGCAAGACAGGGCCACAGCAGCACCACCCCCCGGAGGTCACGCAGAGCCACCAGGACCCCGGCAGGCAGGAGCCCTAGCGCATGGTGAGAGCCGTCGCCGTCACTGCGGTCCGGACGGTTTCCAAGCTCCCACACCATGTTCCCGTGACGGTTCCCCTGCCTCCAGGCCTGCTCCGTGGCGCTCAGCTGACCTTTCCTGAGCCCACCTCCCTGGGGAGACACCCCTAGACCCACCTGGGGGACAGAGGCCCTGTCCGCTGCCGCCCTTGGCCGGGCCCCAGCAGTCCAGGCTCGGCGCCTCCCTGCCCGGTCCCTGGGGCGTCTCAAGCAGGAATTACCAGCCCTTGCAGCGGGCTGGGTCCCAGAGGTGTCACCCGGGAGGCGCGTGAGACATGAAAGGGAAATGGAGGGGAGCACCCACAGCAGAGGCTCGGCCCCCACACCAGAGTGCATTGATGTCGGATCTTCCGCCCTGGGACCTGAACCTCTCTCCCCCTGCGGCTGGGTGACTGTAGTTACCCTCCCCCATCTGGGAGGGAAGCACCAACTTCGCCCCCTGCAGGCCTGGCGTGGGGGGAGGGGGGGACCCAGAGGAAGGGATGCCCCCTCCCAGACAGGGGAAGCCACCAGGCCCCCACACACTGGCAGGTGGGAGCCCCAGCTCAGGACGCCCAAAGGCAAATTCATGTTCACAGAGAAAAGAACTGACTGCACACCAGGCCAAACGCCGGCCCCGCCAGAGGGGTCCGGGGGGTGGGTCTCCATCTCTCACAGGGGCCTGACAGCCCCGGTACTGTCTGCGTGGAGTTATCAATAGTATCGATCCCTGAGCAGCTGTAAATAGCTCAGGAGAAGCGGCCAGGGCTGGGCCCCGCTCCCGCCCCCACGTCTGGGCCCCGGCAACAAGGCTCCCCTGGCACCGGCGCCGGCGGCGGCGGCCGCAGTAAATTTCCAAGCAGGAACACGGTGGGCGGCGCAGGGATGTCAGACAGCTGCGGGTCGCCCTCCACGCCCCGCCAGCTCCACGGAGGCCCCGGCACGGCCAGGCTCAGAGGCCACCTGCCCGTGCCCACCGGCAGGGGTGGGAGGAGGGCCCGCTCCCTGCACAGACCCCACCCCGCCCTGCCCAGGCAGAGGGGAGACAGACAGCTCCCGGTGGCGGTGTCCAGGCCACCCGGTGCTCACCGCGCACCTGCAAACTGCCCCCAGCCTCACTGGGCGTGTGGGAGCCTGCGGCCCGGCCGGCCGGGTTAGGTAACCCGCCGGGGTCACAGGGTTAGCAAAGCAGAACAAGATCCGAACCAAGCAGCAGGCTGCCAGGCTAACTGCCCTGCCCCCTCCTCAAATTAAGAAAAAAACAGGCCACCCACCACGTGCACCGCAGAGCCCGGAGGCCCCCTCCCGACCCAGCCCCAGTTTAAAACTGGCGGAGCCAAGGCCGCCGATAACACGCAGGGCTCCCCCACCCGGCCCCGGGATCCTCGCCTCCCTCCCTCCCTCGCTCTCACATCCTTCCTGCAAATCTGCAAAGAGGAAAAAAAATCATAATAAAACCAGTTCTCACCGACAGGGGGGAGGGAGGCGGGGCGGAGGCTGAGCGCGCGCAGCGGATCCGCCCCCGCTGCCCGCACCAGACCCGCGGGCCCGGCGGCCGCTCGCTTCCAAAAAACAAACCCACGCCGCAGCGGCAGCGCCGGGCGCCCCACGCTGACGGGCCCGGGCGGCGGCAGCACGCGGGTCCCGCGCCCTCCCACGGGCGCCCAGGGCGGCGAGCAGGCGTCCCACGCGCGCCCCCCGCCACGAGGGCCTGGGGCTCCCCGAGGCGGCCCCGCTCCGGATCCCACCTTCCCAACCAAACTCGTGGCCTCGCGAGGATCCGCACCGCCCCGGGCAGGCACCAGGAAGCGGCTCGAGGAGGCGTCACCGGGCGCCGGAGGCAGGCCCGGACCCCGCGCGGGGGCAGGGGCGCGCGCCGCTGCGACCCCGCCCAGCGCCCTCGTGCAGATCCCCCCACGCGCCCCTCCACAGCTGCCAGATCGGGGCGGGGCGGGGGGCTGGGGTGCCACCTCCACAGACTCCCCAGAGACGCCGGAAAATAAGGCGCAGCGTCGCCCCCCACCCCCGAGCCCGGCGCTGCTTCGGAGGGGAGGGGGCGCTCGGCGAGCCAAGCCCCCAAGGCGGGCGCACGCGGCTGGGGACCACCCTGCGCCTCTCCAGGCGCCCCCCCGCCCACCCCCGCGCCACTTCCCTCCCGCCCGCCCCTCGCCGCGGAGCTGGAGTTCCCCTAAGTTCCCCGCGCCCCCAAGCACGCGGGCCGCAGCGCTGACCCGGCGCCCCCGGAGCGCCAACTCCGAACGCAAGGGCCCCGCCAACTCCGCCGCGTGCGCCGCCCGGGAGTCCCCCTCCCCCGGAAGCGCGCCCCCAGCCCTCTGCGGAGACCCCTGCACCCCGACTCACCTCCCGGAGGTGGCGGCGGCGGCGGCGCCGGGCTCGGGGCACGCTCGGGCCGCCCGGGCGCTCAGGCGAGTGGCGGTGCCGATCGGGCTGGGGGCGCGCAGCAGGCCCGGCCTGTGGCCCGGGCGCGATCCTCCGCCGCCGCCTCCTAGGGCGCCGGCCCCGGGTCCCGGGCCCGCAACTTGGCGCGCATGGCGGGGCGCAGGGCGCGGGCGCACGGCTCAGGCGGGGCGCGGGGAACGCGGGGCTCCGGTGCGGCCCGGCCTGCCCGCGGCTCCGCGCTCCCCGGCGGCGGCGGCGGCGGCGGCGGTGGCGGCCGCGGGAGGGGGAGGAGAGGCGGGGCGGGAGCCCGGGAGGCGGTGGCTCGGCCTCGCCGCTCCCGACTCCCCGCCCGCACCGACGCGCCCCGGCCCGGCCCCCTCGGGCTCCTTAAAGGGCCCGCGCCGCCGCCCCGGGCTCTGCGCGCCCCTACCCGCGCGCGTCCCCGCGGCCGCACACTCGCTGGGGCGCGACGCCGAGTTTCTTCCTGGCAGCTCCGGCGAGGGGGAGAGCGCCTCTCATCCCGCCGCCCTCTTCCCTCCTCCTTCTCCTCCTCCTCCCCCCCCCCACTCCCTGGCCCCAGACTCTCCGGAATCGGTTTCCGTCGCTAACTTGTAACTCCGGAGAGGCAGCTGCTGGGGAGGGGGCACGTGCGGGCCACTGGAGCTGCCGCAGACGCTGGGGTGCAGCCTGTCCCCCGATAGGCGCGCTCCGGGCCTGGCCAGGCAGGAGGTGCAGCCCAGGTGGACACAGCGGGCCCCAGGCCTGCGCAAAGCCTGGGCAGGAGCCCCCACAGGGAAAGGCAGGCAGAGCTCATACCACGCAGCGGGCACCTGCACTCCGGCCAGGGGGAGAGCTTGGGGCTGGTGAGTGCGCACCCACTGGGGGACATTCAGGGACGCACGGCCGACCGCGGTGGCGACACATGCGTGCAGGAGCGTGCCCGTGGGGCCGCACGCCCACGTGTGCCCACGCACCCCTCCAAGGTGGCCCCTGCGGCCGGGGCTCCAGGCCGCAGCCGCCCTCCCTCCCCCTTCTGCCCTTCCCTAAGATGTTGAAGAGTTTGAATTTTTTTTTTTTTTTTTCAGTTCAACTTTCCTTTTTTGGAGTGACTTCTCAGCAGATTCACTTCTGCCATCTGCCAACATCTGAGAGCCCCCAGAGGGGGGGGGGATGGCCGCGGCGGGGCGGCGGCCCTGCGGTTTCCAGGGGCCCCCGGGCGCCTCCGCCTCCTGCGGGATGCTGGCCTGGCTGCCCTGCCCCCCCGCGGCGCGGCCCAGGGTCCGGGCTGGAGGCTGGTGCAGAGGGCATCTGAGGCCAGCAGATCTGGAAAGAGGGAAGTGCGCCTAGCAGACTGCAGTCGGGAACGGGAGGGGTCGCCAGGCCAGCCCCTCCCTCCTTGTGGTGGGTGAGCACCGCCCCCCAGGCTACACACACACACACACACACACACACCATCCTCCTGGGGCCTGCATTTCAGAGTCCTCTGGCTTCAGGGGGTCCTCAGCTGATCAGCTCTGCAGGAGGACTCCTTGGGGGGGGGGGTCTCAGCTGATTCTCCCCCAGCTCTGTCTCCCAAGGGTTCTCGGGCAGAGGCAGGGTCGTTGGCCAGGCTGGGTGGGGCGCAGGTGCGTCTGCTTCGCAGTGTCGCAGGGCTCACCAGGAAGCCCCTCGCCAGGACTTCTGGGCCCACCATGTTGCAGCTGGAGGCCCTGCAGCCGCGGCCGGGCTGGGGGCTGCTTTCCCACCTACCCTGCCCACCCCGGCTGCCCCTCCTGCTGGGCTGCAGGGGACAGGACAGGCACACTGAGGCCCTGGGGACCTCCTGAGTGCCCCCTCACAGGAGGGCTGCTGCAGACCCCACCCCACAGAGGGGAAGTGAGGCCTAGGAGGTGAGGAACAGAGGGTGCCCGCCTCCCTCTGCTGGTGACTCCACATGGTGCCCGGAACCCTGGCTCAGGGAGCTGGAAGCCGGCCACCCTCAGCCCCCACCACTGGCTCCCTAGTGGCTCCTCTGCCCGCCAAGCTGCACTGTTTGTTCCTGGGCTCCGGGCGGCAGCCCCAGGGATCCCCGTGCTATTCATGGGAACAATGGTTTTAAAAAACCAAAACTCAGACAGTACCCCTGGCAGCTGTGTCTCGGCCTTTGTGAGGGCCAGCTTCCCATAGTCCCATTTTACAGGTAGGAAGACTGGGGCTGAGTTAGGGAAGTCACCCGAGGACGTTGGGCAGTGTGTAGTAAGTGGCCCAGGTCAGAATGGAAGGGGGGGGGGTGTCGCACCCAGGGGCCTCTGGCACTGTACAACACCAGGTTAAGCCGCCACGTGGGATGCCTGTGTCCCTGTCTGGAGTACTGGTTCGAATCCTGGCTGCTCTGCATTCAATCCCGCTCCCTGCTCACGTGCCTGGGAAAGCAGCAGAAGACGGCCCAAGTGCTTGGGCCCTGCACCCATGTGGAATTCCAGACTCCTGGCTCTGGTGGCCCAGCCCCGGCTGTTGTGGCCATCTGGGGAGTGAACCAGCAGACAGAAGATTCTCTCTCTCCCTCTCCCTCTCCCTCTCCCTCTCCCTCTCCCTCTCCCTCTCCCTCTCCCTCTCCCTCTCCCTCTCCCCCTCTGTCTCTCTGTAACTCTGCTATTCGAGAACACAAATCATAAAATAAATAAATAAAATGCAAGAATGCCAAAAGCCAGGTGGTATTTGCCAGAGAATGGGGGAGGGGTCTCTGTGTGCTCACTGAAAAGTTCCTCCCTCATGTGCGGGGGGGGGGGGGGGGACAGCAGAGGGGGCGGAACCTCCCTGAAAGAAAGGGCGCCTCTTTCTAGAATGCCTGCTGTCAATGGGGGCACCCCAGATTTCCATGCTCACTTATTGAGCACCTACTGTGTGCCGGGCGCTGTGCACCAGGCAGTGAAGGAGTCCAGGAGAAGCCGGTTTGTGTGGTGAGTGAGGGCATCCAGGGACAGGAGGAAGCCAGTCCCAAGGGTAAGAAAACAGCTGGGCCTTCCCAGGGAAACCAACTGCATGTGCAGGGGATTGATCGGGGCCAGGGCCTCCCCAGGGGCGCCAGGAGCCCCTTCCACTTCCGCAGCCCCGAGCAGGAATGGCAGCACCCCCCCCTCCGCCTCCCCGCCCTGCAGCAGGAAAATGCAGTGTCAGCCCCGGGCTGCTCCCAGCCTGCAGCTGTACTTATGACGCTGCGTTTCAGAGCCGAGGCACAGCCTGGAGGATGTCTGGAACCCACACCCCTGCTGCTTGCCCCCACCCCACCCCCACCCCAGGGGCTGCCCCAGCCGTGGGCTTCCGCTCCCGTGGGGCAGGCGCGCACACGGGCACCGACACGGGCGAGGCATCCAGCCAGGATGGTGGTCCCTGCAGTCTCGCCCACGCTCCCGGTGGCCAGAGACCAGGGGTGCCCGAACGGCTGCCGGTGGATGCCAGTGGATACTGGTGGACGCCGGTGGGCCTCAGAGGGCCGGGGTGCAGCGGTCAGCAAGCCCAGTGCACTGAGGGACAGGTCTCCAGGCTGAGCTGCGCAGCGCACCCGTCACTCACAGACAAACCCGGGGCCCGTTCAGGTGCGTGTGGGTACTTCTGCAAGGATCCGCACCTATCTGGAAGTGCCTGCCCAGTGCTAGGCGGAGCTGGGGCGGCAGGCAGAGCCCGCGTGCAAGCCTGCCCTTGTGCCGTGGTGGGCGAATGCGGCAGAGGGGGCGAGGCCAGGGGAGGACACCCCCCCCCCGGGCGTCTGGGCAGCAGCCCTGGGTGGGAACTTGCAGGTTGCACTCAGCCCGGGCGTGAGGGGGAGGCCGCGTGGGCACTGGGGCTGGGGTTGCAGGGGACGCAGGAGGCACCAACAGCACCGCTGGCCTCCAGGCCGGGGGAGGCCCTGGGGACTGGGGATTGTGGGCTTGACCGTGTCCTCCCGGGCGGACACACAGTGAGAAGTCTGGCTTCTTCCTGAGTTGGACACCCCCACATGCACTTCTGGAAGCTTTTCAGGCCCAGGAGGTCCCCATTCCATTCCCTCCCAGCCTCCCTGAAAACATCAGGAATGAGCCCCTGGGTGGCCTGACCCCCCCCCCCCATCGGCCTGGGAAGCAGGCAAAGCCCCGCCCCCAGGGCAGCAGCTGGGCAAGGCCGCACATGGCAGCAGCGTCTGCCCCCCATCTCCCAGGCAGCCCTGCCCAGGGGTGTGGCCAGAGCTCAGGGCCCTGGGCAGGACGAGAGGGGAAGTCCCGGCCCCCAGTCTCGGAGCTGCAGGTGTACGTCCTCCTGAACAGCACAGTGTAGACACCGGGCACCAGGACGCTCCTGTCCCAGGCAGAGACGGGGTCCCTCGAGCTAGGGAGAAGCCAGCTGCAGGCCCAGGGCCACAGGTCTGCAGTCACGTCCCAACCCTGACACCTCCATCATCCTGCAACCGACCCGGCATAGGTTTGCTCCAGAACCGAATGACGAGCAGGACTCGCGTGGTGCTGGTCGGCAGGCAGGACAGAGCCGGGGCCACCTCTGCTCCAGAGAGCGGCTGTGCGCAGCCTCTGCTTCTCCCGCCTCCTGGGCAGCCACACCCGCCGAGGGTGCCGAGCAGCCCCTGGCTCCAGATCCAGTGGCCCCCGGCTGGCAAGGGGCTCTATCGGGGCAGCAGTGGGCACAGGCCCTGGGGCTGGCAGCCACAGGGACCCCGAGTGTCTCACTGCGGGGTGGGGGGGCGTCCTGGCCACAGGTGTGTGAGCATCGGGCCTCGGCTGGGTCCCCTCTGCGCTCCAGGCCCTGTAGTGGGGAGCGGCTGGGCGGATCAGCAGTGTGGCTGGACTGCGGGGGCTGGGCAAGTCGCTCCACCTCCGTGAGCCTCAGTTTCCCTCCTCTGCAGAAAGGGGCTGGACCCCTGCCTGGTCCACTCCCACAGGTGCTGTGGGGAATCCGGGCCCAGGAAGCCATCGGCGGCCTGAAGAGTGTTCCCCAGGAGCTCGCTCCTCCCACTGGGCCTGCGCCTGGTCAGTGTGGCTCGGGGACCACGAGTCTCAGGTCCGTGGGGTTGGGGGCCGGGCACACACACCCCCACCCCCACCCTCTGAGCCTCCGTTTGTAGCCTGTGAAACAAGGCCCAAGAGCCCGCGATGTCCCTGTGCCATCGGATGCGGCCGTGGGAGTTCGCTGGTGTGGGCGGCACTCAGCACACAGCCCGTGCCATGGGAGTCGACCGGTCAGCTAGCAGGATGCCAGCCACCACTCTCCCCCTTAAGGACTGGGAGTCAGCCCCACTTCCCCCTGCCCCCGCCCAGCCGGGAAGCAACTCACAATGGACAGACAGGGAGGGGACAGGGCTGACGTCCCCAGACTTAAAGTGATGGCGCCCACTGGCCCCACCACGGTCCTGTGCCTGAGAGCATCACTCAGTTGGCTGGTGTCACTCCTCACTGCCACAGCCCTGTCACCCCCAGGGCCAGCAGCTCCCCAGACAAAGTGGAGGGGCGAGAGGGGCAGCGGCGGGAGGGGGAAGGGTCCTTGAGCGCACGGTCCCCGCTCTCCCCTTTCCTGGCTCTGCGCAGCCACACCAGCGTCCTCACACACAGCCACAGGGCTGCCTTGGGGCCTTTGCACCTGCCATTCCTCTCCCCGGATGCTTTTCCTGGGGTGTGCTCCGTCGCCTGCCGGCTCCTGAAACGAGCCGGGCACGGGGCTTCCAGGCCCCCTCCGCTGCTGAGTTCTCCCTGGGACTCAGTGCCTTCTGTTCGCAGGGTCCTCAGCAGGCCATCTCCACGGCCAGGTCTGTTATAAAGAACGGCTGCTACGGCGGTGGGGGCGGAGGAGCCGCCGGCCTGCGGGAGTGCGGGAGACGCAGGCCAGCTGACGGCGTGGCTTTGGTGTTTTTTTGATTTATTTATTTGGAAGGCAGAGTTATAGAGAGAGAGACAGAACCAAGCATCCGCTGGTTCACCCCCCAGGTGGCCGTAACGGCAAAGGCCTTCAGGCAGGTGCAAAGGTCCTGGGTTAGGACCAAGCTGCGTGGCAACCGTCAGCATCCTGTGAGCCCTGCATCCCCGGGAGACCGCAGGGCCCTCAGCAGGACCCCGGCCCCTGCACGCAGCACAGAGGGCAAGGCGGGGAGGCCAGGGGACGGCAAGGCGAGGAGGCCGGGGGACGCCCCTGCAGGGCTGACAGGGTCCACTCAGGGCCGTGCTGCAGCAGGAGGAAATGGATGCTGCTGGGGTCACAGGTGAGACATGGACTCCTCCCCCATGGGGGTCACAGGTGAGACATGGACTCCTCTCCCGGTGGTCACAGGTGAGACATGGACTCCTCCCCCATGGGGGTCACAGGTGAGACATGGACTCCTCCCCCAGTGGTCCCAGGTGAGACATGGACTCCTCCCCCATGGGGGTCACAGGTGAGACATGGACTCCTACCCCATGGGGGTCACAGGTGAGACATGGACTCCTCCCCCATGGGTGTCACAGGTGAGACATGGACTCCTCCCCCATGGGGGTCATAGGTGAGACATGGACTCCTCCCCCATGGGGGTCACAGGTGAGACATGGACTCCTCCCCCATGGGGGTCACAGGTGAGACATGGACTCCTCCCCCAGGGTCACAGGTGAGACATGGACTCCTCCCCCATGGGTGTCACAGGTGAGACATGGACTCCTCCCCCATGGGGGTCATAGGTGAGACATGGACTCCTCCCCCATGGGGGTCACAGGTGAGACATGGACTCCTCCCCCGGTGGTCACAGGTGAGACATGGACTCCTCCCCCATGGGGGTCACAGGTGAGACATGGACTCCTCCCCCATGGGGGTCACAGGTGAGACATGGACTCCTACCCCATGGGGGTCACAGGTGAGACATGGACTCCTCCCCCATGGGGGTCACAGGTGAGACATGGACTCCTACCCCATGGGGGTCACAGGTGAGACATGGACTCCTCCCCCATGGGTGTCACAGGTGAGACATGGACTCCTCCCCCATGGGGGTCACAGGTGAGACATGGACTCCTCCCCCATGGGGGTCACAGGTGAGACATGGACTCCTCCCCCATGGGGGTCACAGGTGAGACATGGACTCCTCCCCCAGGGTCACAGGTGAGACATGGACTCCTCCCCCATGGGTGTCACAGGTGAGACATGGACTCCTCCCCCATGGGGGTCATAGGTGAGACATGGACTCCTCCCCCATGGGGGTCACAGGTGAGACATGGACTCCTCCCCCGGTGGTCACAGGTGAGACATGGACTCCTCCCCCATGGGGGTCACAGGTGAGACATGGACTCCTCCCCCATGGGGGTCACAGGTGAGACATGGACTCCTCCCCCATGGGGGTCATAGGTGAGACATGGACTCCTCCCCCATGGGGGTCACAGGTGAGACATGGACTCCTCCCCCATAGGGGTCACAGGTGAGACATGGACTCCTCCCCCATGGGTGTCACAGGTGAGACATGGACTCCTACCCCATGGGGGTCACAGGTGAGACATGGACTCCTCCCCCAAGGGGGTCACAGGTGAGACATGGACTCCTCCCCCATGGGGGTCACAGGTGAGACATGGACTCCTACCCCGGTGGTCACAGGTGAGATGTGGCTCCTCCCCCAGGGTCACAGGTAAGACCCGGGCTCCTCCCCCGGGTTCACAGGTGAGATGCGGGGCCCCTCCCTGAGGCGGCCAGCACAGAGGAGGGGCCTGCAGGGGCCTGGACAAGCCTGGGCCAGGGCCTGGGCACGGAGCCCGCCTGTGCCTGTGGAACAGTTTGCTTTGGCAGCAGCGTGGAAGACAGTGTCAGTGTGTCCCCACGGTGCCTTTGAAGCTATTTGTGGACAGGCGCACACGTGGGGCCCCTCCTGCTCCCAGGCCGCGAGGGTCCATGCCAAGCCCCGTCCACGGCGGGCAGAACAGGCCTGGCAGGCTCCACCCCTTCCGATGCATCCCCTCTCCTTAGCTGTCCTGACGGTTGCCTGCCTCAGTTTCCCTCCCATCCCCAGGGACTGAGACACTGGCTGCCAACTCTGCCTGTGCCAGGGCCACATAGTGTCCGTCATGGTAGGGGGTGGGAGTTGGAGGAATCCGGGGCGGCTTCCTGGCAGAGGCGTGACCAGAGCCAGTGGGGCTTCTAGGATGCGCCACGCTCCTGCCTGAACCCCTGGGGTCCCACAGGAGCCGCTGTCTGGACAGAGGCGACCCCAGCCCGTTGGTGTCAATCTGCAGGGACAAAAGACCACACAGGAGGTGGCTGCAAAGCTGTCACTGTAGCTCTGGGGGTGGGGCTCTGAAGGAGGTCTCCCGGGGGAACCCAGGCACCAGCGGGGCTGCGCTCTTCCCAAAGGCTCCGGGTTAGGGCCGGGATCTATCCAGCGGCCGGGGCCTGCATCACGGCCCCCTCCCCTGTCTGACAGCCTTGCTCCTACAGGGAAGCTCGCGACCGCATGGGCCCGCACGGATCATCTGGGATCAGCTCAAAATCCTTGCCTTAATCACATCCCCAAAGCCAGAGGCCCCAGTAGGCTGCCCGACGCTGTGGCCGCCTAGCAGAGCCGTCCAGGGAGAGGAGTGCGCGGAGGGGGTGCGGCGTGGACTTGACCCTGGCCGGTGGCACCGACGCTCGGGATTGTGGCCGGTTACTGGAGCCCACATGAATGCCTTGGAGAAATGGGAACTGTGCTCCTGTTCTGTGCCAGGCAGGGTCCCGGGCCTGGGACACAGCAATATGCGACCCAGACCGGGGGACACCCCGTGTGCATGGCACTGGCGGTCACTCAGCCATGAAGCCCCAGCTTAGATCTGCTGGGACGGTGAGGCTGCCGACGCCACACAGCAGGGAGGGCTGGTTCTGCACGTGGCCAAGCGCCTGCCATGGTCAGGGACCCCAGACTCATTGCATTTCTCTGGTTTCCTCCCCTCAGCTTGGTTCTCACCCCAAATCCCCTCATGACCACAGGATAGCTGCCATGGCTCCAGCAAATACATGAACCACTGCACAAAAGACAAGAAACCATTACCCCAAAACTCATGTCTCATGGCCACAACTGGTCCTGTGACCAGAGCTTAATGAATCCCTGGCAAAGAAATTGGGGTCTCGGCACCAGGTGCGACCCTCCTGGATTTCCTCAGAGCTGGGAAGGTCACAGGGGCAGGGGCAGGGGCTCTCACTGCCGGAGAGAACACATTCCCCCAAGCACCTGAGCCTCAACATCCTCATCTGTAAAATGGGTACAGCAACGGGACTTAGTTCACCAGGTTGTGATGAGAATGAAAGGAGTGGATGCCTGCCCAGCCCGACTCTCCACAAGGCTCATCTTTCTCTTCCCAACGACTATTTTATTATTAACTCTAGGAAAGAGCCCACAACTGGAGTTCTTTTTTAAAGATTTGTTTATTTATTTATTTATTTGAGAGAGAGAGAGAGGGAGGTTTTCCATCTATTGGTCCACTCCCTGGATGGCCAAAACGGCCAGGGCTGAGCCAAGCCTAAGCCAGGAGCCAGGAGCTTCTTCCAGGTCCCACGTGGGTACAACGACCAAGGACTCGGACCATCTTCCACTGCTTTCCCAGGAGCATCAGCAGGGAGCTGGATCAGAAGAGGAGCAGCCAGGATTTGAACCGGCGCTGGCTGGGTGCTGAAGTTCCTCTGGCCTGTCTCGGTTTCCCTGAACAGACCCGAGAGGTGCCAGACGCCAGCGCTCCAAGGCCCTGGCTGTGGAAGCCGCAGGGGAGACACCGGCTCCAGCCAGCGGGGCAAGGGTTGGGAGGCTCAGCCCCGCACAGCGGCTCCGCCACGCTCAGGGCGGGCGCCCCCTGCAGGCTGGGCACAGGAGCGACGTGCAGCCGGAGCCCCACCCTGGGGTGACGCCAGGGGAAGGCCCGCCCCATCGACTCCTGCGGCATCGTATTGGCTGGAACTGAGTCACATGCCCACTCCCGAGCCAATCCCAAGTGAAAGGGGCAGGCTCACTTCCTGGTGGGGGGGCGGGCCCTGCTGAGTCTCCCTGGGGCGTTGGGGTGGTCGGGGTTCCCCCTGCCCTCCTGTCCGGGGGTGTGGCCGCGGCCGTGTCCCCTCTGCCGGCCTTTGCCCACTAGAAACGTGGGACCAGGGTGGCCGCCCGACAGCCCTTGCCCAGCGCTCCTGGACGCCCATGGCCGAGGCCGACGAATACGGCTGGGTGGAGAGCACCCAGCCACGGCCCCATCACCCGGCCGAAGCTGCAGGCGCGCGGGGCTCCGGCCGCAGTGGGGGCTGCCCGCGGGGTCTTTCTGGAGTGTCACGCAACTAGCAGCTTCAGGAGGGAGCCATTTAAAGGAAAACGGGTGCCTCCCACCGGAGCCAGCCCTGGTGGGGCAGGACCGAGGCCTGGGCAGGGCCTGGGCAGGGCCTGGGGCTGGGCAGAGGCCGAGGGGGGGATCCCGGGGAGGGGGTAGAGGCCCCTGCAGGGCACAGCGCTGCTGGAGGAGCCCTGGTGGCTCCGAGCCGCCTTCATTCCGGCCGGGATGGAGGCAGATCTGCCCTCCCCGTGTCCCCTGCCTGGGGGACAGCCAGGGCTCTTCAGGCTGAGGACAGCGCCCTGCTCCGGGAACTGGCTCCCCTGATGGCGGCCGGGCTGGTTTGCTGGCTCAGCCCAGGCAGGGAGGCCCCAGACCCAGGCAAGCTGGGGGTTTCGCTCGCTATCAGTTCAAGGCCAACAGCCTGAGACGGTGGGCAAGGGGCTGCCAGTGCCAGTGCTGGAGCCCCAGGCCTGGGCTTCTGGCGGCCAGGGCAGGTTCTGGAGGTGGCCAGTGAGACTTCAACAGGCTCGTAGAGGGCACAGGCTTTGGACCCCACAGCTAAGACACGTGCATCGTGGGGCAGGTGCTGTGGCTCCGTGGGTTAAGTCCCCACCCGGGGCACCGGCATCCCACATGGTTGCCGATCCGTCTCCCTGCTAATGGCCTGGGAAAGCAGCAGAGGATGGGCCAAGTGCTTGGGCCCCTGCACCTGCATGGTAGACCCAGATGGAGCTCCTGGCTCCTGGCTTTGGCCTGGCCCAGCTCCGGCTGTTGTGGCCATTTGGGGAGTGAACCAGTGGATGGAAGACCTCTCTCTCTCTCTCTCTCTCTCTCTCTCTCTGCTGGTCTGCCTTTCAAATAAACTGCGGCAGAAGGTGGCCCAAGTGCTTGAGCCCTTGCACCACATGAGAGACCCGGATGGAGCTCCTGGCTCCTGGCTTTGGCCTGGCCCAGCCCTGGCCGTTGCGGCCATTTGGTAATATCCTGCTCTCACCAAGTGGCCGTCTGGCCCACCGGGGTAGTCTTCCTGTGGAAGCAGGAAGCTGACATCTGTGCACATGAAGAAGTTGGGTGAGCCTCCTTCCGCTTCTCACGATGGCCACGTTTGCCTCTGAACAGCCACAGCCATGGTCCAGCACTCTGCTCCCAACTCTCACCATCACACAGGCCACGCCCAGGGCTTCTCAGATAGGTGTTATGGTCCCTTTTGGAAAATGGTCGATCTTCCTGGGGTCCTCTTCTGTGGGCTCCTGGCTAGCTGTGAGTGCAGGGAGCCGTGGGAGCCCAGCTCCAGCCTGCGGGACTTGGGAGGAGAAGGCGGGGCTCAGATAAATATTCAACTATTTATCTGAGTGATAGAGACAGAGCCCCCATCTGCCGCTCTACTCCCCAAGTGCCCACAACAGCCAGGGCTGGGCCAGCCCAAAGCCGGGAGCCAGGAGCTCCATCCAAGTCTCCCACCTGGGTGCAGGGGCCCAAAGACTTGGTCCTCTTCCTCTGCCTTCCCAGGTCGTCAGCAGGGAACCAGATCAGAGGCTGAGCAGCTGGGTCTTGCAGCAGCACTCATGGGATGTGAGCCCGACAAGCGGCAACTGTAACCCACTGTGCCAGAACACCAGCCCACCTAGATACTTCACTGATATTATTTTCATCGTGATGATCGCTGTCTGTAAAGAACAGGACCGTGGCATGGACGACCTTGTCCCCGACGCCCGGGTTCCCTGGTCTTGGCCATGGTGGCTGCACATCATCCCTGAAGCAGGCGGGCGCTGGAGCCCCTTCCCTGGGTCCCCCCGCTGGTGGACACCCCACTCCACTGCCAGCTTGCAGCATGGGTCCAGGTGTTCGGAAACTCGGGTGGTCACTTGTGCTTCCTGCCCATTCCTGGGGTCTTACAGGCAGCCACGTGGGTCAGCGGGGAGCCAGTTCCTTCACCGGGACCTTGTATGGTGCTGTCTCCTGCCACCTACTGAAGGACAGGTGGCTGGGGTTCAGTTTTTTTTCTGGCGACAGTGACAAGTCCTGGGCGTGCTGAGGAATTCTGTGGAACTTGGCGCCTCTTTCCATCACAAATATTTATAGTGTCTCCTGTTCTCTCCTGAAGCTGGATTCCGCCTGGTGGTGCAGCCTAGGCAGAGTGCCACCGACACACGCACCCACACACACACGAGGAGTGGAGAGCCGAACAACCGCATCGGGCGAGTCCACGCTTTCTGTGGGGGGACTGTGCCCCCTGCCACGGGGAACCGAACTCTGCGCCAGCTCCTTCCTCCCTCCGCTGGCGGCGTGGCCGCCCGAGCACAGGGTAAGCCTTGAATCGCTGACGCTCCCGCAGGGAGACAGTGCTGTGGGAGTCCCTGCCTTTTATTTCTCCCTCATGAACTTGAAACAGCAAACATCAGAGCCTGGTTTGGGATGCGGCGTCTCCCACCTGAATGTGCGTCCGAACCCGGGAGACGGGGGTCCCCTGACCCTTGGGTCAGCAGGAGCTGCAAAATCGGCCTCGAGGGTCTCCGCCCGGCCTGACCTCAGCCCCTCCAGCCCACGAGCTCCTGTGGGGTTGGAGTGGAGCAGGTGACGCTGTCCCCTGGGTGACTGAAACAGCTGCGTGGGGAGAAGGGAGGCCACCTCTGATGAGGCTGCCTGGGATTGTTTTTCTCTCCCTTTTTTCTTTTGAACTGACAGGTAACGGTTGTGGTTGTGCAGCTCCAGGGCTGGGTGTGAGGCCTAGGATGTTTATACATTGTGTCACCGTCTAATCAGTACGCAGGTCTTATCTGTCCCCTCACCTTGCAGACCTCCCAAGTCCTGTCTCCTGGCTGTGTTGAAACATCCTGGACCTCGTGGTTGACCATGGCCCTGTCTGACTGCAACACTGTAGCCATCCAGCCACCTCCCCCTGGCCGGCTCCTGGCTCTGCGGCTCAGGGTTCTTAGAAGTCGAGCGCAGACAGTGCCCAGACACTGCCCTCCAGGCTGCCAGCCTGGAGGTGCTGGAAGCCACTGGGAACACAGCTCGGGAACACCGCTGAGCAGGGAGGCGCTCGCACCCACACAGCACACGAAACCACCAAGGTCCCCCTGTGTGCCAAAGGGGGGCTGTGGCCTGGGTTAGAACTCCCAGTGGCTGCGTCACAGGCACATTCCAAAAACGCTGAGTCTCGCAGGTTCTGGACAGAAGGAGAGCAGATGGGACCGCTCAGCCCTGCGCAATGACTCAAACCACGGTGTGAGGCCCCGGGCAGGCCTTGGGGAGCACTAGGAGTGCACGTGGGAACAAAAGGAAGGCTTCCTTTTAAAAAGACTTATTTACTGGAAAGGCGGGGGGGGGGGGGGGGAGGGGGAGGGGGAAGAGAGAGAGGGGTCTTCCATCCACTGGTTCACTCCCCAATCCCCAAATGCCTGCAATGGTCTAGGCTGGGCCAGGCTGGAGCCAGGAGCCTCCTCCGGGTCTCCCACGTGGGTGCAAAGGCCCAGGCACTTCGGTCATCTTCTGCTGCCTCCCAGGCACAAGGGTTTTGCAGAACAACAGTAAGAAGGCCAAGGGGATCTCGGCCCACAGGGAGCTGATGTGGGAGGAAGACAGATGTTGGCACAGAGGGTTAAGCCACCGCTTGGGGCACCTGCGTCCCGTATCAGAGCGCCGGTTTCATGCTGGCATGTCCCCTTCCAACCCAGCTTCCTGTTAACGTGCCTGGACAAGCAGCAGATGCTGGCGTAGCTGCTTGGGCCCTTGCCACCCAAGTGTGAGCTCAGCGTGGAGCTCCTGGCTGGTCCGGGCCTGGCTATGTGGGCATCTGGGGAGTGAACCGCAGGTGCAAGATTCTCATTCTCTCTCCCCCCACCCCCACCCCCACCCATCTCTGCCTTTCAAGTAGATGAAAAATACTTTTTTTAAAAAAGAAGTTTATTTATTTATTTGAGAGGCAGAGTTACAGAGAGAGGGAGAGAGAGAGGTCTTCTATCTCCTGGTTCACTCTCCAGATGGCCACTATGGCCAGGGCTGGGCCAGGCTGAAGCCAGTAACCAGGAGCTTCTTCCGGGTCTCCCACATGGGTGCAGGGGCCCAAGCACTTGGACCATCTTCTACTGCCTTCCCAGGCCATAGCAGAGAGCTGGATTGGAAGAGGAGCAGCCAGGACATTAACCAGCCTCCATACGGGATGCTGGCATGCGGGCGGTGGTTTAACTGGCTATGCCATACTGCCAGCCCTGAAAACAATTTTTAAAGCTGATAGAGGAACCCACACACCCGTGATCGGCGCTACGACGAGTCCTGGGGCAGTGCGGAGCTGAGGGGTAGCGGGACGGTGCCACTGTGTGTGAACGGAACCTGCAGCGATCCCGTGGACGGGCTCTGGGAATCTCTCAAGAGAGAATTCCTGGGAGCAGAAATGGAAGTGCAAAGGACCTGAGGTAGGAACAAGTTTGCAACATTCAGGAAGCAGCCAGGAGGCCCCGGCAGCCAGAGTTTAGCGTGACAGGGGAGGGTGCGAGGGGCCGGAGCTGGGAGCCTGGGAGCCTGGGAGGCAGGGGGTTTTATGGCAGCGCCAGGTTCCTCTGGGGCTGGGCAGGGGGTAGCTCTCATCATTCCCGATCTGGGACCTCTGCCCATGGCGGGGACCCCCGTGCCGCCAGTGTTCAGTGTTCTCGGCGCCTCCTGCTCCCCCATCCGCACCCCCCCCACCCTTCCTTGAGGAGCAGCCAGGGCAGGGAGGGGCCGTGGCTTCCCCGGCGCCATCTGTGCACGGCAGGTCAGATCTGGGCAGGAGCACTTGGTCAGCACCTCCTGCACGCGAAGCACTGGCCTCAGCTTGGCGCCGCGGGCAGCCAGGCCCTCGGCAACTCTGCGTGTTGAGGTCATGGCGGGGGCCCCACCCCCACAGTCACCCTTTGTGTTGCCAAGGCCCTCGGGAGCCGCCCTTTGCTCCGCCTGTCCTTCGCCAGGCCTGAGTGCCCCCGGGGAGGGCAGGAAGAGCCTGGGCAGAGAGGGGGCTGCCAGAGCCCCGGCGACCCTCTCCTTCTGCACCCGGCACAGGCTCCTGGCACAGGGAGGCTCAGGGCACAGGGCCAGCGTCCTGAGCATCAGAGGCCGAGCCGGGCCTGCCATCTTGAAACATCACGTCCGTTTTCAACAGCACTGGCCCTGCAGATGAGGGGCGGCCTGGAGGGGCCCTGGAGGCCAGCGGAGCTCGGAGATGGGGCCTGGCCTTGAGGCTCCAGGGGCAGTGGCGGTGGCGTGCGGGGCACAGGCAGCCCCGGGGCCCCTCTGTGGTCTGCGGAAGAAGCTGCAGACAGCAGAGCTGTGCTACGGTGATGTCTGGTTTTGATTAGAAGTCCCGAGTCACTCATTAACTTGCAGGCCACTGTGCCACGGCTGGCAGCCCATCCCCGCCACCTGCGGCTCTGGCTGAAGACCAGGAGCCTCTGCTTCCGGGCCGGTGGCCTCAGAGGCAGAGGGGTGGCCAGGGCCACCCCAGCCCCGGGGCCTGGGTGCTCGGAAGCACGTGTTTCCCATCTTCCCCCCCGGATGGGGGCCCGCATCCATCAGCAGCCTGGTCCAAGCTGCAGGCCCGCGGCCGGCCCCCGCTCCGTCTTCCCCTTGAATGGCTCTGCGCTTCCTGGCGCTGTGTTTTCAAGGACTGAAGCACAAATCTGCCTGCTCCCCAGGCTGCAGCTCGGGACGGCAAAGTGCAAGGCCCTTTCACTCCCGCACCCAGAAAATGGCTCCTGGGCCCCTAGAGTGTCAGACATCGGCCGGGGGCGGGCTCAGGGTCCCCAGCGTGAGGCACGGGGCCTCCCGCTGCTGGAGCCGCCCACTTACTTGCTGAACAAGGGTATAAAGAGATGGAAGATTCTAGCGTTGTAGCTCACACTCGAGGAGTGTGTGCTTCGTGCCAGGCTGCAGACTCTGGGTCTCTCCATACTTACCACAGCAGCCAGGAGACGGGCGCTGTTACTCTCCCATTCCATGGAAGAGGAGACTGAAGCACTCTAAAAACCACCGCCCTCACATGGCTGGTGATCACACACAAGAGACACGTGGGAGACACACATGACACACACATGAAACACGCAGAGGCACTTCAAAACGGTGGCAGAGGGGCCGGCGCTGTGGCGTAGAAGGCAAAGCCACAGCCTGCAGTGCCAGCATCCCATCTGGGCGCCAGTTCCAGTCCCGACTGCTCTAATTCCCATCCAGCTCTCTGCTATGGCCTGGGGAAGCAGTAGAAGATGGCCCAGGTCCTTGGGCCCCAGCACCCGGTGTAGGGGACCCGGAAGAAGCTCCTGGCTCCTGGGGAGTAAACCAGCAGACAGAACATCTCTGTCTCTCCTGTGTAACGCCACCTTTCATGTAAGTAAATCGTTATGAAAAAAGAAAACATCGATGGCATGCGTAACTAGAAAATAAACTTGGTGCAAAAAGTTCGAAGTTCCTGCACACGAGGGGCCTGCAGAAACTCCGCGGGGACGTGCGACCCAGGTTTCCAATCCTTTGCACCAGCGCCTGTCTTAACACCCTGGCCCCCAGCTAGGGTAGGTAGGCCCAGGTGGGTCGTTGGCCAGCGGCAGTCTCCTGAGCGCACAGGGGAGCAGCCCTGGGTCTCACCTGCCACTCACAGTGGGCACCCACCTGCCCCAAACCCCTTCCCCAGGCCTCACCACGCCCTGCTTAGGCAGGGAGCTGGAGCCCCCCCCCCCCCACCAGGGGGCTGAGCCTCTGTTCCCGCCTCTGAAAGTGGGCGGGCTCTGCGGATGCTGTGACCAGCGGGGGCCCGTGGGTGTGGCTTTGCAGGGCTCTGGACTCAGCCTTAAGAGCCCCTGCGGTGTGGAGTCCGGGAGCCCAGCCGGGCACACTGGCAGGCCAGAGGCCCCAGAGGCCCCGCGAGTGGAGAGAGAGGCTGTGCTGGCTTGTCCAGTCCTGAGCAGGGAGGGAGGGCCCAGGACCGAGACTGGCCGGGGCGCCTGTCCTGTCCGCTGTGCCCACGCCTGGGACGCCCTTTCTGGGCTTGGGACGCGGTTCCTTGCGGTGCCATCGGAGAGGACAAGGCTGTGCCGAGTGCGTCCTGCGTGCGCGGTGCTAGTGTTCCCAAGAAACGGCACAGGGATGCAGGGCGGCCTCCCCAGGCCCTCAGAGGACGCACAGCCCAACTGGCTCCTCGGTCTGGGACTTCCGGCCTCCAGGACAGAGAGGGTAGGGTGTCTGTGTCAGTGCGTGTGCACGGACATGTGTCTGTCTCTGTGTGCACGCACACACGTGTCTGTGTGTCCTGCATACATGCACACACAGGTCTCTGCACGTGTACATGTGTGTCTTTGTATGCACATACGTGTACATGTGTGTATTCATATGTGTCTGTGCATATGCATACATGTGTCTGTATACATGTGTGTGCATGTACCACGCATGTGTCCGTGTGCACACATGCACGTATACAGGTGTCTGCAGGTACAGGCATATGTGCGAATGTGTCTGCATGTGTGTGCATGTGCACATGTCTGTGTGTATACATGTGTCTGTGTCTGTGCATGCGTGTGCATGTGTCTGAGCGTGTGCATGTACCACATGTGTCCGTGCGCACACATGCACGTATACAGGTGTCTGTGTGTAGACATGTGCGGATGTGTCTGCATGTGCACATGTTGTGTGTATGCATGTACTCATGTCCATGTGTATGTGTCTCTATGTGTGTCCTTGTTCCTCTGCTACGGCAACAGAGCCCTGGCCTGGGAACCGCAGGTGCCACTGCCTCTGCCTTCACACACGACCCAGCTCTGCCGCCTCCCGGCTACGGTGAGCACCAGGTCTGCGCAGCTCCCTCTGCTGCCTGGACTGTGGCAGAGCCTCTCTCCGGCCTCCCAGCGTCCACTCTGTCCTCCCCCAGCCACGTGAGCAGCAGACCCCCCCAAGTAGATGCTGGCGCCCACCAGGGGCTGGCCCAGCCCCCATCTCCCCTCCCCCACTGTGCTCCCTCTCGAGCACGCTGGGAATGGTGCCTCCTCAGGACCTTCGCACGTGCTGCTCCCTGCCCCCAGAGCCCTGCTCTCCAAATGTCTGCACAGCTCCCTTGTTTCAGGATTTTGCTCAGAAGTCACCTCCCCCAAGAAGGTTTCCGTGACCACCCTCAGTAAAAAAGCTAAGCCCACCCCCCCACACACCGTCTGCCCCCATCGCCTTGGCGGGGAGGAAGGCCTCTCCAGCGTGAGGGGCGAGGCTGCCCACGGGCAGCGCGCAGAGCAGCCTCCAGGCCTGGCTCCCGGCTCATCCCTGTTCCGTGTTGAGCCCTGCAGCCTCTGCTGTCCTCTTTCCGGCTCAGTCCGCTGCCTCAGTTTCTTGCATCTGTAGGGTGGGTCTGCAGTCCCATCTGCCTGTGCCTGCCGTGACCCACTGTGTTCTAGAAGTGGGTCAGCAGGGCAGGAGAGGAGTGTCTGCCCACGTCGGGCTCTCTCTTCTCTCACCAGGGCTAAAGTGATTTGTTTGAAAGCCAGAGTTAGAGAGAGATCTTCCCTCTACTGGTTCACTCCCCAAATGGCCCCAACCAGGAGCCTGGTCTCCCACATGGGTGCCGGGGCCCAAGCACTCGGGCCGTCCTCCGCTGCTTTCCCAGGTGTGTTAGCAGGGAGCTGGCTCAGATACCAGCTTCGCAGGTGGCAGCTTAACCTGCTGCGCCATGACGCCAGCCCCAGTGGTGTCCCCTGACGGAGCCGTCTGGCCGGGCAGCAAAGCCACAGCGAGTGTGAGTGAGTGTGCCCAGGCTGCCCTCTGCTTTCCCTTCATCAGGCAGGCCGGAGGGCTGCCTGGAAGTGGCAGCAGCTACAGGCAGTTACCCTGTACTCTCAGGAACCTGTTCCACCGGAGCTGGTCCTCCCGACTCGCCCAGGGCGGGAACCAGGCACCTTCCAGGACATCAACCCTGTTCCATTGCCGCGGTTCCAGTCGCACCCAACAAGGGTTTCTCACCAAAGTGCACGCAAGTCTACTGAGTTCTGGGCTCCGGACGGCGAGAGGTGCCCCTGTGTGCGGAGTGCCCACCGTGCTCGGCGCGGCAGGCAGTGGTCATTGTCCCCTCCCTGGGAGGCTGTCAGGTGAGGCCACGTCCAGTGCCCACCTGGTGCTGCCTCACGCCAGAGGCCCTACCTGGCCACCAGCCAGGGCCACTGCTCTGCGCGACTCCCTCCCTCGAGCCTGGGCTCAAAGCCAGTGGCATCCAGGCCTGGGGATTGGGCTGCAATGGGCTTCCTGACCCGGAAGAGCAGCCAGAAGCCCCCGCCCCGCCCCTGACCGCTGTGGTTGGGTGTGGTGATGGCCGTGAGGCAGGTGGGTTCACCTGGTCCTTGACTGGGTTCCTGAGAACCATGGGAAAACTGGCCACGGCCACCTCCTCCGGGCAGCCTTCTGCTTACCCGATGGTCTCTCAGCCTGGGTATGCCCACGCTGACACAGACACCCCCAGGGCACCACAGCTTACAGGTTCAAGGTCACGCTTGTACCTTCACAAACACATGCACACAGGGACACGCACGCCACACGGACAGGGCCAAGAGCAACCTTCAGGCAGAAGCGGGCCCAGTGCACACACAGCCATGCTCACGGGGCCCTGGTGACCTTGGGTGATTCTTCAGTGACCTGGGGTGGCCGGATTTGACCCCCAAGCCCCGCCCAGAGCCTCGCTGGCTGGGACTCCTGCACAGACCACACACGCTGTGTCCTCCCGGCCCCTTACCAGCTACCAAAGCCCCTAACCCACACGCAGCCGACACTCCCTGCCAGGCTCCTGTGTGCCGGGCTGGGCCGAGCACTTGCCCACGCCGTCTTGTGTGATCCCACGGTCTTGTGCCCAGAAAGATCAGCACACCCCTCCCCCCACCGACAGAGGGAAACTGAGACACGGGGGAGGTGCGAGAACTCACCCCAGGTCACATCTCCAGCGAGCAGGATCGGAGCCACTGTCCGGCACCCCCGGGTGCTCCTGGCCTGAGCCCGGCTTCCACACACCTGCCTGCGGCTCTGCGCCTCCCATCTGGGCCTCCTACTCCTGGCTCACCTGTGTCCTCGCCATGTGAATCCAGGTGCCCCGCGACTTCAGTGTTGCTCCTGAAGTGGGGGCAGGGCTGCCTCCAGCCTTGCAGGTTCCTTGTGTCTGGAATATTCCATGGCGTCTCAGATGGGTGCTCCCAGGCCCTGGCCACAGGCAGCTCAGGCCCAGGCAGACCTCGGTGGGACCAAGTGAGGCGGCCAGCCAGAGCAGGGGCCTGGGGCTGCTGTCCTTGGAAAGCTGACCTGGGACCTGGGAGCCTGCTGGGAGGCGGCGGCCGGGGCGTGGGGACCTGGGGGACTGCACAGGCTCAGGGCCCAGGGGCCAGGGGAGAGGAGGCCGGTTCCTCTCGGACCAGCCAGAGCTCCAGCAGGGCCCGGCCCCTCTGCCTGCCTCGGGGCTGCCCCGAGGAGAAGCACAGACAGCCCAGGGAGACCCACTCACTCGAAAGGCTGGGGCTGCCCGGGGTGTCCAGCCGAGGGCCGGCCCTGGTGCACAGTGGCCCATGCACCCGCCTTGGGACACACAGTAGAAACCGAGGCACGGAGCCACCCCCGCCTTGCCCAGAGTGCCCACCAGGACTGAGGCCTGCAGGAGCCCCCAGGAACACGGCAGGGACATGTCTGAGGTCCTGCAGCCCAGGCTGGGGAGCCAGGGTCCTGGTCTCCTCGGAGGCGTCTCCATGTGGGGATGTGAGAGTCATCCACTATGCCGCTGACACCACGACCCCCACCCCATCGTCCCACTGCTGCGGCCGGGGGTTCCGTCAGCTGTGCCCTCTGCTCAGGATCTCACCAGGCTGCAGACCCCGGGCTGTGGCCTCATGGGACCCACCCCAGGAGGATGCCCCACCCCAAGCTCCCTCTGGCTGCCCACTGAATTCTCATGGGCGGCCCAGAGAGGGAGGGGAGGGGGAGCAGCTTCCCTTGTGCACCTGCGGCCCTGCCTGGAAGCACCTGCCCGCTCACAGGTGATGGCCCCTGGAGGAACACAGGGCAACTGACTAGGGACCAGGGTCACACCTGCAAACCCCCCGCCCTGTGTGACTGTGCCCATGAGACGCAGTGACAGCCCCGCCACAGCTGAGAACTCCACTGCCCAAGGTGACGGTGACTCTGACCAGGAGAAGTGTAAGCAGGGGGTTGGCAGGCTCCGGCACCTCCAATGGGATCAAACACCCACGGCACGAGCTGCCGGGCTGGAGTGCCCCCCCCCCAGGGCTCCGCCGCCCCTCCCCCAGCCTGCACCTGCTGCCCTCCGAGGAGTCACACAGCGCTGCACTCAGCCCCGTATCCCCAGGTTGGCCCATGGCGTCACCTGGGTCAAACTTCCCTTTCCCTAGGC
Organism: Lepus europaeus; assembly: GCF_033115175.1. Lineage (NCBI taxonomy): Eukaryota > Metazoa > Chordata > Mammalia > Lagomorpha > Leporidae > Lepus > Lepus europaeus. The sequence continues at coordinate 4,915,951 of NC_084849.1, read as the reverse complement.
TGGGCCACAGCCTGGGCGGCTCGCTGGCATTTTGTCTCCCTTCACCTGCGTGCACACCTGGGGCTTGAGTGCCGTGTGCAGACACCTGTGGCGGCAGAGCGGCCGTGGGTTCAGGTGGAAGTGGTTTCCAGGCTGGAGACTCAGCCAGGGTACGTGGCGGAGCTGGGGGTGGGGGTGGGGGTGGGGGTGGGGGTGGGGGGCGGAGCTGTTGCTTCTGCTGGGTTCGGGGCTGGGGACTCCCCTGTGCCGGGAAAGATGAGGATCTGTTCACACGCGGTCCCCTTGTGAAACGCTGCTTGTGCCGGAAATCCCTCGTCTAAATCCTAGTCTCTTCCCTGGACTCCCCGCTGGTGAGGGGCCTCTGCCCTCCCCGCCCCCCACGTCTATGCCAGCCTCCCTGGGGCTTACCCTACAAGCACGTGGGCCATCTCCACTGCTCTCCCAGGTGCATCAGCAGGGGGCTGGCTTGGAAGTGGAGCAGCTGAGGCAGGAGGCAGAGCTCATAGGGGACGCTGGCGTCACGGGCAGCGACTTAGCCCCGGCGCCACTGCACCGGCCCCAGTGGTCAGCTGTGGAAGATGCTGTAGACTATATCCCAGAGCGGCTGCGCCGTCTCGCTCCCCTCCCCAGAGCAGAAGAGCCCCAGCTGCTCCCCAGCTGCTCCCTACTCTGCCGGCACCTGCTGTGCAGACAGGGTGAGGCTGACAATAACAACTGAAGCCACCCGCCCCTCACAGCCGCTGCCACTCACCCCTGGAGGGCAGGAGCTATGGCAGCTCGGGCCCTGCTCAGCCAGGGGCAGGCGCCACTCCTGTTGATGAGCACGCTGAGCAGGGCCTCCCGGGGGACTCGGGTCAGCACCCGACCTCGAGTGCGAGGGGGACCCTCTGCTCGGCTGGCCAAGGCAAGGCTGCCCCTCCTGGGGGTGCTCAAGGCCACCTCTGAGGGCCCCGCACGCCCAGTCCACTGGCAGTGGCCACTTGCCGGGCGGGGCTCTGCCGGGCCTCTGAGGAGGGGCTGGCGGCTCGGATCTCACAGCCAAGGCTGGTTACTTCGCTTCCTGGAAACGGGGCTGCCCAGCTCCCCCTCCCCACGAAACTCACGGGGTCTTGGAGGCAGTGGCTTTGGTGGCTCGGCGCCAGGCAGGCCTTGGCATCGAGGTGGTGGTGGCCGCCCACACGCCAGGCTGGCCTGCCTCAGTTTACACAGCTGCACTTCCCCTGGTCTCTCGGGACCCCCGAGAGGGGCGTGCACTGAGTTCCCACCCAAGGAGCAGGGGCCGCACTGCCTCCTGGTTGAAATCAGGGCCGGGGTTTCGTCTACAGCTGAGACGCAGGTGAAGACCACGGGCTCCTCACCTGCCTCCTGACCACGCCCCCGGCCTCCTGACCCCGTCCCCAGCCTCCTGACCCCGCCCCCAGCCTCCTGCTCACCCAGACCCTGGGAGGCAGCGGGGTGGCGCAGGTGATGGGCCCCTGGCTTTGGACCTTGGGACCTTTGGACATCTGGAGAGTGAGCCAGTGGCTGAGAGCTGTCTCTCTCATGGTCTCTTTCTCAAATAAAACATAAAGTCAAAGCTAATGCAATATGAGTGAAAGCAAGGCAGGAAGTCCTGGAGCCCCCAGAGAACAGGGAGGTGGGCGGGGCCCTGGGGGTTAGGGGCGCTGAAGCCGAACCCAGGATCTGGGGCTGAACTTCAGTATTGGGGGAAGGGGCCAGGTCAGCCCAGCTCCATGACAATGGATTTTGGGTTAGCTGGGGCCAGCAAGTAGGGCATCTCTGAGAAGGGGCAGGCCAAGGCTGCGGGGGGCCTCAGGGAGGCAAGAGGGCTGTGGGCCTGGGTCCTTCCCAGGAAGCTGTGGGCTGAGCCTGTGGACAGCGGGGTCTGCCCTGCAGAGCAGGACACGGCTATTCTGGCTGCACAGAGTCCCTGGGCTGTGGTCATTCACTGGGCAGCGGCAGGAAACGGATGCCCAGGCCTCGTGCCATCAGGAGCCGCCCCAGCCTGGCCTGGCCCCGTGGGCTCACCTTGGCCTCCACCAGCTTGGGGATGTGGCCGGGGATCGCCAAACCCATCTCTGGGGCCTAGGGACCTCGGCCTCCAGCCTGGGGACAAAGGGCCTTCAGGCAGAGGGACCCAGAGGCCTGGGGGCCCGACCTTGCTTGGCCTGCAGTGGCCATGGCTGCCCTGCCATCTGCCCGGGACCTGCCCTGCTGACCGCCTGCCCCGGGCACACCCATCGCTTCCTCAGACTCCCAGCCCCCCGCCACCGGCTGTTTCCTCTTCTCCACCGGCTATGCCTGACTCATCGGCTGAGTTCCCGTCCGCGCGCCTCCCCTGGCAGCTGGGCTGTGCCTGTGCTGCTCGCCCGCCCAGCTGGACCTCCCCCCACCTCATCCTCGTCTCCTGGCCGGGTGGGTGTTCATCTGAGCACTGACCCGGGAGGCCCAGGTCCTGAGCCGGGTGCATGTGGGTGGGCACAAGGTGGCTTTTTTTTTTTAAAGATTTATTTATTTATTAGAGAGGCAGAGTTACAGAGAGGGAGAGACAGACAGAGAGAAAGGTCTTCCATCTGCTGGTTCACTCCCTAAATGGCTGCAACGGCCGGAGTTGGGCCAGGCTGAAGCCAGGAGCTTCTTCCAAGTCTCCCACACGGGTGCAGGGGCCCAAGGACTTGGGACATCTTCTACTGCTTTCCCAGGCCATAGCAGAGAGCTGGATTGGAAGAGGAGCAGCTGGGACTCGAACCAGTGTTCCCATATGGGATGCTGGCGGCACAAGCAGCGCTTAGCCCACTGCACCACAGCACCAGCCTCTATACAACTTGTAAGGGCTAAGCAAACAAAAACAAAGCCGGAAGAAGCAGAATATTGAGGACACATGACAATGACATGGAATTTGCATTTCAGCGTCCACAATAAAGCCTCCGTGGCCAGCCTCCCCCGCCCACTGGTGCACCTGCACTCAAAGCAGCAGCAGAGAAACTGCCCCCAACGTCCTAGTGGTTCGGCCTGGCCCTGCCTGGGGGGTGTGGCCAGCCTTGCGGGGGGCGTGGCCATCCTGGGGCGGGGCACAGCGGTTCTGAGGCCAGCCAGGACCCTCCCCCTGGGGTGGGCACACTGTGCGTCGTCCGCTCTCCAACCCCTGGACATGTGAGCGGTTTGCAGATTTTAACTATTGGGAAGAAAGCCGTGAGGGACACTCCTGCGCTAGAATGGGCGGGGCACCCAAGAATCTTAAAGTTTATGCAAAATGAGTGTCAGGGAAAAACGAGGCGTGGATTTCAAAGGAGTTCACACCCAAATACACTTACGCTTTCATTCCACTTTCCACGAACTTTCTTTTTTTCCGAAAGAGACGGAGACGGAGATGGAGACAGATGAGAGGTTCACTGGTTGGTTCACTGCCCAAGGCCCGCAGCAGCTGGAGCTGGCCAGGACTCAACTTAATCCAAGTTGGCCGTGCAGGTGGGAGGGACTCAGGGGCTCCCGCTGTCACCTGGTGCTTCCCTGGGCACCCGAGAGCAGGAAGCTGGCGCCGGAAGCAGAGCCGGGGCTGGAATCCTGGCACTTGGACACACCCGCCCGTGACCTCCGTGAGACACAGCGGGAGGCCACAGGGCCCGGGTGGCAGTGAGGGCAGGGAGGCGCCTCCCACGGCCGTTCTGTGCCCGGAGCCAGAGCGCTGGGCTTCAGTCCCCGGGCAGCGACCTGCCCAGCTCGGCCGAGCACAGCTTCGGCATCGAGTCAGGGGACCTGCGCATCACCAGAGAAGAGCCTGGGGAGACGGCGCTTGCCCGGCTGGAGAGGAGCCGGGGGTGAGCTACCGCCTCCAGCAGGCCCCCTCTGGTCTCCCGCAGACAAACAGCAAGACCACAACCAGCAGCAGCTGCGGGCTGGGCTGGGCCAGGGGGAGGCGAGGTGAGTGATGTGGCCGCCTGCCTGCCAGACCCTCCAGCCTCCCCGCTGTGCTGGGGTCCCTCTTTTCCCAGCAGCTGGAGGCTCCCGGGGCAGGAGGCAGGGGTGACTCTGCCATGTGCAGGGTGCAGGGGAGCCTAAGCCAAGCTTGATCCCAGGCGCTGGCGGGAGCAGCACGTTGGGTGTGAGGTGACGGGGAGCAGTGGGGACTGTGGCAGACTGGCGTTCACACCCACGAGCCCTGGCTTCCGTAGAGAAGTGGGCGTGTCGATTCTTGGTAAATGTCCTGATCATGTGACAGCGCATTCAAACTGTGTACAGACACACCGAGGGAAAACGGATAAATAAAACACAGCGCGGGTTAAGCCACTGCTTCCACACCGGCATCCCACTTGGGGCGCAGGTTCAAGTCCCAGCCGCTCCACTTCCCATGCAGCTCCCTGCTAATGCACCTGGGAAAGCAGCAGGGGACGGATGGTGTGCTGGGCCCCTGCCGCCCACGAAACCTGGATGGAGACCTGGGCTCCTGGGTTCAGCCTGGCCCAGCTGCAGCCATTGTGGCCATCTGGGGAGTGAACCAGCAGATGGACGACCTCTCTCTCTCTCTGTCACTCTACCTATCAAGTAAATAAATCAAATAAACAAATAAGTAATCTTTAAAAGAATACATTGAACTGGCTCAATTCAACCCATCCAGGGCGGGGACTGGCCTGCAGGCTCCAGTTTGCGCGCTCTGCCCAGGCGTTCAGTTAGTGAGCATCAGCTGAGCGCCTCCTGTGTGCCCGGGAAGAGGGTGGGGGCCGGGTGCTGGGGGCGGGCTGGGCAGGAGGCTCCTCCCCAGCTGACTCCGCCTCAGGCCTCAGAGATGGGGGGGGGGAACCTCCCCAGGAGGCTGCTGCAGGAATCATTAAGCTCCCAGCTCTCGCTAATTACCGTGCCCTGGAGCAAAAACTGTTGATCTCAAAAACACCAAATTGTCCCACTCTACATGACATAATTGGAACAGACAACAGGAGCAGGAGGTGGCAGGCAGCAGGCCCCGCCTCCCTAGGCTTGGGTGAGCGTCCCACCTGTGGGGGGGGCGCCAGTGGGTGGAGACCTGCTGGCTCCACCCCAGGTATTTCTGTGGGTTCTGCTGCTGGGGCCGGCTGAGCCCTCGTGGAAATGCAGACGGCATCAGCCAGCCGGGTGCGAGTCCTGCTCCTCGTGTGTCCCGGAGACCTCGGCTCCCCTCCCTGCGCCCTTTTCCTCAACAGTGCAAGGGGGCCAAAGCCAGAATTCTCCACGCAAGCATTTGCAAACGCAGCTTCCCAGGTGGAGCCGATGCTCCTGGGGTCCAGGCCCCAGGTGTCCCCCCCTCCCGGAATAGCCCTGTCTATCCTGCCGCTTGACTGCGTGGGCCTGTCCTGTGCCCAGTGTCCAGAGAGCCTAGGGCAGAGAGGAGGAGGGGAGGGGGCGCCCTTCCTGGACAGGGGGTGTCCTCAGACACCCTCACAAAGGGCCCGCTCGGGTGGGCTGTCTGAGCAGCTGAGACGGTGACTGGGTCTGCCTGGGCTCATCACCCCCCAGACCTGTGCACACCAGGACCCTGCTCACCCCCAGACCTGTGCGCACCAGACCCCTGCTCACCCCCAGACCTGTGCGCACCAGGACCCCTGCTCACCCCCAGACCTGTGCACACCCCAGACCCCTGCTCACCCCCAGACCTGTGCACACCAGGACCCCTGCTCACACCCTCCCCTGTGCACACCAGGACCCCTGCTCACCCCAGACCCCTGCTCACCCCCAGACCTGTGCACACCAGACCCCTGCTCACACCCTCCCCTGTGCACACCAAGACCCCTGCTCACCCCAGACCCCTGCTCACCCCCAGACCTGTGCACACCAGGACCCCTGCTTACACCCTCCCCTGTGCACACCAGGACCCCTGCTCACCCCAGACCCCTGCTCACCCCCAGACCTGTGCACACCAGGACCCCTGCTTACACCCTCCCCTGTGCACACCAGGACCCCTGCTCACCCCAGACCCCTGCTCACCCCCAGACCTGTGCACACCAGGACCCCTGCTCACACCCTCCCCTGTGCACACCAGGACCCCTGCTCACCCCCAGACCTGTGCACACCAGGACCCCTGCTCACACCCTCCCCTGTGCACACCAAGACCCCTGCTCACCCCAGACTCCTGCTCACCCCAGGCCCCTGCTCACCCCAGGCCCCTGCTCACCCCCAGACCTGTGCACACCAGGACCCCTGCTCACACCCTCCCCTGTGCACACCAGGATCCCTGCTCACAGCCTCACCTGTGCACACCAGGACCCCTGCTCACCCCAGACCCCTGCTCACCCCCTGACCTGTGCACACCAGACCCCTGCTCACCCCCAGACCTGTGCGCACCAGGACCCCTGCTCACCCCAGACCCCTGCTCACCCCAGACCTGTGCACACCAGGACCCCTGCTCACACCCTCCCCTGTGCACACCAGGACCCCTGCTCACCCCCAGACCCCTGCTCACCCCCAGACCTGTGCACACCAGGACCCCTGCTCACCCCCAGACCCCTGCTCTCACCCAGACCCCTGCTCACCCCAGACCCCTGCACACCCCCAGACCTGTGCGCACCAGGACCCCTGCTCACCCCAGACCCCTGCTCACCCCCAGACCCCTGCTCACCCCCAGACCTGTGCACACCAGGACCCCTGCTCACACCCTCCCCTGTGCACACCAGGACCCCTGCTCACCCCAGACCCCTGCACACCCCCAGACCTGTGCGCACCAGGACCCCTGCTCACCCCAGACCCCTGCTCACCCCCAGACCCCTGCTCACCCCAGGCCCCTGCTCACCCCAGACCCCTGCTCTCACCCTGACCCCTGCTCTCACCCTAACCCCTGCACACACCCTGACCCCTGCTCTCACCCCGACAGTGGGTCCACCAGTGCCGTCGGGGGGGATTTCAGGGACTGGCCCATGTGCCTGGGGTCTCCATGAAGGCTTAGAATGAGAACCCTGATGGCTGCACCTCTGTCCACTCCCTGCCCCCACCACCCTGGCTCACCCCCCGCCCAGCCCCCACACCTCGGAGCCCCAGTTCCTCTCCTGACTGCACCCCCCAGATGCAGGGAAGGGTCCTGAACCACTCCCTGGGGCAGGGGCTCCCAGAGGGGTCGGGGCGCTGTGGTGGGGATGACCTGGGGATTTCTCGGGAAAGCTGCTCTCCCACACCGACAGGCAGCGAGCCCATCACAGCTGTGCGTCCTGCACCAAGCCGGTCTCAGCCAGGGCCGATCCACAGAGCCCAGGAAGTGCTCCGGGGCCCTAGGCGTGGGCCCGGCTCCTCCACACGGGACGTGCACCAGTGCCAGGCCAGAGGGGGGCTCTGAGAGGTGCCGAGGGAGTTGGGGTGGGTGGGGCGGGGCCCAGGCGGCTGCAGCCTGAACCAGCAGGGGGCTCTGACCCTGGAGAAGCCCCCCATCCCGCACTGGGACCCCCTGAAGTCTGGGCTGGGAGTGGCTGGGATTCTGGGGTAAGCCATGTGGAGTCCTCAGCTGGGGGCACCTCTTGGGGTTCACTGCCAGGCCACTGGGAGGCTAAAGCAGCCACAGGGCTCCAGGTGGGGCCGCCACACCCCGGCACGTCCAGGTTACCTGCTCCAAAGGCAGCCCGGCCACCCCAGCCCCGCGGCCTGCGCTGCGCTTGCTTTGTGACACTGAGATCCAGGCACAGGCCCAGGTCCCAGCTGTCCTGAGCCAGTGAGTGGAGACCAGGCGGCTCAGGGGCGGCCTCCGCTCCCAGTCACCACGCAGGGCAGAGCGGTCGCCACCCCCAGCCGCCTGGTCTTCTGTTTTTCGAAAGAAGCCGAACGTCCAGCTCGGGAGCCAGAGCTGATGCAGACGAACCAAGCTTGGCCGAGCACCCCAGGCAGGCGCCTAAGGGGGGCCGACATTGGCACGAAGAGGGGCCAGGTGGAGGCTGGGGGAGCATGGAGGTGCCCCCACCCCGTCCACAGCCCCCCCCCCCCGGCCGGCTGGCTGTGCGCCCTGCACTTGAGGCACGCGCGTGGGGTGTTTGGAGAACTGGACCGCACAATGCCAGCAAATAAGGCCGCTGCGCCGTCTGGTTGGGCCGCGTCCCCGCCGCCAGATGGTCCCCCCCCACCCTCCCACCCCGCCTGCCCAGCTGAGGCCGGGCTCCCTCCATCCTGCAGGAGGCTCCCAGACAGGAAGGCGGAGTCAGCTGGGAACCTTCTGGGTTTATAACCCCACTGCTCCATCCCCTGACCCCGAGCCCTGGTGCACTGGCGTTTATTGCTAATTGTTTTCAGACAGATGGCGCAGTCCGGAGTCTAATTCCCCAGGCTGGGGAGGGGGCAGTCGGGGGCGGGGGGGGAGGGGGGGAGGGCGGGGAGGCTGTGACCTTGACCGCCTGCATTCTTGAGGAAAATGCTCAGCCCAGGCCGGGCTGGGGGGAGGGGTAGATTCGGGGCTTTGAGGAGGGAACAGGGGAGTAAGGGGAGGCTTCAACCTGGGAGTCTCCAGAGCCAACAAAGCTGGGTGCAGGATGTCCCCTCCTCCAGGAAGCCTTCAAGGGTTAAAGTCTGTGTGGCTGGATCCAGGGGATTTAGGGGTCAGAGGAGGGGGGAAGATGGGAGACCCAGCCACACCCTGACAAGCAGCCCTCATTCCTAAATCTGATTATTACTTGATCTGACGGCTTGCAAAGCCAGTGTCATTTCCTGAGATTCCTGTCTGGGAGGCGAGCACGGGCCCTGGGGCTGGCATCGTGGGGCGGTGGCTAAGCCGCTGCCTGCTACGCCAGCGTCTCACGTGGGCCCCCGCTAGAGCCACGCTGCTCCGCTTCCAGCCCAGCTCCCTGCTGATGCCCTTAGGCAGGCAGCGGAAGGCGGAAGATGGCTCCCAAGTGCCTGGGCCCCTGCCACTCGCGAGGGAGACCTGGATGGAGCTCCAGGCTCCTGGCCTCAGCCTGGTCCAGCCCTGGCCGTTCCGGCCGTTTGCGGAGCGAACCAGCACGTAGATCTCTCCCTCTCTTTTTTTTCCCTCTCCCCGTCCCACCCCGTATCTCAAATAAATATTAAAAAAAAAATCATGAGGACCCAAATTACAGACCAGGAAAAGGAAGTCGTGTCTGAGAGGACCGCTGCTGGCCTGGGGTCCCACAGTCAGCCCGCAGAGGCTCACCGAGCCCCCACTGTGCACCTGCCGGGAACGCACCGCGCATCCCAGCACATTTTGGTTTGGAAACGGTTGGACCAGAAGGAGAAACAAAAGCCAGAGGTGGGGTCAGCAGGGGCCTGGGGAAGGGGGAGGCGGCCACCTTGCAGGTGAGACTCTGGGCCGAGCGGGGATGGCGGCCGGAGAGAACAGCGAGTGCCAAGGCCCTGAGCACGCGTGGGCTGGCTGCGGTGAGGAGCACAAGTGAAAGGCCAGAGGCCACGGCGGTGCTCAGACCACACCCCCAGCCGCCAGCGGCACTGGACGCCGAACCACCCACAAGCGGTGAGACTGGCGAGCCTGCACTCAGCACCCTGGGGTCCAGGTGATGCAGCTGGACCCCCTCCGGGAAGACCAGGGGCGGTGTCGGGGTCGGGCGGCTAACCAGCACGAGGAGAGACTAGAAGGGGGCTCCTGACTCCCACCCAGAGCCCGCTGGGGCTCTGCGGCAGGTTCTGTCAATCGGCTGAATCCGGCCAGCTTTCTGTGTGTGTCAGTTACATAGGTGACAGTGGATGCAGGACAGCAGCACCCCCGGCTCAGGTAGAGAGGATCCGCCGGCCGGGTCGTGCAACTGGAACGCTTCAGAGCAGGGCGACTTCAGGAACGGCTGGATCCGGGGGCTCTCTGTCCCCAACACACCAGACGCACAGTACCCCACACAGGAAGGAGCAGGGCTGACTCTCGCTGGTCCATTTCAGGGGTCACATGGCCACCCTGAACCAATCACTGGCCAGGGCAGTGTGCTCTGCCGATTGGCCACCAGGGACGTGGCAGGTGGAACCCCTCCTTCCGCTCTTGGGTGAAACTGGGTGAGAGGTGGCTGCCCAGGGGAAAGCCCAGGTGTGGGATGGCAGCCGAGCCCCGAGTCAGACTGCCCGGTCCCAGACACTGCTCGCACTTGGGATCCAGCTCCCTGCCGACGCACGCCTGGGAGGCAGCAGGCGGGGGCTCGAGTCTGGGGGTCCCTTCTACTCTCAGGGGAGACTGGGACGGAGCTTCTGGCTTCAGCCTGGCCCAGCCCCGCTGCTGTGGGCATTTGGGGAGCGAAGCAGTGGATGGAAGCTCTGTCTTTACCCCCTCTCTGTAACTCTGCCTTTCAAATAAATAAAAATAAACAAATGGACTCTCATAAAGAAGAAAACAGGGGTGCAGAGGCCAAGGTGGAAGGGTGCTGGGGAGACCCAGGTAGGCCCCTGCACGGGGGCGGGGCTGGAAGACGGCTCCACCCACTCTGCCCAGAGACCTCCAGGCCCCTCCCACAGCAGGCGGGCAGGAAGGGTGGCCCGGGGACTATCCTAGGCTGTCCTAGGCTGCGGGGAGCCCCCACCCCACCACTGGGGGAAGTCAGGATGGAGTGAGCTCCCTGGTGCCCGTCTGGAGTCTTCCCTTTCAGGCGCTCACAGCCTTTGGAGGGAGAGGCAGGAGGGTGCAGTGGTTAGAGCACGGCCTCGGTGCCAGCTCCTGGCTTGCAGACCTGGCTCTGTCCCTGAGAGCAGCGTGGCCTTGACCGAGTCCCCGCCCCTGGGCTTGTGTGGGACTCCAACGAGCCGGCTCACGGCAGGTGCCGCAGTCTGCCCAGGCGGAATCACAGGCCCCTGGGGCATCGTCCGTGTGTGGCTCGCGGCGGGTGGGGGCAGGGGCTGCCCAGCACGGGTCTCCCCGGCACGAGGGCCTGCACCGAGCCTGAATGGATGGGGCACAGACCTCAGAGCTCTGAGGCCCCTGCTGCCCCCACGCGCCCCGCCCCCAGCCTCCTCCAACCACCCAAGAGCGGTTAAGCGGAACATTTGATTTAAGATATTTATAAAGGCACGAAGGATGTCCTGTGCTAGCAGCTTATATATTTTTAATCTGCTGCTACAGTGATTTAAAGCTGAGCTCCAACAGGCGGGCGGCCGGAATCACAAGGCTCTGTCACCTCGGGTCTGGCTGCGGCAGGCTGGCGACAGGGAGGTGGGGCGCTCCACCCCCCCCCCCCCCCGGGCTGGGACGGCAACCAGGGACAGGGTCGGAGGAGGGGCCGTACGGCCACCACGCTTTGTGAGAGGTGACATCTGCTCAGGCCTTTAATGAGGGCAGGACACCGCCGTCCTCGGCGTGGGCAGGCGGCAGGGACTGCGCCTTCCTGCCTCCTTTCGGGAGCCGGTGGGATCCTGGGCTCGGAGCAAGGCCATGTCCTGGGCCTCCAGGGGCCCGCTGGGTGGACCGGCTCCCAGCGCTCGGCCGAGCCGCCTCCCCTCCTGCCTCCTCCCACCCCACCCAGCGTGCAAAGTCTGCAGAAATCAGCCCGGGGCAACTCTCCCCAAAATCTCTGTGTGGCAAACCCACTCGTCCATAAACACACATGGCTCCGCCAGGCTGCCCACTGCCCACGCTGAGGCCCAGGGCCAGGGCTGCCCTGCTGTCCACGCCCAGGGCAATGGACGTGGGGTCTGCAGAGAGCCGGGCTGCAGTGGGGGACGGGGGGGGGGTGCTGACCTGGGGCCAAGGCTGAGGCTCTGCTTTGTAAAATCCTCACAACCCTGTTTTCACGCCCTGTCCCCACCCCAGGCCCAGCAGCTCTGGCATTTTTGTTTTGTTCTTCTAGATAATCAGCACTCATTTAGCACCTACTGTTTACTCGGCCCTCACATGAAGCCGGTGAGTGCAGGGGAACCAGAGAGGGCAGGGAGCCGGCCTGGGGCGCACAGCCAGCAGGAGGCAGCTGCTCCAGGAGCTGCACTCACTACGCGAGCCGACTCTCGGCGGGGGCTCCGAGCTGGCTTAGGGCTCAGCGTCGACGCCTGTGTGGCCGCCCCATGCTTCCCCGCGTCTTCACTCACCTGGGAAAGGCTTTGCAAACCGCCACATGCCCGCCCTCCCAGCCCTCCAGGCCCTGCTGACCCCAAGTCCTGGCTTCTCCTCGCAGCGCGGTGGGAAGGGAAGGCTCGGGGTGCTGCCTGAGGCTCAGGACCCTCCGGGCAAAGCCGGGGCCTCCATGGCTGGGGCGGGCCCAAAGCCTCACCACGACGGCACGCACAGCCCCGTCCTCTGCCAGCAGCCCCGTTCAGTTCTCAGCCCAGAGTACCCTGCGGCCCCCCACGCCCTCCCCCACACCCTCTGCATTTCTATCCGCAGCCCCAGGCCCCGTCTGGACCCCCAGCGTGCCCAAACCACCCTCCCCGCTGCTGCCTGGATGGAGACCCCCGAAGGGGACAAGGGATGGCCTGGGCCTCCTTCCCAACACACCTGTGTCTCCTAAGTTCCCTGCCGTGGACGCGACAGTGACAGCTCTGAACCTCGGCACTGCACGAGCTCACGCAGCCACGGTGCATGGAGCACATGTGCCAGGCCAGGGCTCTGCTACCGCGGTGGCTGGGACAGGGCTCCACCCCCAGGAACGGAGCTCAGAGTCTAAGGGGAGAGGTAGACTTTTCACCGGGCAGTGCAAACCGCGTGGCCGTGCTGCAGCCCAGAAAGCAAGCGACGCTGGCCGGGCACCGAGGAGACACCTGACCGAGGCCTCAGGCCCCGGGAAAGCTCCGGAGAAGTGACATCCAAGGGGCAGGGGGAGGGGGAGAGGTTAGCTGTGGCAGCTGGGTTGGAAGGTGGGGGGCGGGGCTTGTGGTACAACAGGTTAAGTTGGCGCTTGCTACATCTGTATCAGAGTGCCTGGTTAGAGTCCCGGCTGCTGCTCTTCTGATCCAGCTCCCTGCTAATGTGCCTGGGAAAGCAGTGGAAGATGGCCCACGTGCTTGGGTCCCTGCACCCATGTGGGAGACCCGGATGGGAGACCGTATGGCCCACTCCTAACTCTTGTGGCCATTTAGGGAGTGAACCAGCAGGTAGAAGATCTCCCTCCCCCTCCCCCCCCTCCCCCTCCCCCTCCCCCTCCCCCTGTCACTCTGCCTTTTGAATAAGTAAAATAAATCTTAAAAACAAAGACCCAGAAACCTATCCCCACGGCCCTGGAGACCGCGAGTGTGGGGTCGGAGCGGCGCGGGCTTGGCGGGCTCGGCAAGCATCCGCTCCAGGCCCCTCCCCGGCTCCTGGGGCTGCAGGTGCAGCAGAGCCCTCTCCTCATACGCACACCAGCACACCGGTCATCGGCAGCGGGGCCCACCCTCCCCGTGAGGCCTCATCTTCATTCATGCCGCTCGTCACCACTGCGCCTCTGGGACACTCCGTGGTGGCCGGGAGCAGTCCCAGACCCGGAGGAGGAGCACAGTCCCCGCGTGCGGCCTCCGAGGGGCTGCCAGGTGCGAGAGCCTCGTCCAGGCCACCTCCAGAGCACATGTGGGTCCCCTGAGCCAGGCTCTGCCTGCCCCCAGCTGGGAGTCCTTCCCCCTGTGGGCGGCCTCCGCCCAAACAAGGGCCGAATGTGTCCCTGGCGGCGGGACTTTGGCTGGGGTTCGGCGGCAGCCGGGCTCACACAGAGCCCTTTGAAGGTGCTGTGAATGGGGCCCAGTGTCTCCACCCAGCTGGGAGTGGTGGCCGGGGCAGGAGTGGCTTCCAGGGGCCTGCTGTCCCCAGCTGAGCCCGCTCCCCCGCCCCCGCCGGCCTGAGTGACATCCTCACCTCCCAATCCGACAACAGCCTCGGCCGAGGGGAGCCGCGCGGGGGACCGGGCAGGGGAGGTGGGCCAGAATGCACAGGTACTTGGAATAACCATGCGTTTATTTTAAGATACCGCAGAGAAAAATAGAACGGGTCTGCCCCGTGAACGCTGCCTGTGGTCGTGCCGCCTGGCGTGGGGCGGCGGCTACTGCAGGGGTCACGGGAAACAGCCCGCGTGTTCCCGGCGTGGCAGGCGGATGAGGACACTGCCACAAACCCACAGAGTAGAACACGACCGCGTCCTGTGAAAAAACCCACGCAGCAGCTCAGCCCAGCCCCCAGGGGGCGGCCCCGAGAGGTGACCACTGTTCTGGGGGATGTTGAGTGTGGGCCTGGCCGGGCGCCAGGCCTGGCACAGACTCTGCTCCGAGGCTCCGCCCCCGGCACCCCGCCACTTTCCCCAGGAAGCTCCCCGCTGCCTCTGACCCCACCCACCCCACTGTCCCAGCTCCGATGTAGTTGGCCTCTGTCCCGCTCTCTCGCCCCCAGCCCTACCTCTGACCTCATCAAACCCCTCCCCGCCCTGGGCTCCGGCACCTGCAGGGCCTTCTTGCTCCCTGGAAGGCAAACACCCACTTCCCGAGCCTGGAATTTGGCTCTGCCCGGGGCTTCAGAGCCAGCTTCAGTCCTGCACCCCCAAGTTCAAGCTCTCGGACTCCGGGTCCCACGGCCCTGCTGGCACAACCCCAACGTTCCTTTGAAAGTGCAGCTCGAACACCATGGCCGCTGTCCCTGGGCTCTGTCCCTCTCGGATGGGCGGGAGTGACCTCACGTGACTCCCAGTTGGAGCCACCATCTTTGAGGAAGCCCAGGCTGCAGGGGAGGGTCCAGCCCGCAGCCAGCCTCCACTGAGTTGAAATGACCCCCAGAAGTGGCTGTGCCTGTGACCCTGGAGTCCCCGGAGCCGCACGCAGCCCTGTGTGGCTGCACCCACGTGAGAGGCCCCGCAGAAGAACCGCCCGGCTGAGCCCAAGGCCGGACCCACAACACACAGAGGCCCTCGCTGTTGCTTTCCACTACCAAGTCTTGGGTGTTTCCTTGCACGGCCACAGAGAGAGACCTGGGAGAGGGGTGGGGGGCATTGTGGGCAGAGGTTCGCATGGAGGCCTGCCGCTGCCCGGTCTTGTGACAGAGTCTGTCTGCCACGCTCACCTGCCCAGGTGTGTGCGAGTCTGTTCGAGAGAGGAAACGGAGAGGTGGTGCCTGTGTCCCCTGCGGCCCCTGAGCTGCACACAGCCCCACTGGGGGAAGCCGCCCCACCCTCACTACTGGGCACTTGCTGTGAATCCCGGGTCACGGTGGTGGCCACTCAAGCTGCCTCCACCGCCCTGGCTCTTCCCGAAGCTCAGGTCCAGCCCAGCTCTTCCTGTCTTGTGGAGGGAGCTTGTCACCGTCGGAGAGGCAAAGGAAAGGAGACCTTTGCCGGTGACCTTGCGGGATGCCAGCCCGGAAGGTTCCCGTGGCAGAGCCTGGAGGAGGCTGGACTGCAGTGGCACCCCGGTTCTCACCGGCTCGGGTCCCGTGAGACTGGGTGACCCTGGCCGGCCCCTGGCGGGTCACCACGGCAGAGGGGTGTGGGACGGGTGGGAGCGGTGGGCAGAAGGTGCAGAGAGCGCACCGGCCCCTGGCGGCCCCCGGGGAACTCAGCCTTCTCCACGCCCACTACGGGCTCAAGTCTGAAAAACAGCCACTCGCCTTCTCCAGGCAGCGAGAGTGACTTGGAAAGGGCAGCTCGGGTGACCACATCATCGGGAAGCCGAGACCCTGGCTGTGAGCAGGTGACACCAGTCTGTGGCTCAGCTCCAGCTGGAACCGAGCGAGGCGTGGTGCTGGTGCCTTCCCCAGCGAAGGCGTCAGGCACAGCAGTACCGTGGGGTGCACGGCCAAGGCCACCCGAGCTCAGGCAGTGTTGTTCAGGGCTGTGTCCACGGCTGCCCCAGGGCGATCACGTGACAGCAAACGCTCGCCCGGGGCTTGCTGGGGGCTCCGGGCACTCAAGAGCCCAGTCTGCCCTGACCCATGTGGTCCCCGATGCCACTGTCCTCACCACAGGGGACCCAGATGGCTTCAGTCACTTGTGCGAGGGCCCCCAGAGACCTCAGGCCCCGGTCAGCTCCCACCCCCACAGGGTCAGAGACGTCGGCACTATGCCGTGCACCTGGAGGGTTCTCCTCAATGGGCTTTCGTCACTGAACTCCTGCCCGTCCCTCGAGGCCCACCCTCAATGTCCCTGTGTTCAGGAAACCTCCTCACCTGCTTCCAACAACCCCCCCAGGAGGGGCACTGCACATCACAGCTCAGAGATGGACACAGCTCGTCCCCAGCTCTGTGTGCCAGGGAGCAGCAGACCCTGGTGATCGGCTCCAAGACAGGTGCCCTTGCCCACCCCACATACCCTGTGCGTGGGCACCCTGCTTGCACAGACACACACACACACGTGCACACACATGTAGATACAGCACATGTGCAAACATACACAGGCACATCCATAAGGAAGCCACGTATGTGCACATAGAATTTCACCCCCCCATCCATGGGTACACAGAAACACCTGCGTGTTCAGCCACACACACATCCATGCACACACCTATCTGTGCACAGACTTGGTCACACACAGGCGCAAGGCACATGCCTGTACACACACACACTCACACTTCCTACGCGTGCGTGTTCTCACACATTCATAATACACACACACCCCTCAGCGTGTCCGTAGCCTTTGCACAGTGTGTGACCGTGTGGCACATGTGTGGACACATGTTTGCGCACATGTAACACTCAATTAGACCAGACGCTTCCCTCCTCGCACAAGCTGGCCCACCAGCACACGTGCCTCCTCGCAGCGTGCACACAGACCACCGAGCCCCTGCCCGGGGTCCGTCCCCAAATTAAACCCCACACAGACCCCGCTAAGGTGGCACACATCGGCACACACCAGGACACATGTGTCTCCACCACGTGTCCACCACAGACAGAAAACCATGTGGCTCCAGTATGGGAGCCAGGCAAATCCAAATTGTGTCATCCCACACTCATGCCCTCACACGTGTGTGCACACACACGCGGGCACTCCGGGTCCCGGGCCCGTGGCCTCCCACCCACCTTCCCCGCTCAGGAGCCTCCTGGGAAGACCTGGGTGGGGGGAGAAGAGGGCAGCTGCCCGCCTCGGCTCCTGGTGATGGGGCAGGTGCTGGGAGGAGGGGAGCCTGTTCCCGACACACCCCGGGGCCCGCCCGTGAGCCCCTCCCCTTGCCCGGACGCCCCTGCCTGGCCCTGCTGAGCAGAGAGAAAGACGACAGAGCTGCGTGGGCTGCTGGGGACGCCTGCCCGTCCAGCCTCCTGCGCAGCCAGATGGCCAGCCATCTGCGGGCCTGCGCCTCCCCCTCTTTCCTCCCGGCACGGCCAGGCCTGGTGCTGGAGCGAGACTGGCAGAGCGGGTGGGAGCCCCGTGCTCCGGGCAGGCTTGAGCAGGGCTGGGGGGCGGGGCTTGCTCCTGGAAGAGCCCTAAAGCCCAGGCAGCCAGGCCCTCCCCGCCTTCCCCTTTGTAGGCACCTCCGCGCTGGGAGATTCAGCCCTCCACCCAGCCAACCGTTCACTCAGGAAACACCAGGTGCCTACTGAGCGTGAGGCACCGGAGAGAGCGAGGCTTCCTAGGGCCTGGGGTGCACATTAGACACCCAGGCGCCCGTGCTGTCCACCTGTCACGTTTCCAGGCACCGGGGACACCATGGTGCATGGCACCATGCCAAGTGGGTGATGCGTACCTCGGAGTGCCAGGCTCCGAGGAAGACGGGTCCCCGCCCTCGCCGCCCCCCCTCCCCCGGGCCTGGGCCGAGAAGTGTTTGTGTGAAGCCGGCCTCCCCTCCCCCGCGCCCGTCTCTGGGAGGACAGAGTCGGCGTTCAGCCGGCGCGGGGCGCCCGTCTCGTCAGCGCCGGGTCCTCAGCACCTTCACATTCCGAGAGCATCCTCACCGCTAAGTAATTAATTCTCGCCACGCCGCCGTGAGAGGCGAAGATAAATGTCACCTGTGTGGGTGACTCAGCCAGCCGGGGTGGAGGGGTCGGCCGGGGACACCACTCTCGGGCCCGGAGCTGGACCAGGGCTGACAGGGAGGGGGCTGCTGTCTGACGGCAGCGCCCAGCAGGTGCAGGCTCGGGCCTCCGTGTTCTCATCCAAGGTGACCTCTGCCGGTGGGACAGACCAAACACGCCCCTGAGCCACAGGCCTTGCCACAGCGTGCCCGGCGCGTCCCCTGCTCCTGGTACCGCCATGGTCTCTCCCCAGACACCCCCCAGGGCCCTGACCGGCTCCTCCCGCACCCCACCTCCTGCCTCTCCCCACCCCAGCTCAGGGGCTCCAGGTTTATTTATAAAGTGTTTTCTCTGCTGGTTCCCGCGGTCCTCACAGCCGGGGAGCTGTGGGAGCCACCCCACATCACAGATGAGAAACAGCCTCAGACAGGAGGGGCGCCGCCCCCAGGTCTCCGCAGCCTGGCCGCAGGGGCCAGGAGCTAAATCTGCACACGTGCAAGCACACGTGTGCCGTACACATGCCCATGCCTTTGCACATGCACACACATGTGTCATGTGTGCAGATCGCTGCATTGCCTTACTGGGTGCAAACCTGTGTGTGTCGTTTGTACATACATATGTGCCTTATATGTCTCTGTGTGACTGCATGTCTGGTGCATTGCATGAGCCTGTGTGTGTCTGTACATGTGTGTCCATCCATGCAGGCGTTCTATGTGTGTGCATGCATTGTGTCTGTGTTGTGTGTACATGTGCCTACATGTGTGTACGTGCACATTATACACTGTACTTGTACGTGTGCTGTTTGCATGTGTGGGAATGCACATGTACACTCTGTGTTCGTGCAAATACACACGCATGTGTTGTGTGTATGCATCTGTGTGTGTGCGTATATTTGTGTGCCTACATGTGTGCATGTACATGCACGATGTGTAGACACGCAGGGGCTACATTTTATGTGCGCATGTGTGTTGCATGTATGTGCTTCTGTGTGGGCACACACATTTTGTGCTGTATATGTACCCGTATCACATGCATGTGTGCTGTGTTGTGTGTACTTGTACCCACATGGATGCATGTGTGTTGCGTGTGTGCCTGTGTGCACGCGTGTTGAGTGTGTGTACAGACATGGGTCTGTGTTGCCTGCACACATGTGCATGTGCCTGTCCATGTGCTGTGTGTCTCAGCTCAGTGCCAGGGTCCCCTTTTCTGGCAGGACAAGGTCCAGCCTGGGCGCCCAGGGCACACCACACCGGCCACGCCCCCACAGAGGCCAAGCCTCCTCCGCCCACTGCGGGTCCCTGCAGGGGGCTCCCCAGCCCGCAGCCTTGGGGAAGAGCTGGCTGCAAACCAATGGGAGCCACTGATGTTCCTGTCTTCGAGGGAGGAAGGCTGGGGCCACGCTGCAGGCCCCCAGGGCAGAGCCAGGATCCCACAGAGCGGGTGCAGGGGCCTCTGGGGCGTCTCCAGGTTTCTCCCGGCCCCTGGGTCCCAGCTCTGCCTGGGATTGACACCGCCCATTCCTGCAGCCAGAACCCTGCCTGCACTCAGTAGGTGCTCAATAACTGCCTGCTCACGGGACTTGAATGGGGAAACGGAGACCTTGCTTGGGCCTCTTACTTAATGTCCTCGTACCTCAGTTTCCCTAGCTGTGAAATGGGAGCAAATGGCAGAACCACATCATAGACCCGTGAACATTCCAGGGCTCGTTCCCCAGGTGATTAAACCTGCGCCTGGCATGCAGCCGGCGCTCAGGAAGTCTGGGAGAAGCCGGCAGACATGCGACAGGACACAGCCCTAGTGGGCGGGCTCTGTGAGGCCCCTGCCACTGTGAGCCGCTCACCCGAGTCCACCCAGCCACAGGCACTGAGCCAGGTCAGACCCAACACCTGTCCCTGCCATGGAGATGGGCCAGTGGTGAGGAAGAGGACGAGGGGCTCCTGGTTGGGGGCGGACAGGGGGGCCTCTTCCAGCCGATCAGGCCCCAGACTCCCTCGCATGGCCACCCTGCTGCCCTCAGCCAGGACGCTGTGCAGGCCCTGGGACAGCCAGGAGGCCGGCTGCAGGCTGTTGCCGTGGCGACAGGACCTCTGTGGGGGGCGTGTCCTGCCTCTCCCTGGCACTGAGTGGGCTGGGCTCTGCGGCCCCTCCCCCTCTTCCTCCCCAGGGGTCATCTGGGGGTCCCGAGGGCTCTCCACCCACGCACAGCACAGCAGGGCGGAGCTCCGTGATGACCGACTCCAGCACCGAGCCCTTGGCAAGCTCTGCGGCTTCGCCCTCGTGATGACCGTGGGACGGACGGAAAGACCGAGCCTGCTGCCTGGGCGCACGGGACCTCTGTGAGCAAACCTGGGTCCAGCCAGGACCTGTGGCCCCAGCAGAGCACCACTCCGGCCATGACCCCGGCGGCACGCCGAGCCGCGGGACCCCGGACAAGCGGCTGGGTCGCTCTGGGCTGCAGCGCCCCACCCGGCGCCGACGCCGTGAGACAACCAGACCTGCTTCCTGAGCGAGGCCTCGGGGTGGGGGCAGCAGGGTGCGCCCCTCAGCTCTGGGTTTCCGCAGATTCTGAGGCTCGAGGGGGCTGCTGGGGGCAGGGGACCAGGACAGGCAGCGGAGGAAGCCGAGTGGAGCTGTCTCGTCACAGGGCAGGGCCACTGCCGCCCTGCAGCCAGGAGGCCACACTGCTGTCACTGTTACCAAGGGCTGGCCCTGGGGCCGGGCGGGGCGGGGCGGGGCGAGGGGCCGGGAGGCAGGTGGGCGCCCAGTTGGGGCTTCCAGCCCGTGGACAGCGCAGGGAACGGTGTGAGCGGCCGAGCTCTCCTGCCGGCTCAGGGATGAGCAGCAGCCGGTGCGCTCTGACCCCCCTGTGGCCGGGCTCTCTGCACGTGGCCAGGACACGGCCGCGCACAGGGGGGCTGACAGCTCCCGGCCGGGGCTCCTGCAGGAGGCAGGACGTCCACCAGGTGCCTGAGGGGGCAGACTAGGGAGGAGTGAAGATTCGTCCTCGCCCAGGACAGGGAGCCCGGAGCCAAGGGGGCGGCAGGCCTGGCTGCAGGGGTTCTGCCTTCCCTCTCTGTCATCCTCAGGCCTGAGACTCCCCTCGAAGGCCCAAGATGACTGCAGCTGATCCGGTCATCACATCCCGTCAGCCGTCTCTTCTCCACGTTCTTCTTTTGTAAGAGCGAGGAACCCTCCCGTGAGCTCGCAGTGGAGTCCTCGTCACCCCTCCTTGCCTAGAGCTGGGTCATGTGACTACCCAGTGAGCAGAACAGGGCGGCCCAGACTGGCTCAGGCCAGGATCAGCAGACTACAGCGCCACGGCCCAGGCTGAGCCCAGGCAGCTTTGCCGATGCACAGTCACACCTAGGAGCACCACCAGCAACTGTGTGGCCGACCCCTGGCTGCACCAAGCAGGGTTCGCCCGGGCAGGCGGGCATCCTCGAACCTCTGCCCTGCAGCTTGGGCACCGCATGGGCGGGGTCTGGGGCCGCCCCAGATGTGCACAGCCAGAACCCGCGGCCCCCGGGGGCCTCAGGCCCTGCACGCGGCCAGATCGCTTCCCACGGCTGCTGAGGGCTGGACCCAGCGGCTCGGGATCAGCCGAGCCGGAAGTCCAGGCCTGGCTGCGGGGAGGCCGCTTCCACGGGGACGTCCCCTCATGGGCAGGGGCCACTTGACAGCCTCCCCCGAGGCTCAGTCACGGTCCCCGGCACCAGGCAGCAGGACTGGCACACAGGACGCACTGCAGTGCTGACCTACAGCCACCCCGTGTGCGTGCCATCACCCATGAGGTGCCTGCTGGCTACCGCACGGTGCCAGGTGCCAGGGACTCAGCTCCGTGAGTCGGGACCCTTGCCCGGGTGCCGCTGCCCATGTCCCAGGCACCCCTCTCCTTCCCTCCCCCACGGCCCATCCACGCTGCGCCTCCCTCAGCCTCATCCACCCAAGCTGTGCCTCCCACCGCCCACATCCCCCCGTCACTCACAAGAATCCTATGTGATTGAAGCTTTCATTGAGCTTAACTACAGGGCTGGGGTGGGAAGGGGGATGGGAAAAAGCAGAGTCACCTGCTCCCCCAATTACAGCGCAGCCATAGGGCTCACGGAGGGTGCGGGCGGGCCAGGGACCCCTGCATGCAGGCACAGTCCTCACACGGGAGTGTACAGGCCCGGCTGCAGACGGAACCCCAGCCCCGGCCTGCCCCAGCCACGCCAGCCCCGTACCCACGTCTCCCTCCTGGTGCCCACGTCTCTCCAGCCTGGGGCCCACGTCTCTCTCCTGGTGCTCATGTCTCTCTCCCAGGGCCCACGTCTGTCTCCCTGGGCCCACATCTCTCTCCGGGGCCCACGTCTCTCCAGCCCGGTACCCATGTCTCCCCTGGTGCCCACATCTCCCTCTCCCGGGGCCCACGTCTCTCCTGGGGCCCACGTCTCCCTCCCAGTGCCCACGTCTCCCTCTCCCGGGGCCCACGTCTCTCCTGGGGCCCACATCTCCCTCCCAGGGCCCACGTCTCCCTCCCAGGGCCCATGTCTCTGCTGGTGTCCATGTCTCTCTCCGGGGCCCACATCTCCCCCATGTCTCTCCCGGGCCCCATGTCTCCCTCCCGGGGCCCACATCTCTCCTGGTGCCCATGTCTCCCTCCTGGTGCCCATGTCTCCCTCCTGGTGCCCACGTCTCCCTCCCGGGGCCCACGTCTCTCTCCTGGTGCCTTTCTCCCAGGGCCCACGTCTCTCTCCAGGGCCCACGTCTCCCTCCTGGTGCCCATGTCTCTGCTGGTGTCCATGTCTCCGGGGCCCACGTCTCCCTCCCAGAGCCCACGTCCCTCTCCCGCCCCCGGGCCCAGCACAACTGTGACGAGGACGCCTCTGCAGGGCGCAGCGGCTCTGCTAACCCCCTGGATCTGGCTCGCATCCTTGGATCACCGCACTTGATGAGATCAGTGGTTGAGCTATTGCTGTGTCAGAGCTTGGGATGAATCCGCGAGGAGCCGGGCTGCCAGGGCTGAGCGTCAGCAGGGACCCTGGCTGTGTGGGCTGTCCAGGCAGGCAGGCCTAGGGGCCTGGGGACGCTGCCCCGGGGAGGCACAGGAGACACAGGCTGCCCGCAAGGTCCTGTCTGCCTGGGAACTCCCCTTCCCCACGGTCCCCGACCCCCACCCCGGGAAATGGATCCGGCAAAGCTCACCTGTACCGCGGCCCCGCCTCTGCTTTGGAAAGTGATGGCTGCTGCCCAATGCCTGGGGACCGGAGGAAGCCGCTGGGCCTCCCTTCCTGGAGGCCGTTTGCACTTTAACTGGCCCCACCCCCCACGGGCCTGGGGTTTACCAAAGATTAGCTCCAGCTGTGGACATTTTAGATTGGGGGGGTGGCTACCAAGGCAGAGAAAGGGTTTTGTTAAGGTAAAGGTTGCCCCACCTGGAATTCTCCATTTGCAAAGATCTGGGCACATCTGAGGCCGGGGTCCAGGCCGAGCCTGGGCCTCAGCACCTTGCCACCCTGCAGGGTTTGGCAAAGACTGGAGGCCAACAGCCTGCCACGCACCTGCACAGTTAGGGGCCGGGGGCAGAGTTAGGGGCTGGGGGCACAAGGTCAGACAGACACGGGGTTGAAAACTCAGCTCCTGCCGAGGGGAGGTGGGCAAGGCAAGCAAGCAGGGCTGCCGGGTGTGCTGCGACAGGGAGGGGTGGGGAGTGGGGCAAAGTGAGCAGGGGCGCACCTGCCTGGTTGACGGCCGTGGTGACCCAAGATCGTAGGCTCAAGGTCACCGCATCTTCTCAGTTTTTGAAAAAATAGAGGTCACAAATCCAGACTTAAAAATATTTGAAAGACAGAGTTACAGAGAAAGAAGGAGAAACACACAGAGATGTTCCATCTGCTGGTTCACTCCCCAAATGGTTGCAACGGCTGGGGCTGGGCCAGGCAGGAGCCAGGAGCTTGGAACTCTACCCGGGTCTCCCACACGGGTACAGGGCCCAAGCACTTGGTCCATCTTCCATTGCTTTCCCAGGGTTGTCAGCAGGGGACTGGATTGGAAGTGGAGCAGCCGAGACTCGAACCATTGTTCCTATGGGATGCTGGCGCTGTAGGCGGAGGCTTTACCCACTGCACCACAACACTGGCCCCACATCCAGACTTTTTTTTTCTTTTTCTTTTTTTAATTTTTTTTTATTTATTTTTTTATTTTTGACAGGCAGAGTGGACAGTGAGAGAGAGACAGAGAGAAAGGTCTTTCTTTGCCGTTGGTTCACCCTCCAATGGCCACCGCGGTAGTGCGCTGCGGCCGGCGCACCGCGCTGATCCGATGGCAGGAGCCAGGTGCTTCTCCTGGTCTCCCATGGGGTGCAGGGCCCAAGGACTCGGGCCATCCTCCACTGCACTCCCTGGCCACAGCAGAGAGCTGGCCTGGAAGAGGGGCAACCGGGACAGGATCGGTGCCCCGACCGGGACTAGAACCCGGTGTGCCGGCGCCGCAAGGCGGAGGATTAGCCTAGTGAGCCGCGGCACCGGCCACATCCAGACTTTTAATATAAACTCACCCCCCAACCTGGCTTCTAAATGGTGCCAGCTAATTTTCTTAAAATCATGAAACCCATGGAAGAGCTGCTGAGCTCACGACAGACCACAGCGGGCTCCTGGGGTGGGCACAGGGGCCCCACCCCCTCTGCATTCATGGCCACCAGGGGTCCTGCAGGAGAGGAGGTGGAGCGTCCCGGGGAGGAGGCGGGGCCTCCCCAGCAAGGCGCTGAAGGCTGAGTCCCAGGGGTGCCAGTGGCGGGCAGGGGGCAGTGGGACGGGCCGTGCCCCCTGCAGGTCTGGAGGCTCCAGCGTGGCCCAGACACGGCTGACACGGGCCAGTGGCTCCAGCCCTCGCGGCAGGGGGCAGCCAGGAGTCACCAGGAGAGGTGCGGCCGCCTCCCCCCTCCCTGGGGCCTGGCTGGAGATCCGGGCGGGGCAGCCCCTGCCCCTGACGTCAGCCACGCAGCCTGCGCTTCTGGCCGGGCCCCAGCCCGCTCCTCCCTGGAGGAGGGAAGCCGGGAACACACTGGAGATTCCTGGGCGCTGATGCACTGTTGGGGCGAGGCCGGGGCATTCCAGAGCAAAGGGAGGCCGCCCGGCTTCTCTCAACCTGTCCCTGCCCACCGTGGGCCGGAGGGGGCTGTGCGTGGGCACACACTGCTTCAAGGACAAGCTCCCTCACAGCAGGAAGTGGGCAGCCACCTGCTACGGCTGTCACCCCGGACCCCACAGCCTCTTCTCCCAGAGGCCTCATGGAGAATGTAACATCCGGGGCTGTGCATACAGTCAGCACTCAATAAATGCACACCAAAAAAAAAAAAAAAAAAAATCTCCGAAGAGGGACAGAACGGGCGGTGTTCTGAGCTGTCACTCACAGCCCTCAGCGCACGGACACACACGCCCTCAGCCACTCTCTCTCCAAAGACTACCGGGGAGGAAAACATGAGTATGTTCAAGCCTAATCAAATCTGGATAATTTCAGTAGAAACCGTTCTGTAATTCCATCAGCATTAAAGGATGACAATAGCAGCAAATTAAACCAACAGGCACGAGTTTAGTTGCTCGAGAGGGAACTGTAGCTCGATTTAGAAACGGATGTTACAGGTTATTAACCAATCCACATTAATTTGATTTTGAGCCCCTGTTAAATATACATTAGGACGGATCACCCAATATGTGGCTGGCAGGGAAGGGGGTGGGGCGGGAAGCGAGGCGGCGGGTGCTGGGTGCCTGCACACAGCGGGATCTGGGAGCTCAGGGTGCAGACAGCCAGGTGAGACTGCAGCAGCAGGAAATGCAGACTTGGGGGGAAACTTCAGGTATAGCAGGATCCAGGTGTGAGGGGAGGGGCAGGGTCTCCCACGTGGGCAGCTCTGGGCCGGCCTCCTGCCAGCTCAGCCTCCCCACAGAAACAGACCTCAGTGCCACTGGCCTGGCCACGGTCATGAACCCCACTGAGGAGCTAGGTTTGCCTCCTCGGCCCCTCCCAGCCCTGGAGAGGAGGGGAGGAGTCAGGTGCACTGAGGCCAGAGGAGGGGCGGAGCCTGCACCTGTAGGGGCGGAGCTGCCCGTGGCCAGGGAGACTGGGCCTGTGTGACTGAGACGCGCTGGGCTTTCCTTCCCACCCCCAGCTTGTGTGTCTGCTGGGACAGCCCAACCCTGGCCCCCAAATGTGCTTGGCTCCACCTGACCGCGCTTGCTCGCCAGGCTCTGCTCGGCCTCTGCTTCTCGGAGGTTGGCACACGGACCCAGCACCACCGTGGGGGTGGAAAACGGAGGGTGGAGACGTTAGGAGACGCTAAGATCACCCATCGGCCTTGTCGGAGGTGCCCTGGTGCAGTGCACAACACAGACACCGTGCATGCCCCATTGCTGCAGTCCCCCACGGGCTCCAGGACTCTTTGGCTGTAGGGGGCCTCGGGCGGGGGGACACCGCGCAGGCAGATTCCACCTCACCATCCGGCCACGTCCCCGATGCGGACACTGCATGGGGGTCGCGCTATCTAGAGGCCCGTCCTGCCCTGTCACCTGTGGGGGTCCGGGGTGCTGGGCTTCCCTGCCCCCTGCTGGCCGGCCGGGTGACCTGGGCTCCCTTTCTGCCCCTCCAGGGCCAGGCTCTCCTGCTGGGGCGGGCTGGGTCACTGAGACCGGAATTGGAGCCACCTTCCTCCCCACTTCCTCTCCACTTCCTCCCCAGCTTCCTCCCAACTTCCTCCCCACTACCTCCCTGCTTCCTCCCCGCTTCCTCCCCAGCTTCCTCCCCGCTTCCTCCCCGCTTCCTCCCCACTTCCTCCCCAGCTTCCTCCCCACTTCCTCCCCCGCCTCCTCCCCCGCTTCCTCCCCACTTCCTCCCCAGCTGATGCCCAGGAGTGCAGTGTGGGGGGCGGCACTGGGAAAGGCTCCCCAGGCAGGGTCTGAGCCTCGGGCACGCGGGGGCTGTGCTCACAGCGGCCCCCGCACGGCGGGGCTCATGTGTCTCCCTGGGAAACTCCGCGGCAGGGGCTGGTCTCGCACACCCACAGCTGCTCCAAGCGTGGTGCCAGCCCTTGGTCCCAGGGAGCCCTGCGCTGGGGCGAACAACACAGGGGCGGCACTGGCTCTGCAGGCCCGCCAGGCCCTGGGGAAGCAGCCCTGCCCCCACCCGGATACCGCCATTCCCCCTCCCGCCCTCCAGCACCTGCGTGGTTCCCAGAGCCCCTCCCTGTGGTCCTCAGTGACACAGCCCTGGGAGCTCCCTGGTCACCATCATCATCCCCGCGCCACAGGTGGGGGAAACTGAGGCACAGAGGGGCCACGGAACCTGCGAGGCTGCTAAGGGGGAGGGGCCTCGGGGCCTCGGGGCCTCCCTGCCAGAGACTGTGCAGCTGCTAGTCCCGGGCTCCTGGGGCAGGGGGCGGGGATGGGTGGGTAATGGCTCTTTGGGAAAGCCCTGGGGGTGAGCGGAGTTCAAGTCCAGGCCCCCCGGGGGCGCAGAGGCCTGCAGGGGCTGACTTTTTCCACCAGGGAGCCTAAAACAGCCCCAGGGACCACCTGGGGAGCCCTACCTGCGGCCCTAACCAGCCCCAGGAAGCCCCGCCCACCACCCTGCCACAGCCCAAGTCAGCCAAACCAGAACGTGGTGGGCTCGCGACAGCCCAGGAAACGCCAGGGCTGGAATCTCGCCTCCGAGTCCCGCCTGGACCCTGCTGGTACTCACCTGGCGGGACCAGGCTCTGCCTTCTCTCTGCAGGGGTCTGCAGCCCCGAGCTGCTTCTGTGAGCGCCATGTGCCCCCACCCCGTGCCGTGTCACTGACCAGGGCTGGGGACACCGCCCCAGCCCTCGCGCCTGGGAAAGACAGCAGCACTGACCCTCGCGCCCTGCGTCTTCTGCGTGCCTGCACTCTCACCCAGTCAGTCCTCACGGCAGCCCCAGGGCGGCACGGCTGGCGGCCTCGGTCAGCTGACGCCCAGAGAGGCCGAGGGACTTGGCCAAGGTCCCAGAGCTGTCACGGGGAGGCCGGATTTAAACCCCCACTTGGGGGTCCTTCGGCGGGAAGGGGCAGCTCGGGGTTCCCGGGGCACTTGGGAAGGAATCGTGCGAGATCGGGCCTGAGAGGGGACACCAAGAACATGGGCGAATTCCCCGAGACTCCTCATCCGGGGGCTGCTCCCACAAGTGCACACTCTCAGGGGCACCCCCGCAGGTCTCCGAGGCCGTTGGGGGCCGCCCTGCGGGATGCACAGCCCATGGGGTTCCCTGTACTGTGGGCCCCGTCCTGCCCAGACTCACTGGGCTCCCCAGGGAGGGGCTCTCCAGGGAGGGGCCCCCCAGGCCCAGCCAATGGCAGCTGAAGGGCAGGGACCCCTCTCAGAGTGGCTTCTTTATTTTTTAATTAATGAATTTATTTACATATACTTTAAAAAAAAAAGATGTATTTATTTATTTGAAAGGCAATTTTACAGAGAGGCAGAGGCACAGAGAGAGAGAGAGAGAGACAGTGAGAGAGAGAGAGACAGTGAGAGAGGTCTTCCATCCAATGGTTCATTCTCCAGTTGGCTGCAACGGCCGGAGCTGCGCCGATCTGAAGCCAGGAGCCAGGAGCTTCTTCCGGGTCTCCCATGTGGGTGCAGGGGCCCAAGGACTTGGGCCATCTTCTACTGCTTTCCCAGGCCATAGCAGAGAGCTGGATCAGAAGTGGAGCAGCCGGGACTAGAACCGGCGCCCACACGGGATGCCAGTGCTTCAGGCCAGGGCTTTAACCCGCTGTGCCACAGCGCTGGCCCCTATTCTTGTTTGAAAGGCAGAAAGATGAGCTCTTCCGTCTGTGGTCCACTCCCCATAGCCAGGCTGGGCTAAGGGCAAAGCCAGGAGCTGGGAGCACCATCGAGTTCCCCCGTGTGGGAGCAGGGAGCCGACACGCGGACCCTCCCTGTGCCTGCAGGCAGCTGGAGCCAGGAGAACTGGGACTCAGACCCAGGCCCTGCGAGTCGGGGTGCAGGGTCCCAAACAGCGGCTTCTGTCTTCCGAGCAGCCCCGGGCGTTTGCACATCGGGTGCTGTGCTGAGCCCAGGCTGCTGTGAGTGCTCAGGCCCCAGGGGCCAGGCGAGGACAGGTGGCCGCCCTCTCTGTGTGTCCCTTTGGCGAGGGCGCTAACCCCACCCTCCCGCCCCGCCATCTCCCAAAGGCCTTAGCACAAACGGCAGCGCGGGAGTCTGGGGCAGACGCAAGCACTCGGTGTGCTGCACAGGGGGGCGTGGCTGCAGAGGCTGTGGGAACACCCGAGCTCCCAGACGCTGGAGGCCGGCGTGGACAGCGGCCCAGCTGCTTTAGGAAAGTGTCACCAGCCACTGAGCTAAGCGCCTGCCTCCCCCATGACCAGTGACCCCACTGCCCGGCCACCACCCAAGAGCAGTGACAGTGGCTACCCAGGCACGCCACGCACGGGACGTCCACAGCAGCTTCACCTGCCCCAGCCAGAGCCTGCGAACACCCCTGTGCCCTGGCGCTCGCCAGGTGGCCGGCACCCATATGGGATGCCGGCACTGCAGGCTTTTACCCACTAAGCCACAGTGACAGCCCCAAGGGATGCAGCCTCTTAACCATCCCACCCTGTACTGGCGTGAAAGAGACGTCTCACTGGGACAGAGGCCATGACACCCAGCAGAGGTGAGGGGACAAACGGGACGAGCAGTGGACAACTGGGGGCGAGACAGAGGAGGGCCTGAGGCGGGACCAGGCCTGGTAACCAGGAGGGCGCACAGGGAGGCCGGGGAAGACGCTGGGTGAGCCTGGGCCAGGTAGAGGAGATGGAGGGGCGCACAGGGAGGCCGGGGCAGACGCTGGGTGAGCCTGGGGTGGGGTGGGAGGAGTTGGAGGGGTGCACAGGGAGCCTGGGCCAGGTAGAGGAGTTGGAGGGGTGCACAGGGAGGCTGGGGCGGACACTGGGTGAGCCTGGGGTGGGGTGGGAGGAGTTGGAGGGGCGCACAGGGAGCCTGGGCCAGGTAGAGGAGTTGGAGGGGCACACAGGGAGGCTGGGGCGGACACTGGGTGAGCCTGGGGCTGGGTGGGAGAAGACGGAGGGGTGTGCGGGCCGCGGTAAGGACGGCGGCTCTGGCTCTGAGGCCCATGGGAGTCCCAGGAGGGTCCGCATCAGAGGAGTACCCGGCTCTGCCCCAGGGCCCACCCTGGCTGCTGTGGGGGGCAGGAACTGGCTGGGGCCAGGGTACCGGGCCCCTGGGCAGCACAGGGGAGCGCGGTGGCGGGGCGGGCAGGTCGGGGTCCTGTCTGGACGAGAAAGGCAGCAGGCCGGCTCGCTGATCAGTCAGATGGAACAGCAGTGCGAGGCTGAGGCCAGAGCCCCGGGAGAGGGTGACGTCATGGACGTCGACAGCGGCGGGGGCCTGGCCCAGCCCGGCTGCTCTCCGAGGACAAGCAGCAGAAACTGGGCCACATTGTCTGCCGGTGTCGGCCGCTCAGGCGCCATCTCCTCTGGGGGCGAAACCAACCAACCGGCTCCCTCTGCGTCCAGTCTCCTGAGCGGGGCCGGCCCATCCGTCACCCGCGCTGGTCCCCAGGGGCCTCAGGGGACACCTCCTGCCCAGGGGCTCAGACACCCGCCAGGCCTCGCATGAGCTCACGCGGGGGTGGGGTGGGGGCGTGGGAACATGAGGTTTGCTGTAACCATGAACAACGGTGGTGCTGTAAGAAAAAGGGGCACAGGACAGTGGGGAGAAAGAGAATAAATCCGCAGAGGTGGGTGACCAACTGCCAGCTCGCATGCAGACTGGACACGTGGCAGAGGGTCCAGACCCCAGCGGCTGGGGGTGGGGGGCTGGGGGCAGTGGGTGGAGCTGCATTTCTCCACGCAGGTCTTTCAAGTCTGGCCTGCCAGACCGAACTGGGATTCGGGGACAAGGGATGGATTCCGATTTTCTCCATCTCTCGGGCAATGAGCGAGAATGGCTGAGAGGCTTATGTCCTTGTTCCATTGCTCCCGGCCGAGCTGAGCTGGACGAGGGAGGTTGGCGGGGTCCCCGGCGGCCGGGCTGGCGCCCACCCTGCGGCAGGGTGGTGTGTGCACCTGCCTATGCCTGCGTCTCAGAAGCGACGCTCGGACAGACCGGGCGCCAGGGAGAAACGGGGCTTTGTGGAGGACCCTGGAAGGCATCTTGGTTTAGCTGCTTAAAGCTAGGGGCCTGGGGGTCAGCTCCCCAACCTCTGGGGGCCCCGGGTCTCTCAGAGAAATGTGGGTCGTTCCTGAGCCTCCCACACAACAGGCAGGAAGGGGGGCACCTGGTGGAGTCCCCCGGCCGGCTACACACTGCATGCTCGGTGTGGTCGCTGGGGCACGAGGACAGGGCCTTGAAGCCAGCATGTGCTCCCCGCCTCTCACATGGACCTCTTCCCTCCCGCCCGCTGCGGCCAGTCCCCCAGCCCCCAGCCCACGAGGCACGGGCTGCAGCGGTCGCTGGGGGTTCGGCTAGGATGTGGATGAGGGGCTGTGTTACCGCAGCCAAACCTGAGCTCTCCTGACTGCCCAGGTGACGGTCGTGCCAGTCCTGTGCTGGCCGCGTTGACGCCAGCAGCCACGACGGGAGGCCCCCGGGGCATAGACCCCCAGTCTGCTGCTGCGGTGAGTGGCTCGTGCTGGTTTGCCTGGGCCAGTCCTGTTTGGCACCAGAGCTCCTGCCCTGGCTCACCCCGGACGGCGCCGTGTGCACACAGAACTCCTGTGTGCCCGGAGCCCCCCAGGCCTGAGCCTCGGGCTGCCCGGCTGGGTGCTAAGCCCACAGCTAAACATACACGGGTCCCCTCCCTTTCCCCACAGTCCTAGAGGCTGAAGCCCTCGGTCTAGGCCAGGCAGCAGCCGGAGGGGGGGGGGGGTCTTCCAAGGTCCCTCTCGTGGTCCCTGCGTCCACACAAGGCCTTCTCTGTGCCTGTCATCGTGCGGGGCTGGAGCTCCAAACCAGGCGCCTTCTGGGGCATGGGGGTCGCTGGCCTTGGCTGCCTGCACCCTGAAGCAGGGCCCCGCCCCCGCCACGCCCTCTGGTGAGCCAGGGCCCAGCAGACACCTGCCTGTAGCCTCCTGAGCCACGAAGGGGGTGGTGACACGCGTGTCGCTGCGAGCTGCTAAATGGCTACCACCCAGCCCCGCGCGGTGAGCGGCTTCCTGCCTCTCCGTGTTCACGTGTTCTCCCAGGCCAGCCGTGTGGACCCACCTCTCCTCGCTCACCTGGAAACTCTTCCAGGGCCCCGTTCCCCCCGGGGGGCTGAGGGTCTCTCTTCCTCCCGGCCGCACCAGGCAGCCCCTGGCAGGGGGAGGGTGGAGAGGTCACCGCCGTGCTCACTAGCCCGGATGCCCTGCAGGCTCTCAGCGAGGCACAGCACAGCCGAGACACACCGCATGGAGAGCTGCACGCCTGCCCTCCGTGTGCAGACACATGGCACGCTGACAAACCCTGGGGGAGGGGCAGGAGCTGGAGTGGCTTGCATTAGTAACTGCATCAGCGGCACCCAGCACAGGTGTTGTGCGCCAGTGTTTGTTGATTGACTCACAAAGCACTGAATACACACCCTGGTGCCTGCCCTCGCTCGGCGGCCGCCTCTAGGAGCACAGGACGGAGCGGGGCTCCACTGGGTCCTCTGGGGAGGGGCGCTTCCTCAGGAGAGGCCCGAGGTGACCCGGACAGAAGTTCTGCAGGAAGCGCGCCCTTCGTGGGCAGCTGCCGGCTCCGCCGTCCTGAGCCAGCAACTTGGAAGCCAATCCCTGGGCCGGCGGAGTTCTGAGTCATCGCTGGGCAGGAAGCAGCTCGCCGGGGACCCGGCGCCCGCCCGGGCGGCAGCAGGTCCTCCTGCACCCCCGGAAAGGGCGGGCTCCCCGAGGGAATGCGCGGGGCCCAGCGCGGGGCTGGTGTTTGCACCCTCTCCCCATCCAGCCACACCCGCCTGCCCGCCCCCCAGGCGGCCTCGGTGCAGCTGCGCCCGCTGCCTGGACAGGGGTCCTTGTGCCGCCCACCCTGGCCTGGCTCACGCGGGGGGTGGCGTGTGGCCTGTCATCCACACGGTGGTGAGAAAGGCAACCCAAGGCCCGCGGACGGCTGCGGCCCAGCCATGGCACACACGGCGCGTACTGCGGGGGAGGCAGTACGCACAGCCGTCCACAGGGGCTGAGCTGATGCAGCTCCCAGCCTGTGGGGATTTCTCAGCGAGAACCGCGGCGCCCCTCCCCCACAGGGGCCACCTCGTTCACCTCTGACCCCGTCACCGAATGGCACACGTTCGACCGCAGCGGGGACTGCGGCACACATCAGCTTTGTGCCTCAGTTTCTCCTTTGTGCAGCGTTGGTAATAACAGCAGTTTCCCTGACAAGGGGGATCTGAGCCCCTCCTCTTAGGGGGCCTCTACGAAGACCTTGAATAAGAGAGGAAGGGTGGGGGCTGGCGCTGTGGCGTAGCAGGTAAAGCCGCCACCTGCAGTGCTGGCATCCCATAGGGGCGCCAGTTTGAGTCCCGGCTGCTCCTCTTCCAATGCAGCTCTCTGCTGTGGCCTGGGAAAGCAGCAGAAGATGGCCCAAGTCCTTGGGCCCCTGCACCCGTGTGGGAGACCCAGAGGAAGCTCCTGGCTCCTGGCTTCAGATCAGCGCAGCTCCGGCTGTTGCAGCCAACTGGGGAGTGACCCAGCGGATGGAAGACGTCTCCTTCTTTCTCCCTCTCATTCTCTGTACCTCTGCCTCTCAAATAAATAAATAAATCTTTAAAGGGGGCGGGGGAGAGGGAGAGAGAGAGGAGGGGCTCCAGACACACGAGCAAGGCAGCAATTCTGATCACGCTGTCATGAACATTTAACAGTGAGGAGATCAGAATTCATCCAACGCCATCAGCACGAAGCTCGGCCTTCGCCACCCTGCAGTGCGCACAGGTGTGGCACCGGTGCGGAGCCACAGGGCTGAGCCCGGGCACCTGCTGCGCACAGCTCCTCCAGGCCGGGCGCTCAGGGCCTCTGAGGGCTGCCGCTGTGGCCGAGCTGCGGACATGGGAGCAGGACAGGGCCTGGGTCGAGTGAGTCTCTGGGCTGGGGGTGGGGGTAGGGCAGGGGAGACCTGGCCGCAGGGGTCTGCTGCTCCTGACTCGGTCTCCCTGGCTTGGGCAGTGGGTGTGGTAGGGGATGCAGCCCATGACCCCCGTGGACGCCCGAAGCCGGATGGCACAAGCCCGGTGCAGTCACACCCACGAACCCACTGAACGTGGAAACCCGGCACCGCGCCTCTGAACAGCAGCTGAGCAAAGTCACTGGCGCACCACTCTCCAGCCATGGGCGCTGCCAAGCCGGGCAAGAGCCGCTCACTTATTTGAAAGGCAGAGTGACAGAGAGAGACAGAGTGATGGAGAGAGACAGAGAGACAGAGAGAGACAGAGAGACAGACAGAGAGAGACCTTCCATCCGCTGGCTCATTCCCTAGGCACCCACAGCAGAGCAGCCGAGACTTGAACCAGCACTCGGACACCATAAGGCGTCTTCACGCACTGCCCACGGCACCGGCCCCAACACAGCACCTCGGCCATGCGGCCGATCTGCCCAGCAGGCGGAGCACGCAGCGTGGATCCACTGGACAGATGGCAACTCCTGTCCTGGGGGTAGGGACACAGTGGACGGCAGGCGATGCCAACACACACCCAGAACAGCGTACGTGCTAAAGCTTGTCAACTATTTCTTTCTGGAACTTTCCAGTTAATATCTTCGGCGGCGGTTGACTATGAGCTACTGAAGCCATGGTTTGGGGTAGAGGGGCTGCTGTCCTCCGAGCCTGGGGCCCCCGCGTGGCCCTCTCTGTTCACCAAGTGTAACTGAGATCGTCAGCGACTACAGCAACTCGCTCATCCTCCGGCTGGCGTAGCCGGGCCTCGGCAGCAAAAGCCCCAGGCCCTAGCAACAGGGCCAGGGCCACATGCGCAGCCGGAATCATGGCCGCAGGTGGCCCTGGTGGGCAGCGGCTCCTGCTCCCACCGCCAGGCTCGGCCGCCCTCTTTCCTGGGGCCATGGTTCAGGGCCAGTCCTGCACTGTGGGGAGGCCACGCAGCGGTGGGGACAGAGAGAAGACAGCGGCCTTTCCCGTGCCTCCACCCCGGCTGGGAAGAGGCTCCTCCGGAACCCATCCGCCCACTCACAATGGCTGCTCTACTGTGGAACGGGACCCGGGCAGGCCCAGGGCACAGTGTCCCTGGCACAGCATGCCCGCGGCCCTGCCCAGCCCACTTCCTCCCTTCTACCACCAGCGCAACCCCTCCTACAGCCGGGGGGCCTGAGACAAAGGGGACACGAAGCAGAGAGGCTGGGGCGGCTCCTTTTCCACGAGCGGCGTGGACGGAGCCATGATAGCCGCACTCCAGGGCTAACACTGACGGGTCAGCACCTCGGGCCTCGCCGCCGTGGCTGGCCGGGACCCGGCCCTTTTCTGGGACAGCTGTGTTATTCCTCCCCTTCTGCGCTCGGAAGTTCATGGCTTCGTGGCAGAATGGGTCCCCCAGAGCCCGCTTGGGACCCGTGCCCCACGCCCACCCCATGCCTCCAGTTAGCACAGGCTGACCTTGTGTGCGCCTTGGGCCAGACACACAGCCTCACGTGCGTCCACCGTGCCCTCGATTTTTCCAGGAACAGCCTCTGGTGCGTGTGTGTGCACCTGGGTGTGTGCAGGTCGCTCGGGGCCGTGGACACACACGTGGCCGGACCCTCCCCAGGGTCTGGTTCAGCAGGTCCGCGGCAGGGCCCAAGAACCTTCATTCCTGACAAGTGCCAGGGCCGGCTGCTGCCACTGCGGGGGCCGCAGGTGGACAGCCACGGCCCTGAAGCTCACGTTGTGGAGCTGGGGCTGCTCTGAGACCGCACAGCTGAGGCCGGCGCTGTGGTACAGCAGGCGAAGCTGCCACCGTGATGCTGCATTTGTACGAGCACAGGTTCGAGTCCCGGCTGCTCCACTTCCAATCCAGCTCCCTGCTGATGCACCGGGGAAAGCAGTGGAAGATGGACCAAGTGCTTGGACCCTGCACCCACGTGGGAGACCTGGAAGAAGCTCCTGGCTGCTGGCTTCGAATCGGCACAGCTCCGGCTTTTGTGGCCATTTGGGGAGTGAACCAGCAGATGGAAGACCTCTCTCTCTCTCTCTCTCTCTGCCTCTCCTCCTCTCTGTGTGTAACTCTGACTTTCAAATAAATAAATCTTAAAAAAAACAATAGAAACAAACAGAAAAACCGAAGTGAGACAGGGGCTGGCCGCCACCTGGAACCAGGGCGGAGCGCAGCCCCACGGAGACTCCTGCTGCAGGAACGCCTCCCACAGGCAACCCCGAGGCTCGGCAAGGCCCGGCACGGCCGTGACCGGGGCAGCAGCGGGCACTCTGGGCGAGCCCTGGCCAGGTGAGGATCCTCGCGCGAGATGTGAGGTCGGCACGCCCGCTCGTAGTGGCAACAGGTAACTACCAAAGCTGGGGACAAAGTAAGAAACACCGGCTTGGGCTCGCTCCGGGGCAGGGGCGGGGACTGTGGGGCTGACCGGCTGCCACGCTTGACAGCCGGTCCGGCAGTCCGCAGCCGACAGGGTGATGAGTGATGGGGAGGAAACCACAGCTGGGACCAGGTGTGTGGTGAGCCCGGGAGCAGACCCTGAGTCCACACGCTGCTTGGCCACCTGAGCCCCGCCCCCACCGGAAGCCAGGCGCGGCCTCGGGAGGGGTGAGTTCAGAGGGGCGCATTGGGCTTCAGGTGCCGCCGGGGCACCCACCTTCCTCGTCAGAGAGCCTGGGGTCCAGGCCTCCCCAGGCCCACTCCCCGCCCCAGCCTCCTGGTGAGGCGGCAGCAGGTGGTGGCTTCAGTGCCTGGGTCCCTGCCCCCCGGGGGGGACCCAGACTGGGCTCCCGGCTCCTGGCTTCAGCCCGGCCCAGAGCCAGCCACTTCAGGCAGTTAGAATCTGCCTGTGTCTCTACCTTTCAAATAAAAAAACGAGGGAAAAAGAGCCAGTGGGGCCTGTCGAGCTCCGCTCAGCCTCCCGGGACAGCGATGGAGCGCCTGGGGCGCTGACTTTGGAAAGAGAAGAGACTCCTTCGGTCCTGAGGCTGAAGTCCAAGAGCAGCGGCCCCACTGGTGGGAATGAGGCAACAGCAAAGGCCGATCAAGGAGGGAGAGGGAGAGAGAGGGAGGGAGATGGGGATGGAGGGGGGAGGGGGAGGGAGGCAGGAAGAGAGAGAGGGAGGGAGAGGGGGAGGGAGAGAAGAAGGGAGGGAGAGGAGGATGGAGGAGGGAGGGAGGGAGAGGATGGAGGGAGGGAGAGGAGGATGGAGGAGGGAGGGAGGGGAAAGAGAGGGAGAAAGGAGGGAGGGAGGGAGGGAGGGAGAGAGGGGGAGGGGGAGCGAGGGAGAGAGGGAGGGATGGAGGGAGATGGGGAGAGAGGGGGAGGGATGGAGGGAAGGAAGAAGAGTGGGGGAGGGAGGCAGGGAGAGAGCAGGGAGGGAAGAGGGATGGAGGGAGGGAGAGGAGGATGGAGGGAGGGAGAGGAGGATGGAGGGAGGGAGAGGAGGATGGAGGGAGGGAGGGAGAGGAGGAGAGAGGAAGAGGAGGATGGAGGGAGGGAGGGAGAGGAGGAGAGAGGAGAGGGGGAAGGGGGGAGAGACAGAGAGAAAGAGGCAGGGGCTGGGCCCAAACCAGGCTTGCACGCCCCAAATGCCTGAGGACCTTCCAGCAGGCCCCGCCTCCTCCACACCAGAACTGGATCAGGCTCCACCCTCTTCGTTCCCTTAGAGGCAACCCGGGGGGCTCACCTATCTACAGGGGTCCCCCGCCAGGGCACACTCAGACCGTGGCCCCGACACCGCTGCAGATGCTCTGGCAGCCCGGGTCCCCGGACGCGGGCGGGTCCCTGTTACGGCTGACGGAGGCCTGCCCGGGGGTCCCTGTTACGGCTGACGGAGGCCTGCCCGGGGGTCCCTGTTACCGCTGACGGAGGCCTGTTGGGCACACAGGGCAGAGGGCGGGGCTGGGAGGGGCCCCGTGGCCCCCCGGAGCCCAGCGCAGACGGGACCCAGAGCCAGGTCCGTGCCCACCGTGACCTTGTTTCCCGAACCAAGGCAGCTGAGCTCCGCGTCGCGAGCCCCTTCAATTAAAGTCAATTTCAAGGTCTCCTGGCTTCTCAATGAACAGCCCTGCTCCTGTCTGTGCAGGGCCCTGTCTGCTCAGAGAGCCATTTCATCAAAAGCCGCCAACAAGATCAATGGCCCCGGAACTCACTGTTCCACGGCAGCGCCTCCCGCGAGCGGCGCAGACGCCGGGAATCAATCACATCTGATCTCCAGAGCGTGCGCGGGGCTCCCGCAGGGCGGGCAGAGGCGGGGGAGGCTGGGGGCCGGGCAGGACCCCAGAGCCACCGGAGGGCCTCAGCAGGCCTGCAGCCCCTTCTCAGTCCGCTCAGCGTCCACCTCCCCACCCGGAGCTTCAACAGCCCCTCCTGTTCTTCGGGAAGAGCACAGCCCCCCGCTGTCGGCCTGCGTGGTTTCCACGGGGTCCTCTGGGGACTGGGGGGCGGTGACGCACCACTGCCTGGTCCATCAGAGCTCCCAAACTCACCAAGCTGCCCAAGGAGGGAGCCCTGCCCAAGGAGGGAGCCGCTGAGCGTCCTGGCCCGGGCTCGGTGTAAAGGCGCTGAGCCGTGGAGGGAGCGAGCGAGAGTCAGCGTGGCTGGGCCTCAGCCAGCCTGATACGGTTCCTTCCCCTCCTGGGGCCTCAGTTTTCCTGCCTGTAGGATGGGTGAACAAAGGCATCGCCCCATAGCCCATTGTATCCATTAGCCATGGCCGTCACTGTGGTATGGAACAAAGGATCTCACCCCCTGTGGCTTAAACACACTGGTCACCATTGTCACCCCCGCCTCCCCCAGGCCGTCCACTTGTGCTCCCTGTCTCTCGTCCCTCTCGGAGCAGTGGGCTGGGCCAGGGCACAGGGCAGGGTCTCTGAGGGGCTGGGGTCACACCTAGTGTAGCATCACTTCCCACTTCCACCTCGTTCTTTCCGTCAAAGTGAGTGACATGGCGAGACCTGGGCTGGGGAGGGCGCACTCTGCCCCCAGGGACTCGGGCAAGAGTGACCCATGCGGAGGGCAAGGGCCGCGGTCCCTGTACAGGCTGACCCACTTAGCGTCCGTCTCTGCTCCAGGATGTCACCTGCCAGCCTGTGCTCTCACAAGGACGACACCAGGGCACAGCAGAGGAGGGAAGGGACAGAGGCCCCCGAGAGCCACAGTCCAGACCCTGCTCTGGTCCTTGGGCATCCCGTCTCCGCCCCTGATAAAGAGCCGGGGGCCCGAGCTGGGTGGGGACGCCACGTCTGGGGTCCTTGGCTACGTCCGTGTGTGGCTCTCTCCCCATCTGGCCCCAGGGACCCTGGAGAGGCTCCATCCTGGTGGCTCCAACCATCCCCTCGGGTCAGGAAGGTGCGTGGCCGTGGCCAGCCGCAGCCGGGGCTGGCCCAGGGTATCTCTCGGGAGCCCCACCCCCACCCCGGACCTGGCTCCCTCCAGCTCTCAGCCTCCCCGACGCCCCCACGCTGCCCTGCGGCCTCAGCACAGAACCCCCCTCTCCAGGCCCGGCGAGAACCAGAGAACCAGAGAACCAAATGTTCCCGCTGTGCATGCGCGTGCCTCTCCTGCCGTGGCCGAAACTGCAGTCCATGTGGGAGGCGGGGGGCGGTGGGGAGCAGGCCCGGGCCTCGGGGCGCTGGGCACACGACGCCCTCCCGCCACCGCCGCCCCCAGGCCGGCCGGTCAGCCCAGCAGTCGCACGTGGTGTCAGCGCCCGTCACCCAGCGCTGGCCCTGCTGGCCCTGGGAAGAGCATGTGCCCCCGCCCCCATCAGCCCAACGCTCCCGCCCACAGGGCCGGGGCTGAGCCACGGGCAACCCTCGGCTGGTGCTCCCCGGGCCTCTGCAGGGCGCCAGTGCCAGCCCAACCCCTGCTGCGCCCTGGGGACACACTCAGACCGCCCCACTCCACAGAGGAGACCACGGAGCTGAGGAAGCCGGGGCAGCAGGCAGCAGAGCCGGGGCGGGAACCAAGCGCCGGACGCCAGCTGCATGCCGGGCCGGCGTTTATGTTCAGGCGGGTTTTCCTGCCAGGCTGAGACCCACGCCACCCATGGCGCCACACGCCCATGCCCCGGTACGTCCCCAAACCCCGGGAGCCATCTGTGCCTGACGTCGACGGCAGCGTGACTCACCGACCCCAGCGCTGCCGGGCGGATGAGTGGCCGTGTGTGTGTGTGAGAGTGAGAGTGAGTGTGTATGTGTGTGAGAGTGTGTGTGAGTGAGTGTGTGTATGTATGTGTGTGAATGTGTATGTGAGTATGTATGTGTGTGAGTGTGTGTGTGAGTGTGTGTATGTATGTGTGTGAATGTGTATGTGAGTATGTATGTGTGTGAGTGTGTGTGTGTGAGTGTGTGTATGTATGTGTGTGAATGTGTATGTGAGTGTGTATGTGTGTGAGTGTGTGTGTATGTGAATGTGTATGTGAGTATGTATGTGTGTGAGAGAGTGTGTGTGAGTGTGTGTATGTATGTGTGTGAATGTGTATGTGTGTATGTGTGTGTATGTGTGAGTGTGTGAGTGTGTATGTGTGTGAATGTGTATGTGAGTATGTATGTGTGTGAGAGTGTGTGTGAGTGTGTGTGTATGTATGTGTGTGAATGTGTATGTGAGTGTGTATGTGTGTGAGTGTGTGTGTCAGTATGTGAGTATGTATGTGTGTGAGAGTGTGTGTGTGAGTGTGTGTATGTATGTATGTGAATGTGTATGTGAGTGTGTATGTGTGTGTATGTGTGAGTGTGTGAGTGTGTGTATGTATGTGTGTGAATGTGTATGTGAGTGTGTATGTGTGTGAGAGTGTGTGTGAGTGTGTGTGTCTGTGTGAGTGTGAGAGTGTCTGTGTGTGAGAGTGTGTGTGTGAGTGTGTATGTGTGTGAGAGTGTGTATGTGTGTGTGAGTTGTCTGTGTGTGTGAGTGTGTGTGTCTGTGTGAGTGTGAGAGTGTATGTGAGTGTGTCTCTGTGTGTGTCTGTGTGTC
Source organism: Lepus europaeus (assembly GCF_033115175.1). Taxonomy (NCBI): domain Eukaryota; kingdom Metazoa; phylum Chordata; class Mammalia; order Lagomorpha; family Leporidae; genus Lepus; species Lepus europaeus. The sequence continues at coordinate 4,875,088 of NC_084849.1, read as the reverse complement.
TCTGAGTGTGTGTCTGTATGTGAGAATGTGTGTCTGTGTGAGTGTGTGTGGGTGTATGTGTGTGAGTGTGTATGTGTGTGTGAGAGTGTGTGTGAGTGTGAGAGTGTGTGTGAGTTTGTGTCTCTGTGTGAGTGTGTGTCTGTGTGTGTGTCTGTGCGAGTGTGTGTCTGTGCATGTGAGTGTGTGTGTCTGTGTGAGTGTGAGAGTATGTGTGAGAATGTGTGTCTCTGTGTATGTGTGTGAGAGTGTGTGTGTCTGTGTGTGTGTGAGTGTATGTGAGTGTGTGTGTCTGGTGTGTCTGTGTGTAAAAGTGTGTGTGTGAGTGTGTGTCTGTTTGTGAGTGTGTGTGTCTGTCTGTGTGTGTCTGTGCGAGTGTGTGTCTGTGCATGTGAGTGTGTGTCTGTGTGAGTGTGAGAGTGTGTGTGAGAATGTGTGTGTCTCTGTGTATGTGTGTGAGAGTGTGTGTGTCTGTGTGAGTGTGAGTGTATGTGAGTGTGTGTCTGTGTGTGAGAGTGTGTGTTTGTGTGTGTGAGTGTTTGTGAGTGTGTGTGTCTGGTGTGTCTGTGTGTAAAAGTGTGTGTGTATGAGTGTGTATGCATGTGTGAGTGTGTGTGTCTGTGTGTGTGAGTGTGAGTGTGTGTGTGCCTGTGTGTGAGTGTGTGTGTCTCTGTGTGTGTCTGTTCCCACAGCACAGCACGGAAGACCCTGAGTGCACCGGCGAGGTGCGATGACCCAGTCGCCCGATGGCCAGCGCTGTGGGATCCCGGCCCAGGGCAGGTGAACTCCTGGAGGCAGAAGCAGTGCGGGGGCGGGGGTGTGCAGTGGGGGGGGGGAGCCAGCGCCCAGGGGACAGAGCCTTGGCTCCGTGCACAGCCACGAGCGCACTCCACGCTGCTGGGAGACAGCCGAGGCGGACTTTGCCGTGTGTGTGTTTTTTGCCACAATCACAAACAAAGCAGCCTCTCTCTGCCTTCCCAACAAAACAAAATAAACATGGTAACCAAATCTTCAATGGGGCAGGCGCGGGGGCAGCTGTGAAGTCGCCACCTGGGACCTGGCATCCCGCATCAGAGCGCCCGGTTCAAACCCCGGCGCCTCCGCTTCCAGTCCCAGCTCCCCGCTACCACACACCTGGGAGGCACAGGTGACGGCCCAAGTACCTGGTCCCCGCCCCCCATGTGGGAGACCTGGATGCAGCTCCAGGCTCCTGGATTCGCTCGCCCTCGCCCTCCCTCTTTCTCTCTCTCTCCTGCTCTCTCTCTGTCTCCTCCTGCCTCTCTCTGTAACGCTCACAACAAATAAATCTTAAGGAACCTGAACTGGCGCCGTGACCGGGGTCAGCCAACACAAGTATGAATGTGCTAGAGGGAAGCCAGGTGTTGGGAGACCTGGGCAGGGAGGGGACTGTCCTCCTCCACCTGCGCCCCACAGCGGGGATGCCCGGCTCCACCCACTGGTGAGAGACCGAGGAACCAGGGAGAGCTCCCCCAGCACCCCCTGCCAATAGGCAGCCCACCCCAAATGAGTGCGTGAGCCCAGCTCGGATGGAGCAACTACCCAGCTGAGCCCAGCCTCTGAAACCCCAGCCAGATAGTCGCTTAGTGTTGAGGTCCCTGACCCTGGGGCCGTCTGCTACACAGCACAGGCACAAGGCTTGAGGGTGGTCATGGAGGACATCCCGGAGGAGGTGCTGTCTGTACAAAGACTGGGGTTGGGTCAGGCAGGGGTGGGGCGTCCCAGGCAGAAGGAACCCGGGCAGAGGCACTGCTTTGGGTGTTGGGGGCAGGGGGCAAGTCTGCAGCTGGAGAGTAGTGGGGGAGCCAGAACCCCCGGGGGCAGTGCCCCCCCCCCTTGATCCTGAGGGCCCACCCCAGATCCGCAGCCGTGTGGAAGAGACATCGGGGCACGCGGGGGAGGAGTCGCCATGGCTGGCCCCGCTGCCCGCTCCGTCCCCAGCTCCCTCCTGGGCATCGAGGTGGGAACCGAGGTAGTTCAAGGGCAGCCAGGCCATCATCACCCACTCCCCAGGGAGCCGCCGCGGCACAGCCGGGACTCCCACCAACTCTCCCCACAGGCTAAAAGCGGCAGCCCGGAGGGAGGGAGTCGAGCCGCCCAGCCGGCCGCCTTCAGTACGCCCATGCGGCGCCCCTGCCCAGCCGGCCGCCCCGACCTCCTCCATCAGACAGGCTCAGCCAGTGGCATCCATCACTCCAGAGGACAGAGGGAGAGACACTGCCATCTCCTTGTCCCGGGATTGATGTCCCCACTGTGCAAACAAACGTTTATTCCTGATAAATGCTGTGACTTTGCCTTGACATTTCGGGAGCAGCGGGAGGCCATTACCCGGTGACAATGTTCCATTCCACTGACATTATCTCTTAATTATAATATGCACGGGACGCTGGAGAAAGCCGCCCATAAATAGCTCATTTGGAGCGGCTGCTCTCGCCCTGTGGGGAGACGTGGAGGATTCCATTCAGTGCCTGCAAATGAGGGGAGACAAACGGATCGGGCCTCCTCCTCCTCAATGACAAAGCTGCCCGCGGTGGCAGGGAGGTGGCAGGGGGGCGCGGAGGGCAGGGCGCCCGCTGCGCCCCCGCCCGGCCCCCAGGGCCCCTCCCCCGCTGCCACCCTGTCACCCCAGTCACCCCCGCCGCCAATTATCAGCCACCGACTGCAGCCCTGCAGGGCGGGTGCCGAGCCAGAGCACAGCGGCTGCATTGATTTTTTTTTTTTCAGGGAATTAATTCTGCCGAGAGGCAGGGAGCACTCAGGCAGGGCCTCCGTGGCGGGTGGGCGGCGCTCCCCGGGGTGGGGGGCGGGGGGGGGGGGGACCAGGGAGCACCGCCCAGGCTCCGAGCACGCAGCCACCTCTGTAACCAGCGGCAGCCAGAGCCGGGGGTGGGAGGTGGCAGACGGGCCCAGTGCCCACATCCAAGGCCACACCCAGGGTGCCGGCTGCGAGCCTGCCCCAGCGTTCTCCTGGGCACCAGGGGTCCCTGCCATGGTGGAGGCCACGGAGGGAGGGGCACAGGTGTGCCCCGGCTGGGGGTGGGCGGCCAGCACCCCCGCCCTCGTCCTCAGAGAGTTCCAGAGGCCACACGCACTCCTCCTGCAGAGCCTGGTCCTCCAGGGCTCCCCGGGGACTCCGACCTGCCTGGGCTGGAGGCCCTGCCCTCCACCCGCAGTGTGGCCCCAGGTTCTTCTCCTGACTCGAGATCCTCTGCCTAACCGCACCTGCAAAGGCCCTGTGGTCACTCGAGGGACAGCTTCCAAGGGTTAGGACGCCGTGTCTTTGGAAGGGAGATGGCTGGTCCCAGCCAGCCGCAGCCCTGCCATGGCCCCCTTGCCCTCCGTCCTGCTCCTGATCCGGCATAGCCTCGCTCCAGACAGAATGAGGCTCAGGGGACCGCGTGGCAGCAGGTGTGGAGGTGGCTGGCCAGGGGCAGTCTGCAGGGGCCACGCCTCCCTTCCCCAAGCTGCCGGGATCGAGGCCCAGGGTGGCCAGGACTCCCCGCTCCGCACAAGTGGCTGGAAGGCAGGTTTTTATGTGAAGGGCTCCCCTGTTAACATATTGGCCGCCAATTCCGTTGCTTTTTGCCTTGAGACACCAGGTGAACGGAAGGCAAAGGCGTCCAGCCCCCGGTGGCCCCCTGGCCGGTCCCAGGCCCGACACATGGGAACACCCCGGCCACCCGAACAGGCCGCGGCAGGTCAGCTGGCCTAGAACAAGTGCCACCAAGGGCTGAGCTCCTGACCTGTGACCTGCCCAGCCCCCTTCTTTGCCCCCAAGCCTGGCGCTGAGTCAGTCTCTGAGCTCCAGTCTGCCCCCTGCACACAGTAGGTCCACAGTGAAGACGGCAAAGATACCAAACCCAGAAGGAACAGCAGAGAAGCAACCGCCTGGGCGGGGGTCAGGGGGAGGGGAGGGGGCGCCAAGACCCCACCGCTGTTTGCGTTTCCCCACTTCTGGAAACCAGAGCGACCGCGGGCAAACGCCCTGGGTTTGACCCCAGCAGCCGCACAGCCCCGCCGGGCAGCCTCGGTCCCCTCCTCCGAGCGTGGCACAGGGCCTCCTCGTGGACTTTGGCAGCGACTGATGGATGGGACGCGGAGGAGGCCCCGGCTGGGGAGCCCTCCCTACAATGTCCCCAACTGCCTGCAACACCTGGGGTTGGGCCCGGCTGAAGCCAGGAGCCAGGAGCTCCACCCAGGTCCCCCATGTGGGTGTCAGGGACCCGTGCTCCTGGGTCAGCACCGCTGCCTCCCAGGGTGCGGATCAGCAGGAAGCGGCCAGGACTGGAACCTGGGTGCTCCAGGCCGGGACATGGTGCTCCAGGAGGCGTCCTCGCCACTCGGCTACAGCCCGACCCCCACTCCCGGCAAAGCCAGCACCGGCCTGGCTCCACCACTGGCGGCACCCCGGAGTGCCTGCCATAGGTGGGGTCCCGGGTGTCACTCAGCCCCCTGGCTGCACTCCCAGGGCCTGGGCTGTGCCCCTGGGGGTCCAGGCTACCCGTCCTCACCATCCCCCGGGCCTGGGCTGTGCCCCTGGGGGTCCAGGCTACCCGTCCTCACCATCCCCCGGGCCTGGGCTGTGCCCCTGGGGGTCCAGGCTACCCGTCCTCACCATCCCCCGGGCCTGGGCTGTGCCCCTGAGGGTCCAGACTACCTGTCCTCACCATCCCCCGGGCCCGGGCTGTGCCCCTGGGGGTCCAGACTACCTGTCCTCACCATCCCCCGGGCCCGGGCTGTGCCCCTGAGGGTCCAGACTACCTGTCCTCACCATCCCCCGGGCCCGGGCTGTGCCCCTGGGGGTCCAGACTACCTGTCCTCACCATCCCCCGGGCCTGGGCTGTGCCCCTGAGGGTCCAGACTACCTGTCCTCACCATCCCCCGGGCCCGGGCTGTGCCCCTGGGGGTCCAGACTACCTGTCCTCACCATCCCCCGGGCCTGGGCTGTGCCTCTGGGGGTCCAGGCTACCTGTCCTCTCCCTCCCCTGGGTGCTCCCCTGCTCGAGCTACACTAGACAGCTCGGGGCCGTGCCTGTAGCCCCGCGTGGCAGGTGCTGCCCGGCACTGCCTGCCACCACGCATGCGTGGAGAAGCACAGAGGACGACGACGTAGTGGGCGTCAGGTACAGTGGATGCCCTGGCCCTGCCTCGGTAATGCCGGTGCACGCAGCGCTGGCCGGAGTCACTGCGCCCTCCACGCACCTTCCCTGCTGCCTTTCTCCGAGAGAGGAGTGTTTCTCTAAGCAGCATGAACTCTCCTGAGTTTTAATTATTGGCACAAAGTCCAATTCAAATATCATGGGGCTGGCTTTGCAGTATAGCGGGTAAAGCTGCTGTCTGCAATGCCAATATTCCATATGGGCACCGGTTCGAGTCCTAGTTGCTCCACTTCCTATCCAGCTCCCTGCTAATGGCCTGGGAAAGCAGCAGGAGATGGCCCAAATGCTTGGGCCCCTGCACCCATGTGGGAGACCTGGAAGAAGCTCCTGGCTCCTGACTCTGGTCTGGCCCAGCCATGGCCATTGCAGCCACTTGGGGAGTGACCAGAGGATGGAAGAGCTCTCTGTCTCTGTCTCTTTCTCTATTAATGCTGCCTTTCAAACAAATAAAATAAATCTTTAATAGTAACAATAATAATAATAATACCACGTGGATTAAGCCAAGCGTGTCAGGACGTGGTGTGTGGGTCGTGAGCATGTGCTTGGCGTGGGCACTGTGGACGTGGAGCATCAGTGTCTGGGGGGCTGGGGTCCTCCTTCGGCTTGGTTGACGGGGCGCTCAGCTTACATGGACGGGGCTATGTGGGTCCCCCGGGGCCAACACGCTGGCTTCCCGGGTCTGAAAGGAGCACCCAGGAAGTGCTTGGTGGCGGCACCTCCTGGTGACACTTGGGACTGCAGCCCAGCTGGAGGAGACCTGGGGCGCACAGGGAGCTACGCTGGGTGTCCAGCTGGCTCCGGCGGTGTCTACAGCACATGTGAGGAATCACCGCCAGCTATTTCTTTTCTTTTCTTTTTTTTTTTTTTTGACAGGCAGAGTGGACAGTGAGAGAGAGAGACAGAGAGAAAGGTCTTCCTTTTTCTGTTGGTTCATCCCCAAGTGGCCGCCACGGCCAGCACGCTGTGCTGATCCGAAGCCAGGAGCCAGGTGCTTCTCCTGGTCTCCCATGGGGTGCAGGGCCCAAGCACTTGGGCCATCCTCCACTGCCTTCCTGGGCCACAGCAGAGAGCTGGCCTGGAAGAGGGGCAACCGGGACAGAATCCGGGGCCCCAACCGGGACTAGAACCCGGGTGCTGGCACCGCAGGCGGAGGATTAGCCACGTAAGCAGCGGCGCCGGCCCACCCAGCTATTTCCAACCCAGTGTGCACAAGACGTTCCTGTGGCGGCCCTCAGGAGGGCCTGTGGGATAGATGGCGCTCACACTCGGCTCGCCATGTGTCGTGTGGGGCAGAAGCAGGCACAGGTCCAGGGAGGCCACGGCCTGCGGGCCACAGGGAACCCAGGCGTCTGCCACACGCAGCACCGGCTCCCAAAGACCACTGTCAGCCTCATCTCCCAGGCTGACGGCGGGGGGAGCCACAGGCAGGGGCCACGGGGCCACGCCACACGCCATTCGCAGATCCAGAGATGCCCCATCTTGGGTCCCTGTCCCTGAGATAAGAGACCCCCACAGCCCTGGGCAGAGTGGAGGGGGCAGGTCGGGGAAGTTCAGGGAAGACCCCAGACTCAGGGGGGACGCTCAGTTCTGAACAGCGGCCACGGACCCGGCCACCTGCAGGGCCGAGATCCCGTCTGCAGAAACACAGGCCATGGTCGGCGCCGCCGGAACAGCAGAAAGCTGAGCCCCATCTCCCAGGCCCCCTCCACCCTGGCTGGGACATCGCAGCACCATGACACCACACTCCTGGGGGAGATGGGAGAAGCCCCGCCCAGTGGGGGGGCCACTGCTCCTCCCTCCTGGGAGTCCCTGGGCTGGGCACAGCCAAGCTCTATTTGTAGAGACCTTTGTTCCGACTCCTCCCCCCACTCCCCTCAGATGCTCCCCTGCTGGGGGTTCTTTGTGGTGGGTGGGAAGAGGCACGCACCTGGGGGGAGGCACGCACCTGGCCAGCCCAGGGCTCCCCCATGGGGCTGGGGTTTCTCCAGAGCCTCCCGGGCAGCGTCATGGTCCCTGCCGCCTCCAGCTGGGGATGGTGCTCCTGGGAGCTGCCCCAAGTGACCCCCTGGGAAGAAAGGGAGCCGGGGAGGCCTAGCCTGGACACCGAGTGGCTGCCAGGCGGCCACGCCCCACAGCAGGTGGCTGAGACACAGAGCCGACCCTGACCCTCGCCGGCATCCTGGGATGAAGACCTCACTCTCCCAGCCTCAGTCTCTGCACCCACCAAACTGAACCAGCACACAGCATGGGTTTGAAACTGCGTGGCCCACAATGAACGCTGTTTTTTTTTTTTTTTTTTAAGGATTTATTTGAAAGGCAGAGTTATGGCCGGCGCTGCAGGCGGAGGATTAGCCTATTGAGCCGCGGCGCCGGCACCCCAGGTTCTAGTCCCGGTTGGGGCGCCGGTTCTGTCCTGGTTGCTCCTCTTCCAGTCCAGCTCTCTGCTGTGGCCCGGGAAGGCAGTGGAGGATGGCCCAAGTCCTTGGGCCCTGCACCCGCATGGGAGACCAGGAGAAGCACCTGGCTCCTGGCTTCGGATCAGCGCGGTGCGCCGGCCGTAGTGGCCATTTGGGGAGTGAACCAACAGAAGGAAGACCTTTCTCTCTGTCTCTCTCTCTCACTGTATCTCTGCCTGTCAAAAAAAAAAAAAAAAAAAGAAAGAAAGAAAGGCAGAGTTACAGAGAGAGGGAGATCTTCCATGCGCTGGTTCACTCCCCAGATGGCTGCAACGGCCCAGGCTGAGCTATGCTGAACCCCGTCCAGATGTCCAGATCTCATGTATGAGGGGGGCCCAAGCGCTTGGGACACCACCTGCTGCCTCCCATACACGTCCACAGGGAGCTGGGTGGGGAGTGCTGCAGCCAGGGCGGGGCCGGTGCTCTGACGCGGATGCCAGCATCACACGCGGCAGCTTAGCCCCCTCCCCACCCTGCGCCACCTCTGCCCTGTAAGTGCGGGCTGTAGTTAGCAGCCTGCATCAGGAGACGACGCCGGGACACCAGGGCCCTGCTCCAGCCTGGCCAAGATCTCACACCTCCTGGGCCTCTGGCATTCCCGGCAGGGTTGTGCCCATCCCAGGGGACTGTGGACAGCCACAGGACGAGCTCAGATGTGCTGTCCCGGGCCACGCCTCCTGGACCCAAGCCCCGGGACCATCCCGCCCTGACAGCGTCACCATGAAGCTCACGAACCTGGCAGGTGCCATGGTGCGGCCGGCCACACCGCCCCTCCCAGACAGCAGTGCCGGGTCCCAGTCCCGGCTGCTCCCTGCTGGTGCCCCTGGAAAGCGCAGAGGATGCGCCAAGTGCTCGGGCCCTGCACTCACGTGGGAGACCCGGATGCAGCTCCCGGCTCCAGGCTTCAGCCTGGCCCAGCCCAGGCCACCGTGGGCATCTGGGGAGTGAACCAGCGCATGGAAGACCTCTCTCCCTTTCTCTCCACATCACTCTTCCTCTCAATAAGTAACGGAATCTCGGAATAACAGAGGGCGGGAGTTCCGGCATCCACACCCCACCGCAGCAGTCCCGGGCTTCAACACCCGGCTCCGGCTCCTGACCCTGGGCCGGCCGTGACGGCTCCAGGGGTTGACTCCTGCCTCCCATGGAGGAGACCCGGATGGAGCTCCCGGCTCCCTCCAGGACAAGGGCACTGCAGGCACAGTGGGAACAAGGCAGCAGGTAGGAGCTCTCCCCAACTCTCAAACTGATTGATTGATTAAAGAATTTTGCAGACCTGGTAACTTCACAAAATTTGCACACAAACTGTGTGCTTCTTAAACATGAACATCTGGCTGCACTTCAAAAGGTTCGTGGAAATGAAATTACTTGGCTGTAAAAAATGTTGAAATCCAACGCACGGCTTTGTCCTATAAGGATTTTCCGTGAACTTTTTGAAGGACCCTGTTTGCATGAATTTCAAAATTTTTTTGCATCGAGATGAACTTATTTTTAATCCAAGTCTCTTGTGCAGCAGCCCGGTTCCTGGGTTAGTCAGTCGCTCTTTGCCATGTAGTCACAGGGCCCGGGGCCCAGAGCCGCCCTGCGAGGCTGGACCCACAGTGCCCCCTGGTGGCGAGGGCCCGCACTCGCGACCTGCAGCGTGCCTGGGCGGCGGGACCCACAGCGCCCCCTGGCGGCGGAGGTCCCCACTCATGACCTGCAGCGGGCCTGGGCGGCGGGACCCACAAGCCGCACCCCAAACCCCCCTGGCGCCGCCAGCACCAGGCACAGGCTTACGGCGCGCACATTCCAGAAGCGAGCACCCACCCCCCGACGCGGGGCTGCCGTCAGGGGCTCAGAGTGGAACGAGGGGGACACAGCGTGGCCGGTGGGCTCACAACCGAAGGTCACACAGGCCCGGCTTCACTGTCTGGGCTGGAAAGGGGCCTGGTGTCCCCGTCCAGGTGCCCTGAGCGTCCCTCGGCAACGGCGTGTTATAAACTGTAGAGCACTGTCCCCACCCGGAGTGATCGGAGCATCGGCTCAGAGCCCGGCTGGAACAGCGTTGCTGCACGCGTGGACCCTCGGCTGACCCGCCGTCACCCCCCCCCCATCTTCTCCAGCGTTGCCTGCACACGTGGACCCTCGGCTGACCCGCCGTCACCCCCGCCCTCGTCTTCTCCAGTGTTCCCTGCACACGTGGACCCTCGGCTGACCCGCCGTCACCCCCCCCCATCTTCTCCAGCGTTGCCTGCACGCGTGGACCCTCGGCTGACCCGCCGTCACCCCCCCCCCCCGTCTTCTCCAGTGTTCCCTGCACGCGTGGACCCTCGGCTGACCCGCCGTCACCCCCCCCCCCGTCTTCTCCAGCGTTGCCTGCACGCGTGGACCCTCGGCTGACCCGCCGTCACACCCCCCCATCTTCTCCAGTGTTCCCTGCACGCGTGGACCCTCGGCTGACCCGCCGTCACACCCCCCCATCTTCTCCAGTGTTCCCTGCACGCGTGGACCCTCGGCTGACCCACCGTCACCGCCCCCGTCTTCTCCAGCGTTGCCTGCACGCGCGGACCCTCGGCTGACCCGCCGTCACCCCCCCCCCCCAGTCTTCTCCAGTGTTCCCTGCACACGTGGACCCTCGGCTGACCCGCCGTCACCCCCCACCCCGTCTTCTCCAGCGTTGCCTGCACACGTGGACCCTCGGCTGACCCGCCGTCACCCCCCACCCCGGTCTTCTCCAGTGTTCCCTGCATGCGTGGACCCTCGGCTGACCCGCCGTCACCCACCCCCGTCTTCTCCAGTGTTCCCTGCATGCGTGGACCCTCGGCTGACCTGCCGTCAACCCCCCCCCCCGTCTTCTCCAGTGTTGCCTGCACGCGTGGACCCTCGGCTGACCCGCCGTCACCCCCCCCCCGGTCTTCTCCAGTGTTGCTGCATGCGTGGACCCTCGGCTGACCCGCCGTCACCGCCCCCCCCCCGTCTTCTCCAGTGTTGCTGCACGCGTGGACCCTCGGCTGACCCGCCGTCACCCCCCCAGTCTTCTCCAGCGTTGCTGCACGCGTGGACCCTCGGCTGACCCGCCGTCACCACCCCCCGTCTTCTCCAGCGTTGCCTGCACGCGTGGACCCTCGGCTGACCCGCCGTCACCCCCGCCTCCCTGTCTTCCCATCTGTCAGGCAGTCCCACCGGGGGTGCTGCTGCCAGGACTGTGCCGTGGTCATTGCTGTTGCCGTCAGCGCTGTCGTGGGGCCCGATGCTCCCCTCTCTGGCCTCGGGTGTCCAGCGGCCCTGGGTGGGAAGGCAGGTGTGGGGTAGCTGGGACTCCCAGGGAGCTCCTGGCCTCTTCCAAGTGTCAGTTTCTCAACGCCCACCGAGAGCCCCGGACTCAGCCCGGTGCTGGGCTAACACCCCAGAGACCAGGGGCCTCCCTGCCCCCACGGCCCTAGATCCAGCCGCTAGTCTGCTCACGTCCACCCCCACAGGGCCCCGCACCACGCCTGCCCACGCTCACCCCTGGTGGCAGGGACAGCGACCCCCGCCCCACCCCGTGGCGCCCACCAGCACGAGGTCCTGGCCATAAGGCCCTGCCTGCTCTGGAACCCCCTCCCTTCAGGCCCCGCCCAGTCCAGCGCCTGCCCCCTGGCCACGCCCAGGGCCAGCCTGCATCTCCTCAGGGCCTTTGCACATGCCCTTCCCGTGCTCCACTTCTCCCAGGAAACTTCTAGAATGCTCTCCTCCCGGGAGCCGCCCCTGCCCCAGCCGCTGCTCTCCGCGCTCACACCTGGCTTTGCTTCCTTCCCGGCGCCAGGGCCCCTCGGGGCTCCGGCCAGGGCTGTGCTCACGGCGGACGAGGCTGGAGCCCTAACTGGACCCAGCTCGACCCTTGGTGCTGCATGCCCACGCGACCTCCCGGCTTTCACGCCTGCACCCTGGCGCCCAGGCCGCCTCCCGGACACGCCCTGGCCGGGAGTCCCTGTCCCCGTGTCTTCTGCTGGGGACCCGGCCCAGGCCAGCTCTGCCCCAGGGGTGGGCCCCAGGCCCGGCGGGACGGAGCGCGGTCGGACGGACCAAGGCTCAGACTCCTCGGCTTTCCCGGGCCGGCCCCGCAGGGGTCAGCGCGCAAGTAGGCGGGACAAGGCCGAGCAACCGGCCTGTCCCCTCCGAGACCCTGGGGGAGACGCGGGGGCCACCCCCAATTCGGGACCCACTGGCTGGGCTCCTAGAGGCCTGGCTGAGACCTGTGTGCACAGCTCGCCCCCCAGTGGCCAAGCGCAGCACTGCCCGGCAGCCCGGCTGAGGCCCGAAGGCCAGGACCAACGTGGGGTGGGGTGGGGGCTCCTCTCCCGGACTCGGCAGGGGCCGCCCACGTGGCGCTGGTGCAGGCCAGGTCGCTGCCTGGAGGTTGGACGTTGGGGACCTGCACCCGGGCTGGGCGCCCCCGTAGCAGACAGGGGACCTCCACAGCGCCAGGGCGACGCCGGATGGCGGTCCCAGCCCCGCACCTGCTCCCAGCCGCCGCAGGCCGCACCCGTCCCCTTCATCCCATCCCGCAACGGCCCCAGAGGGAGACCACAGAGGGGCGGAACCGTGAGGGCATTTGAGGAGGGGCCGCACCGTGAGCCTCCGGCCAGCGTTTCCTCAAAGAGTGAGCACTCCAGTGAGCCGAGGATAGCCGAGGGGCTGATCCAGCAGGTACCCAGGGCTTCGCACATTCTAGAACATTCTACGTAGTGACCTGACGGCGGCTCCCACCCTGAGCCTCATGGGGGCGCTGGGTGCAACCTGTCAGGGGGACGACCATGGGCCTGGGGCTCGGGGGAGCTTCTTGTCCACGGGCCCAGCCCCACCCCCCCTTCCCAGGGACACGCCAGAGGCTGGTGTCCACGCGACTTTCCTGCCATGCCACGTGACCACCACGCCGTCATGGACGCAGGGAGTCCTGGTCTTGGCTTTGCCGATGGCTAAGTGGACGAAGACTCCCGAGAGGCGCCAGGACTTGCATTCTGAGAGCAGAGGAGACCAAGCGGTGGCCGCTCCCCGGGAGGGAGGGAACTGTCCCTCCTTCACAGCTTTATTCTTGTCGGAGCGCGACACGGCTCTCCTTCGGGTGGTCCTGGCCAAAAAGGGTGAGGCAGGCGGGCAGAGACTGAAGTGGCGGCCTCTGTCCCCATCATGCACGCCGCTGGTGGCCAGCGCTGGGGCGGGGACACCCTGCTGCCTGGGTCCCTCTTAGGGCCGTGCCGCGTGGGCTGGCCCGCCACACATCGGTGCTGCTGCCCGTGAACCTGAGACAGGATGCGTGGAGCCCCGGGCACCCGGCAGGGCTCCCTCTGGTCTACCGCTCGCCTGCACCGCCCCGGAGTGGCAGTCCCACCTGGAACCCGTGTGGTGGGGCCCAGGCGCCAGGGTAGGGTGGGGACACGGAGGCCACAGAGCTCCTGAAGGCCCTGACCTAGTGAGGATTCGCGCCACACGCAAGGGCCTGCACGTGGGAAACCACCAGAAAAGCGTCTCTCTCTTTTAAAAAGATTTATTCATTTATTTGAAAGAGTTACAGAGAGGAGAGGCAGAGAGAGAGAGAGAGAGAGAGAGAGAGAGAGAGAGAGAGGTCTTCCATCCGCTGGTTCACTCCCCAAATGGCCACAATGGCCAAAGCTGTGCCAATCCGAAGCCAGGAGCTTCCTCTGGGTCTCCCATGTGGGTGCAGGGGCCCAAGCACTTGGGCCATCTTCCACTGCTTTCCCAGGCCACAGCAGAGAGCTGGATCGGAAGAGGAGCAGCCAGGACTCGAACCAGCGCCCATATGGGATGCCGGTGCTGCAGGCAGCGGCTTTACCTGCAACGCCACAGCGCCGGCCCCCAAAAGCTTCTCTTTTAATTCCACTTACCTACTCATGACGGCTTAAAGTACCCCCAGGTGCCACAAAGCTCGTGTGTGTGTGTGTGTGCGCGCACATGAAGCAGACAGGAGGCTACAAGGAAGCCAGCAGAGGCCCCGCCCCTCCATTGGGGACCTGTGGCCTCCAGGACCAAGGGCATGGAAGTCTGCCCCAGGTCCTTCATCCAGCAGCCCTTGCAGACGGCGACGCCACACTGGAGCCACGTGAACCCCCGCGTGCGCCTCGTCTTACACGGGCCGGGCCCCCAGAGCCCAGCAGGGCGAGTGGTGAGTGGCTCAGAGGCTTCAGATACGAACGCAGAGGGAAACGTCCCGTGCAGGGGGCAGGGACGCTGAATCCCGGCCGAGCTGCTCCGTGCGCGTCCCAGCAGGTGCACAACCCTGCCCTGCTGTCCAGAGCTGGACGCCTGAACCCAGGCTGAAGACGTTCCGAGGGCCCCACCCCTCCTCCCAGCCACCTCTCGCCACCTGGGAGTGGCCCCAAGGAACTTCCTGCTTGTCCACACGGGCAGGGGTCCTGCTTGTCCCCGGGGCTGGGAACCCCCATTATGGCACTGCCCTTCCACTGAGGCAGAAGCTGAGATACGCACAAGGCTGGACTTCGCAAACAGGGAGGCAGGTGAGCAGCCCGCCCAGGGTGGGGTGGGGGGTCCCGGGGATCCCAGCCCCAGACCACAGGCTGCCAACTCCAGCTCAATTTCTACAAAGGTTTATTGCTGCAATAGATTTGTAAAAGGTGCTAAAACTCATTTGTCTTCCAGTAGAAAAGGGCCCTGTCCCAGGGCCCAGGCAGACGCCCCACCCCACCCCCCAGGAGGTCACCTGCTTCCACTTTGGCACCTGGCCCCCGTGGGGACAGCTGGGCAGGGCCACGGGGGAGTGGCCGGCTCAGTGCAGGCTGATATCAGTTTAGGCTGGAGAGCAGGCCCGGGGGCAGGATCGGGGAGCCGCAGGCACCACACCCTCCGCCGGGGCCCAGGCAGGCAGAGGATGGGGGCAGCTCTGTCAGGGTCTGGCACTAAGCCCTCGCCCCCTGCCCACCTGGACCCCCGGGGATTGCCAGGCCCCTCCCACGTGGGCTGCCCGACTCAGGTCTGATGGGAGGCAACTGGGGAGAGGCGGGGCCGGGCTCAGCCGGGACACAATGCCCACCACAAGCTGGCTGGGGCCTGGGGGGTGGGGGTCCCCCGGAGAGAAGGTTCTAGAACAGTGCTATGGCTGCCCCTCCCCCGGGCCCCCAGCCACAGGTGCATCCCTGAGTGCCTGCAGCGCAAGGGCAGGTGTGCAGTCAGGGGTGTGGCGGCGGGGGTCAGGCCGTGGGGCCAGCGGGCGGTCCGCAGGGCGAGTCCTGGAGGAGCGGGGTGTGGGGGCCGGGGGGCTGCTCCGGGCCGGCGGCCAGGCTCTGCCGGCGACCCTGCGGAGAAACGGAAGCCGGTCACGGGCCCAGCCCCAGCCCCGACCCGGCCACGCGGACCCACGGGCCCGGGAGGCCGTGGCCAGGGCTCCGGACTCACGAGCCTCCCCGTGGCTCTGCCCCCAGCCCCTGAGGGGTAACCCGAGGCCCAAAGCAGAACCGGGAGTGCACCACGACCAACACGGCACAACCAGACAAGACCACTGCGTGCCACAGACATGGAGCTGGGGACGGAGCTGCACGAGACAGGAGGCGCGGCCCACGCAGACACGAGCCTGGACGCGCGGGCTGGTTCACGCATGCGCACACACAGGCTCTGTGCTCTCCACACATGCGCACATATGCTCTCTTCAAGCATGCGTACACATGCCCGCGGGCTCCAGTTCACGCATGCGCACACACAGGCTCTGTAGGCAAAGTGCTACACAGCGAATCCTGGCTACCGAGCCTCTGGGGAAGCGGGGAAGGGCCTTGGGGAGATGGGCAGGGACTGCGAGGGCCGGAGACGGGACCGGAGGTCGGCGGTGGACTGGCCTGGGTGGGAGGAGACACAGAGGCCGCAACTGATCTAGTGTAAGAGTGGAAAGATTGGGGGAGGAAGGTGATGACAGTGCCTCGTCCCCAGGGCAGAGGCCACCAGGAACCCAACACTGCACAGCCCGGGGGGTCCTGCTAGCCCCCGGGGCCGGGAACCCAGCACTGCACAGCCCGGGGGTCCTGCTTGCCCCCGGGGCCGGGAACCCCAGCACGGCACAGCCCGGGGGTCCTGCTAGCCCCTGGGGCCGGGAACCCAACACTGCACAGCCCAGGGGTCCTGCTAGCCCCTAGGGCCGGGAACCCCCAGCACGGCATAGCCCGGGGGTCCTGCTTGCCCCCAGGGCCAGGAACCCCAGCACTGCACAGCCTGGGGGTCCTGCCTACTCACGGTCGCCTCTGAGGCTGTCAGGCCTAGTGGGCACGGGAGCCCCCACATGAGGGAGTCACAGGCGGGAGGAGCCCCTGGCTGCGAGAGGGGGCTCCTGGGGCAGACACGGGGACCAGACCCCAAGGAGCCAGGGGCGAGGCGCCGGCGCTCCTCCCCTCCCCCTTTGTGTCACTGAGGAAGCAGGACTGAGAGGGACAGAGATGGAGACACCAGAGGTTCAGGCTCTCCCCTGAAGGGCCGCCCTGGGCCGCTGTCCAGGCTGTCCACGGCACGAGGGCTGGCTGCCCGGGAGCTGCCCCTGCCTGTGCTCTCAAGACCCCCGTCTGAGCTAGCGAGGCCGTCCCCAACCCCACAAGCAGGCATCCTGGGGGTCCGCTGCCCACGCCCAGGATCAGGGCGAGTGAGGGCCTCCCCGGGGGGCCGGGGTGGAGCACGCCCCCCCTGCCCCGCAGGGGCTCAGGGCCCCAGGCCGCACTTCCTGCACACGCAGGGCAGCCAGGCCTCTCGGCACAGGGACGGGAACGGGCGTCTACTGGGAAGAAGAGACCCTGGCTTTGCTTTTGTCAGGGAGGAGGTGGGGACAGCAGGAGGTCCTGTGTCCAGGGCGCCACAGCCATGGGGCTCTGACCCGGCTCCCTGCCCCCCACCCCGGCCTGGGGACCCCGTGCCTGCCTGGGAGAACACGGAGCAGGTGCCAGTGGAGACTGGAAGGAGGCAGGGCGCCCCAGGGAACTCCCCGCACAGGAGGGGCCCCCAGGAGCCCCTAGGGAACAGGAGGGGAAGGGGGCCCCCCGACTCAATGCCCCGCCCCCCGGGGTGCTGGGGCCCCACCCTGCTCCTCCCAGGACCTCCTGGCAAACAGGCAGCGCCCCGATCTACCTCCCTGCGCCAGCCCAGGCAGAGGCGGCCGAAGCCCCCGTGAACCCCCGCGAGCCGAGCCGAGCTGGGCTGGGCCGGGCCTCACGCCCTGGCCTTGGGTTCCCCGGGACGTGGGCCCAGCCTCAGGAGGGCAGGGCGGCACCGTCCTCAGAGGCTAAAATAGCAGCTATCATCTGAGGCGCCGCGCAGCCCCGCCCGGCCTCAAACTGTAGGGCCTGCGGCCGCGGCCACCCAGACCTCAGGCCTGCAGGGCACCGCTCGGGACACAGGACCCCGAAGGCAGAGCCTGCTTCTCCCGCAGGCAGGGGTGCCGGGCACCACGGGGGCCTGCTTCTGGATGCGTGCAGTGAGCCGGTGCTGGGCGCTCTCGGGCTAACCGTGCCTCCCGCTCCCCTGACATCCAGACTGACCGGCACCGCCCGTGGCTCACGCCCGGGTTCGTGCTGGTGCCCAGTCTGGCAGCACAATGGGCAGGCCCTGTCCTGGGCATACAGCCGGTGCTCAATGGATGCCTAAATTCTTTGTTCTCGGCCAATCAATCTGGACTTCGACCAACGTTTCTCCGACAGGGGGTTCCTGGCCCTTCTACCTCCAAACCCCGAGGTCCCGGGAACCACCACCCGATGGGACCCGGGACAGCAAACCAGGCCGTGTGGGTCCCCCGTTGGCAGAGGCTCCAGGCCGAGCTGGGGCTGAGCAGGGCCGGAGCCGCGGGCGTGGCCGGGAGGGCGGCGGGGCGTGGCGTTACCTGGTACCCACCTACAGCCTTGCTTCTTGGAGCACAGTGCCCTTGGGGTCTGGCGTCATCAGGGATTCAGAGTAGGCCTGAGCGGCCTCCTTATCCTTCGAGCCCTTTTTACTACTACTCCAAAATAAATAGCACTTCTCCTAGAAGACAACCAAGCTGGTTTAGGGCGGCCGCTGCCGCAGACTCTCGCGTTAGCACGGTCTTGCCGTGAGGAAGGCAGAGGGGAGGGCGGGGTGCGGGCTCGGGGCTCCCACAGCCCTCAGCGGCCGGGCCGGGCTCTCGGACACACATGGGCTGGCCGAGGCCGCAGGACTGGGCGGCAGAGAAGCAGCGGGGCAGCAGGTGGAGTGGACAAGAGGCAGAGTTTTCTGTTAAAATACTTTTGATTTCTTAAAAAATGGCTTGAGAAGAAACAAGCTCTCTGGAGAGGTGCTGAAGGCAGAGAGTTAACTGGCATGCAACTAAAAAAAGCAGGGCAAGCACAGAAAACGAGAAGGACGCAAGCCTGCTGAGCAAAAAAAAAAAAATAAATAAAAAAGACCTCATGGGACCCAGACCAATCACGGGGCCCCTGGGAAATCTGCAGAGACAGGAGCCTGAGCCACAGGACCATTGTCCCTTGGGGGGACCAGGGTGGCTCTGGGCCTGGCAGGGGCCCGGTGGGCATCCGGGGAGGGGACCCTGGCCAGCACCTTCCTGCTGTGTCCCCTGCTGGAAGAGGAGGAGCCACATGGGGACATCGCCACACCACCGCGCAGAAGAGAGCTCCCAACAGGGCCGGTTCAACCCGCCCTGCGCAGGGGCACAAACCCTCGAGGCCCCAGCACAGTGAGAGCAGGCAGCCTGGGAAGAAGCCGGGGTCTGGTTCCTACGGCCAGGCTGAGAGCCCGGAACGCTTGGTCTCAGCAGAGCCAGCAAGCAGGTGTACGGCGGAGGGCGAAGTGGGCGGCGGCCGCACCACATCGAGCAAGCGAGCACGGAAGCAGGCTGCCCACGCCCATGAGGGCAGGAGGCACTGGGTGGTGTCAGGTCCCCACAGCCCAGCCTCTCAGGACTCCTGGCCTGGGGCTGGCGGCCCTCCCTCCCCACCCCCAGGCTGTGGCGTAGCTCCGGGCCTTTCCTTAAGCCCTGCGGGGCCGGCGCTGTGGCACAGCAGGGTAAGACACTGCCCGCAGTGCCGGCATTCCATGTGGGCCCCGGCTGTCCTGGCTGTTCCACTTCCCATCCAGCTCCCTGCTAATGCACCTGGGAAAGCAGAGGAAGATGGCCCAAGTGCTTGGGCCCCTGCAGCTGCCTGGGAGACCTGGAAGAAGCTCCTGGCTTCGAATCAGCCCAGCTCTGGCCATGGCGGCCATTTGGGGAGTGAACCAGCGGATGGAAGACCTCTCTCTCTCTCTCTCTCTCTCTGCCTCTAACTCTGCCTTCCAAATAAATAAAAAAATCTTTAAAAACAAACAACAGAAAAGCAAGTTCTCTCCCGGCCCGTCTCCAGCCCTCGGAACCGAGGGCCAGTTCACCATACAGCAGCCGGTCCTGGACAAGGCTCTGCGGCTCCTGTCACTCTGGGAGTCGGTCCCAGGCGTCTCACCCTGCATCCCAGGGCCTGGGAGGACCTGCCCTTGTCTGAGAGCAGCAGGAACTCCACCTTGGGCTTCTTCCCGCACCTTCACTCCCCGCCAAGCCAGCCTGGCCATCCCTGCCCGGGGGCCTTTGCACTGGCTGTCCCTGCCACCTGGGGCATTGTTTTCCTGTCGTAGCGTTCACATCAGAGCTTGAATTGTGCCTCTTCCGAGATGCTTTTCCTGGGGCTCTGTGCTGGTCCCCCGCGCCCTTGAACATGGCGCTGCAGGTCTCAAAGACTTAAAGTGAAAAAAGGGAAGACGTTTCTTCCGCACTGCTCCCAGGTGGGAATGGCGCCCTGGATACTCGGGCGGAATGAACCTGGGATGATTCGTCTCACCTGTGTAAACGCACCGCGGCCGTGAGAAAGCCTGGACTGTGAACCAGCGCGTGGCCCGGTGCACCTCGTCCTCGGCTCGCAGCTGTCCCCTTCCCCCCAGGGAGACGACCTCGCCTGTCCCTTTACTTGGCGTCCACCTGTCCCCTTGACCACACCGCCCGACAGGGCCCTCATCCAGCGGGATGCCTGCACCTCTCGCAGCCCGGCGTCCTGCAGGTGCCAGCCCCCCTCCCGCGGCCCCTGCCCCCAGGACAGGCAGAGCGGTGGCGGCAGGAAGCGAGAGATGCAAGGGGCAGCGCGCCAGAAGCTAGCACAGGACTGAGCCCCGCCTCGGAGCCCGTGCCCCCGGCGGGCCGCCGGGCCGCTCTGGCCGCCACCTACCTGGCTGCGGACTTGGTAGACAACAGGGGCGAGCAGCAGGACGCAGCCCAGCGCCAGGAGGACGTACTGTGCGTACTGCAGCACGTTGGGTAGCAGCACCAGCTGGGTGTAGAACGTGCTGAGCGTCTCGCCCTCCATGGCCCCGCTCTGGGGGGCAGGACAAAAGGGAGCGTGGGGCCAGCAGCTGCGGCCCCCACGAGACCTGCCTCACCCAGCGCAAGGCCTCCCGCCACGGCCCTGCGGAGCAGGCTGAGGCGTGCAGGAGGCCTCTGCTCCCTCCAGGGCGGACTACATTTCCCAGAAGGCCTTTCAGGTGGGAAGGGCCATGTGATCAGATTCTGGCCAATGGGAGGTGGGCCTGGACTTTAAGTGCCACCCACGCCAGCTACAGCTCTTTCCTCACCCAATGAACAGGAGGGGGTGTGGCTACATGTGGGCGGGGCCTGGGGCCCAGAATGACTGACTGGCGCAGAGCCCCGCCTTCTTCAACTGGCTTAGACCTGGCTGGGGCAGAGTGAGCTTGACTTTTGCAGGCTGGCTGACCTGGCCAGTCAGCCCCCCACCCCCGCGTTAAGACGCGGAGAAATAAGCTAAACTGAACACATCACAAAACAGGGAGTCAGTGGCCAGGGAGGAGGGAAGAAGGGGCCAGTGCAAGGCTGGCGCCCGGAGGCCAGTCCGGCCAGCGCTCACCTGGCTGGGGCACTCCCGGCCAGCGCCTGCGTCCCTCACCCGCACCTGTCCCGATGCCCACCGGGCCTTACCTCCCCAAACCACATCAGCGGCAGCACCACAGGCTCGATCTTCCCGGTTTGCCTGCAGGGAAGCGAGGCGAGCAGGTGAGCGGCCGTCCTGGGGCTCAGGGCAGCGCTGGGTCGTGGGGCCCAACCCCAGGACCGCCCTCCGTTCAAACCGGAAATCCAGGGCCTTGGCCCAGCGTTGACGTGGGATGCCCACGTCCACGAGGGAATCCCCGATTCCATGCCCGCCCCACCCCGACTCCGCTTCCTGTGGCCCTGGCTCTGGGCTCTCCACTGCGGGCATCTGGGGACTGAACCAGCGATGGGCCCTCGCTCTCTCCATGTTTCTGTCTCAGATAAATAGAATTAAAACCCAACCAAACCTCTGGGGCCAGCACTGTGGCATAACTGGCTAAGCCACCACCTGCAGTGCTGGCATCCCACATGGGCGCCAGTTCGAGTCCCGGCTGCTCCACTTCTGATCCAGCTCTCTGCTGTGGCCTGGGAAAGCAGTAGAAGATGGCCCAAGTCCTTGGGCCCCTGCACCCGCGTGGGAGACCCAGAGGAAGCTCCTGGCTCCCGGCTTTGGCCTGGCTCAGCGCTGGCCACTGTGGCCATCTGGGGGGTGAACCAGTGGATGGAAGCTTGCTCTCTCTCTGTCTCTAACACTAACTTTCAAAATAAACAGAAAAGTAAAATTAAAAAAAAAAAAAAAGACCTTACATCTGCCATAAGGCGAGGACTGCCAGTGACCTAACTGATACCACTCATTCCTTTTTTGAATTAGAACTCAAATTTTATTCAAGACCCAGAGCGATTCTGCGAGCCTCCCTCGCAGCAGGAGGGGGCTCCGAGGCCAAGGTCCGGCGGTGCGGACGTTAGCGGACATGTTATATACGACAGTGGAGAAGTGAACCCTTTTTCCCTCTGCCCGTTTCTGATGCCTGGAATGCAGATGCAATGGCTGGAGTTCCAACAGCCATCTGGACCAGAGGTGACCTTGAGGATGGAGCCATGTGCTAGGAAAATGGAACAGAAAGACTGGAGAGGCAGAGACCAGGACCGTCGGGAGCCGCTGTCCCCAGACTGACTGGACATCTTCTCAAGGAAAAGGCCTAGAATAACCCCAAACCTCCATCCCGCCGCGCCAGCCACGACGGTCACCCGAGATCCACCGACATCCCCGGCAACCTGGCGATGGCACCTGCTGTCTCCCTGGGAGGCTCGCACACCTGAGCAGAGGCACAGAGGCACTCGGTGTTGCCTGGACAGAGCAGCCTGCAAGTCCACGGGCAACGATTCACTAGCTCGTGGTGTAGCCAGGCGACACACAGCAGAACACCGCGCAGCCAGGAGGAGACAGACAGACCCCCGACGCTGGCCCGGGCGAAGCCGTGGGTTTATTACCAGGCACGGAACAAGCTGCGGAAGCAGGCTCAAGAACCCAGCCCTGGGCCGGCGCACGGCGCCGCAGGCTAAGCTGCCCCTCCCATACGGCAGCGCCAGCTCCATCCCCGGCTGCCCTGAGCTTCTGACCCAGCTCCCTGCTGATGCACACAGCCTAGGGAGGCAGCGGAAGGCGGCCCAAGTCCTCGAGCCCCTGCCCCCCATGGGGAGACCTGGATGGAGCTTCTAGCTCCTGGCTCAAGCCTGGCTCAGGCTGGCCTGCTGGGGGCAGCTGGAGAGAGCAGCAGGTGCAAGACGGATCTCCCTCTCCCTCCCTCCCTCTCCCTCCCACTCTCCCTCTCCCTCCCTCCCTCTCCCTCCCTCTTCCTCTCTCTGCCTCTCTCCCTCTCACCCTCCCTCCCTCTCTCTCCCTCCCCCCTGCCTCTCTCCCTCCCTCCCTTTCTCTCTCCCTCCCTCTCCCTCTCCCTCCCTCCCTCTCCCTCCCTCTTCCTCTCTCTGCCTCTCTCCCTCTCACCCTCCCTCCCTCCCTCTCTCTCCCTCCCCCCTGCCTCTCTCCCTCCCTCCCTTTCTCTCTCCCTCCCTCTCTCTCCTCTCCCTCTCCCCCTGCCTCTCAGATAAATAACAGATCTATAAGAAAGAATGGAAGCAAACTGAGTGCCGCCTTTATCCAGTGAGCGGAGAGGAAGGCTGAGCCCTGCCCAGTCCCAGGGTGGCTGCGCTATGTCCACCCCCACCATGGCCACCGCCCTGTAGGCACCGGGTTCTGGGCATCGCCCATGGGTGACTGCCCACCGGCCCCTGTGTGCCGAGTGAGCAGAGTTTGTCAAGAACCCGATCAGCACCTGACAGGTGGAACCCAGAGCCCAGATTCGCAGGCCACTGTAAAAGCCATGATAGGTGCGCCCCACTGGGTCCCCATTCCCAGGAGTCTGTGGGGCTGGTGGCCACTGCACCCTCCCCTCCCCCGGGGGGCCTCCACGTTGGCAATCCAGCTGCTGGGCTGACTTCCGGGCAGCCTCCAGATGGCAAAGCCGGCCTCACAGCTCCTACCCCGGGGCCTCTCTGACAGCCCTGGGGCAGCCCAGAGGCGCCTGAATTCACTCCCCTGCCTGCAGCCCGGGGGAACTGTATTTAAATGAAACTGTTTCAAACAGGCCAAGAAACACAGCCGCTGCCCCAAGAGAAACGCTCTGTGCCTCACTCCCGCCCGTCCAGGCGAGGTGTGGTAACAGGTGTTGGCCAGGGTGCGGGGCAGGCAGACACACAGGCCCTGTGGATGGGCCGGGCAGGCCCTCGGCCCGCCAAGCTCGGGGCCCCCCTACGGCCTGGTGACTCCATTCCTGGGTGCACACCCCAGAAAAGTGGGTCCAGGCAGGGGTCCTCATAAAAGCCCCCACACCAGGGTGCCGGGGTCCCAGTTCCAGCTTCGCTTCCCATCCTGGCTCCCTGCTACTCCACGCCCTGGGGGCAGCAGGTAGCGGCTCAGGGTCCTCGCTCCCTGCTGGCCACGTGGGAGACCCCATGGGGTTCCCGGCTGCTGGCTCCAGCCTGGCCCAAGCCCAGCTGTTGCCGGTATTTGGGGAGTGAACCAGTGAGTGAAGGATCTTTGTCTCTCTTCCCTGTGTCTCTCAAATAAAATGAAAATAAGTAGCAATTTGAAAAAAAAAAAAAAAGAGCACAGGTTCCCAGGTTCCCATTTCTTTTTTGCCCCCACAACCACTCATCCGTCAACTCTGCGTCTCCACAGGCTTGCTGAGGTCGCCCCTCGCGTGTCTACACGGGCAGCCCTGCTCGTGAGTGGACACCACCCAGACGGGCGTCCACCAAGAAAGACCCAGACAGCGGGAGACCGCCCAGGTAGGACGCACCGGAGAACACGGTGCCACGGACACCACACGTGTGGGACACGCCCCCCAGAGGGACGAGGAGCAGTGGGAGACCCGGATGGAGCTCCTGGCTCCTGGCTTTGGCCTGGCCCAGCCCTGGCCGTTGCAGCTCCCGGGAGTGATCTCGCCGCCTCTCCCTGCGATTCTGTCCGGCTCTGTAACGAGCCCCACCCTCAGAGGGAGCGTGCACACGTGGCCGCCTGCCACCTTCCGCTGCCCCCAAGCCCTCGGCTCTGCCCGACTCTGCCGTGGATGGAAGACCCTGGCTCGTTCGGGGCAGGGTGCAGAAGGAAGACGGGGACTCTGGGGAGGGGAGTCAGGGTGCAGCCGGGCCTCAGGCCCCCCGGGGAGGACAGGGTGCGCGGGGCCCGTGCCCTCCCCACAGCCGCCCTGCGCCCCGGCAGGTGCAGCCTGGCCCACTCACCCGATGCCCCTGATGGCTTTCATGTAGAGGCTCAGCTGCAGCTTCACGGAGCAGTTCATGGGGATCCCGGTGACCTGCGGCGATCAGGTGGTGAGGACGCGGCCACCCTCGGCCCCAGGGACAGCCCAGCCCCTCCTCCCGGCCCCACCCTAAACAGAAGGGATGCCAGTGACTGTGTGGGGTGAAGGGTGTGCGGTCACACACGCACGCACTCGGACTGAGCGCCACACTGGTCGCCAGGGGGCAGACGCGACCTCCGGGCGCCCACTCAAAGCTCGTTCAGGAACAGGGGGCCGGCTGGGCGTTTGCCACACAGGCTGATCCCCGCCTGCGCCGCCCACAGCCCACACTGCAGAGCCTGGGTTCGAGTCCTGCTCCCTGCAGATGCAGCCCTGGGAGGCAGCAGTGGTGGCTCAACCACCCACGGGGGAAACCGGACGGAGCTCCAGGCTCCCGGCTCTGGCCCGGCCACGGAGGGGACCGGACGGAGCTCCAGGCTCCCGGCTCTGGCCCGGCCATGGGGGAGACCGGACGGAGCTCCAGGCTCCCAGCTCTGGCCCGGCCATGGAGGGGACTGGACGGAGCTCCAGGCTCCCGGCTCTGGCCCTGCCACGGGGGAGACCGGACGGAGCTCCAGGCTCCCGGCTCTGGCCCGGCCACGGGGGAGACCGGATGGAGCTCCAGGCTCCCGGCTCTGGCCCGGCCACGGAGGAGACCGGACGGAGCTCCAGGCTCCCGGCTCTGGCCCGGCCACGGGGGAGACCGGACGGAGCTCCAGGCTCCCGGCTCTGGCCCGGCCACGGGGGAGACCGGACGGAGCTCCAGGCTCCCGGCTCTGGCCCGGCCACGGGGGAGACCGGACGGAGCTCCAGGCTCCCGGCTCTGGCCCGGCCACGGAGGAGACCGGACGGAGCTCCAGGCTCCCGGCTCTGGCCCGGCCATGGAGGAGACTGGACGGAGCTCCAGGCTCCCGGCTCTGGCCTGGCCCGGCCACAGCTGTAGCAGGTGTCTGGGGAGTGAAGCAGCAGATAAATGATCTCTCTCCGCCCCACCCCCTCTGTCACTCTGCTTTTCAAATAAATCTCCTCATCAGGTAAAAATAAAAACACACCACCCACAGGGGCAGGGAGGGGACGGCGGTTACGGGGCTGGGGCGGGGGCACGGGGAGGCGAGGCAGAGGGGCAGCACCAGGGCTGCTCTGCTGGGCCTGGAGCCGCTCCCGCTCCGGCATGGGCGTCCACGCGTCCTCCCCCAGGACGTGCAGGGGTGAGGGGGGCGCTGGACACGAGCTAACGGGCACCACCCAGAGTGTCCCATTTGAAAAATGAGCCCAGGAACAGAAACCCAGGGAGCGTCTGAATCCGTGGCAGAGACCACGGAGGGCCCAGGAGAGCGGCACAGCCGGCCGGCAGCAGGGCCACGGGCCCCGCCTGCACACACAGCTGCACGGGGACAGGTTCCCCAGAGCTGACTTCTCTGCGGGATGCTCCCTCCCGCTGCTATCTGGAGATCTTTATGGTGCCCTGACACAGCCCGAGGGCCTGCTCCGGCTAATTTGCAGGAGACACACCAGGCTGATAATTCCTAATTAATTTACTGTCTTACAGTCCTTTTATAGACCCTTAGAGAGGGATAATCAAATACTTGAACTATGGAGTTGGGGTAAAGTGGGGATCTCTGATAGCTCCATATCAGAGCCAAAGACAGCCAGCTCACTGGCACCGCCACCCTGCACCGGCACCCCGCCCTGCACCAGCACCCTGCCCTGCACCGACCGGCACCCCGCCCTGCACCGGCCCTAGATCTGGGGCAGGAAGGCCTGGGTGGGCACAGGAACAGCCTCCCCACTGCCCGCCCTTGGGGGCCCGGGCTCACCGGGTGGATGTCCAGGAACAAAGAGTGTTCTTCTTCGTTGGGGTGGAGGCCGAGCACGGCTTCTGCCAGGACCGGGTCAGCATTGTAGAAGTGAGGGTGGGAGAGAAACAGGGGTGCACCTGGGAGGCGAGGGCAGAGGGGGGGCGTCAGAGGAGGGTGCGCAGGCATTGTGCCAGCCCTGAGCCAGGCGCAAGGGGCGTAGAGATGGCGGGAGACAGCACGCCTGCAACAATGACCAGACAGGGCCTGGGCACGGGACAGAGCAGAGCCACACCCTGAGCCAGAGTGGGAGCTATCAAATCCAGGAGGAGACAGGGACTGGCCATCCAGGTGGACGCACGGCAGGGGCGAGCCAGGGAGCTGGGGAGGTGCAGGTGCGTGTGGGGCACTGGGTATGTGAAGGAGGGAGGCCTCAGATGAGGCTGGTGGGGACTCCAGTGTGGGGGGGGGGCTGCCTTGAGTGCCACGCCAGGCAGCCAGACTCTTCTGAAGCCCCTGGGGAGACCCAGCGTCCCTGGGAGAGCTCAGGTGTGCGCACCTGTGGCCAGGCACCCCTCAGAGAGCTCAGGTGTGCGCACCTGCGGCCAGGCACCCCTCAGAGAGCTCAGGTGTGCGCACCTGCGGCCAGGCACCCCTCAGAGAGCTCAGGTGTGCGCACCTGCGGCCAGGCACCCCTCAGAGAGCTCAGGTGTGCGCACCTGCGGCCAGGCACCCCTCAGAGAGCTCAGGTGTGCGCACCTGCGGCCAGGCACCCCTCAGAGAGCTCAGGTGTGCGCACCTGCGGCCAGGCACCCCTCAGAGAGCTCAGGTGTGCGCACCTGCGGCCAGGTGTCCCTGCCGTCCCCGGGAGGGGAGCAGACTCGCCCACTCCGCTCTCTC
The DNA here is from genome assembly GCF_033115175.1 of Lepus europaeus. Classification (NCBI taxonomy): domain Eukaryota; kingdom Metazoa; phylum Chordata; class Mammalia; order Lagomorpha; family Leporidae; genus Lepus; species Lepus europaeus. The sequence continues at coordinate 4,848,061 of NC_084849.1, read as the reverse complement.
CCTCAGCAGCCAGCGTGCAGGACGACGCCGGTGTGCATGAACAGGGGCTGACGGAGGCCCTCCACCCCCAGGTGAGACGGCGACACCCAGCCGCCATGGCGGACCTCGGCAGCCACCAAGCAGACCTGGCAAACGCCCCCTCCCGCTCAGCCCGATGCGCCGCGGGCCATCGACGAGCCCGCGGAGCGGCAGGAGAGACCCACGCATGGACAGGGCGGAGGTGGGGGGCGAAGGCTCACGGGAACACAGGTGATGGCTGCACAGCACTGCAAACGCCCCAGTGCCACGGGAGACGGTGAGGCGGGGACACCAGCTCTGGCTCCCGGCGCCCGGCTAACGCGCGTCCGGGGAGCAGCAGGTGATGGCTGCCCCCCCTCCCGAGTTCCCAGCTCCCAGCTGCGGCCCCCCAGGCACTGCAGGCGTTTGGTGAATGAGCCAGTGGATGCGAGCTCCTTCTCTCTCTCTCTCTCTCTCTCTCTCGCTCTCTCGCTCTCTCGCTCTCTCGCTCTCTCTCTCAAATAAACAAAGCAATTTCAAACGTCAGAGGTTGCTCTCTGTCTCATGCAAGTCACACAAATGGGAAAACACACCTGGGGGGTCTCCGCCCCGCCCGCCCCGCCCCTGCTCACGCCCCGGGGCTCAGCCCCGCCCCGCCCGCCCCGCCCCGCCCCGCCCCGCCCCTGCTCACGCCCGGTCTCAGCCTTGCACTCCACATTCTCCCTTCTCAGCAAAGCCGGGCCTTGCTTTGAAATGAAAGTGGGGACTTCACGGCCGTCCGACTCCTGCCTCACCCCACCTGCGCCAGCGCTGCGCGCCCGCCGCCCCCGCCTCAGAGTCGGCTTCCTCCTAGCAGCTTCCTGGGCCTCCGACGCCACGCTGCAAGCTGCAGCCTACGGCGTGGGCCCGGCACACACGGCCAGAGACAGAGAACTGGGCTACGGCGTGGGCCCGGCACACACGGCCACAGAGAACTGGGCTACGGCGTGGGCCTGGCACATATGGTCACAGAGAACTGGGCTACGGCGTGGGCGCGGCACACACGGCCACAGACAGAGAACTGGGCTACGGCGTGGGCCCGGCACACACGGCCATAGAGAACTAGGATGGAAACCTCCGGTGGGAGGGGCCGGCGAGACACCACCAGACGCCCACATCCTACATCAGAGCGGGTTCAAGCCCCCACTCTGCTTCCTGCCGACCACGTGGGCGGCCTGGACGGGGTTCCCAGCTCCCAGCAGTGGCCAGCTTGGCCCTCAGTGTTGTGGGTATTTTGGGGATGAGCCGGTAGAGGCAAGGTCTCTCTCTCTGCCTTGCAAATTAAATGGGAAAACAGAAAGGAAGCCCTAGAAACTCCAGAGGGTGGTAAGCTCCAGGCAGACGCGGCCCCCGTGCACGGCTCTGACCATGAGGCCTGCCCTCTGCCACAGAGACAGACCCGGGAGCGCGAGGCCGGCCTCCCAGCCCTCTTGGAACCCACCGAGACCTCTGCCCGGAGCCAGCAGGAAGTAGAAAGGAAGCCCTGGCCGCCGCCGCCCGCCACCACTGCCCAGGCCCCTCCGAGGCCCTACCTAGCACCCCAGGGACAAAGTCCTGCCTCCCATCCTCCCCCCAGCACAGACGCGAGGACCCCAGGAAAGGCAGCCCCGCCTCCTGCCCGGGGAACCCAGAGCCGCTGCAGCAACTGGGCAGGGCGGGAGCCCGTGGGTCTCGCACGGCCTGCGTGTTTCTTCCTCCTGATTGCCAAACACCGGAGACCCACCCGGGCAATAAGCATAATTAATTTATCGCTTTATGGCGCAATCTAAGCAGATGTGATTGCCCAGGAGTACTGGCTGATGATTGAGGGGCCCTGCCAGGCACGTGGAGGCCACCAAGGGACGTCTTAGTGTCCAAGGGACACTGCCAAAGCCCCAAAGGCAAACGTGTGGGCATCGTCTGGCTTCGGACGAAACACCACAGAAATGCAGATGCGGAGGGCCGACCGGCGCGTGCCAGCATGTTCCGAGCCGGGCTGGGGACGAGGGACGGGGCGAGGGCGCGGCACCGCGAGGCAGGGGATGCATTCCAGCCACGCAGCGCCCGGTGCGGATTGTGCCCACTGCAGACAAGCGGAGGACGTGCAGACACCATTCGCACGCAGACCGGAAGCCACTGGCCAGCAGCCAGGAGCGAGACCGGAGGGGCTGTGGGGGAACCCAGGACCCCAGTGACCTGGGTGTGTTCGAGTGCTTCTCTGAGTGTCTGTGTACCTCCTTTTAAAAGAAAAACCTGGGGAGGGGGCAGCATTGCAGCACAGAAGGTTAAACCTCCACCTGCCACGCCAGCATCCCATGTGGGCGCAGGTCAGGCCGCGGCTGCTCCACTTCTGATCCCGCTCCCTGCTAATGCACCTGGGAAAGCAGTGGATGATGGGCCCAAGGGCTTGGGGCCCTGCACCCATGGGGGAGACCCGGAGGAAGCTCCTGGCTCCTGGCTTAGGCCTGACCCAGCCCTGGCCATTGCAGCCATTTTGGGGGGTGAACCAGAGGATGGAAGACCTTTGTTTCTCTCTCTCTCCTTAACTCTGCCTTTCAAATGAAAGAAAGAGAGAGGAAGGAAGGGAGGAAGGCAGGGAGGAAGGCAGGCAGGCAGACAAGCCCGGGGCTGGCACTGCTGTGTAAGCCGCCCTCAGGACGTGTGCATCCCACATCCACTGCCTGGTTCCCTGCCACCGCGCCCTCTGGAGGCAGCAGGTGATGGCTCAAGTGCCTGGGCCCCTGCACCCGAGTGGAGATCTGGATACGATTCCAGGCTCCTGGCTTCAGCCTGGCCCAGGCGTTTGGGGAGTGAACCAGCAAATGGAAGAGCTCTCTCTCTCTCTCTCTCTCTCTGCCTTTCAAATAAATAAGAATAAATTGAAAAAAGAACTTTATCTAATTAAACATTTTCCAATTCTCCGGCACGTGTGCGATGCTTCTGTTGGCCGTGCTTACAGAGGGCAGCGTGGAGCCCACCAGCTCATCCCAGGCCTCGGGGGCGGGGGGGCATTCCTTCCCGCTTTGGGGCTTCTCACACTGCCCCTGCCCTGAGCCAGCCCCGCCCACGGAGGTCTCTGTACAGGACAGGGAGCAGCAGGATTCCTGCTGAAAACTGGGGTCTGCACCGGAGTTCCTAACCACACAAACTAGGAGGAGCCCTTTGGGGCCTGAATGGAGTGGGGCCTGGCGTTTGCCACCGGCCACAGAGGCGGCGGTGACACACCCGTGGCGGATCCCCGCCCACCAGCTCCTGGGCAGGAGCTCCTGTGGTCACCAGGGAAGAGAGAGAGAAACAGAAGGCAGTGCAAAGCTGGACAGTGGGTGTCTCCCAGGCCCAGCGCAAGCCCCTAGGGTGCCCTGTTGTGTGCTACCTGCAGCCGCTCCCTCCCCCATGGCAGCCACAGGCCGGACCGGGCTCACCTCCTCCAGCAGGGAGAGCGGCCCGAGAACAGAGGTCCCCAGAGGGCAAGACCCAGCCAGGCCCAGTGTGTGACCTCAGCCAAGCCCTCCCATGCACTCAGGCAGCCCAGGATGGCGAGAGCAGCCCCCAGGCTGGGCGTGCACCACACCCGGCTGTGGGTACAGCCGGGGCCCCCGCCCACAGCAGTCATGGTCTGTGCAGGAGGCAGACAATGCATAAAGTAAAATGGGCCCGGAAAGAAGTGATGGAAAGTGGATGGTGGGGGCGGGGTCGCTGCCGTTCCTGAACAGGAAATCAGAGCAGGCCTCTGGGAGGAGGTGGCATTTGGACAGACCAAGAGAAGGCAAAGGACTGACCCACGTGGACATGTAGGGGAAGAGTTCTCCAAGTCGGGGGGACGGCTGACGCAAAGGCCTTGAGGTGGGATTGACCTTGACACGTTCTAGAAACAGGGAGAAGGCGTCAGGATGCAGCTCGGCGAGTGGCGGGAGCCCAGGCCAAGGCCGCGGTGAGGACTCGGGCGTCACCGCAGGGCAGAGGCCGGCCCCAGGCGCCGTGCTGAGCAGCCGCCGAGCCATCCCCGGGGCTGCCATGGGGAGCAGTGGTCTCCAACACGGCACAGGGTCCACCGTGCTGGCCAAGATACGCGGCCAGTGCCTCTCCGTCCAATGTCATTTTAGCCAACTTCCACTGCACCAGGCACGCAGGGCCGGGGGCGGGGACAGGAAGGACTCAGGGCTGAGCTGGAGTGGAGCCCACCAGGCTGCGCCTGTCGGACAAGGGAATGGAGCAGACACCCAGTGTCCGGCTGAGCAAGGGCGGCCAGGGCACCGTGGGACGCCAGGGGACAGCCGGCAGCAGTCGCCAACGTCACTACACCCAGCCTGGCCGCCACACCTGCTCACGGCAGGATTTTAGGGCACAGTGGCAGCTGTGCCCGCTTCCTGGCATCAGAACAAGGTGCAGGGCGTCCTGCACCCCAAGTCACAAACCACAGCGGGGGGCAGTCAGTGACAGTCCAGACTCACCCCTGTCCTAACCCCCATGCCTCTGAGGACAGGAAGTGCGTCCCTAACCATTCACCGTGGTCCCTGAGGTCCTCAAACGGGAAGACGGGGCAGGGAAGGGACAGGGGGACCCCACGGGCATGGACGGCACCGGCAGCGCAGGCAGGGGCCAGGAGCCTGGGTACACGGGCAGCCTCGGGACCCGCAGGACGCGTCCTCGCGACCTTGGTCTCAGCAGAGAGCCGGGCGGACTTGTGACCATGGACCCGTGAGATCATCCCCCAAGACGGGGATTTATCAGGCAGCAGGCAAGGCTGACAGCGTTTCTCCTCCACGGAGCACCTGCTGCCCTCCTTATCTCCAGCTAATGGGATTATCGATTATCGGGGGACAGAGGCCAGCGTGGGGCAGATAGCACGGCCCTGCCCGGCTGCCGCCCTCGCCCTCGGTCCGCATGACACGTACCAAACCTGCAGGTGCTCACGTTCTGGATCCCGGAGTCCAGGCACGGGCAGAAGCCCTCGTTGGGTGGGTACACGGAGCCGTTGGCGAATAAGGTTTTGGGGGCCACGAAGCGATAGGTGGGGATGCCCCCGAACACCCCTGGCTTCTGATAGACGAGCTTCATGGACCTGTGGGGACAGGCGGGCTGAGGTGACCCAGGTGACCCCGGAGCAGCACCCGCACCTGGGCCTGAGTAACGGCGGGGCCTCCTTGCCAGGCCCCCGCCCCAGCTCTGCCCCCCACCGGGGCCCTCCCTTCCCCAGGCAGACAGAGGACGCAGACAACAAACACTGGGGACAAACAGGGTCCACGCCAAGCATGGGGACACCTGCTCCTCTTGCCAGTCCCCCATACAACGCAGCACCACCACCAGTGCCGCCCCCACGCCGTGCCGGGGTCACTCACAATCCAGAGGTGACAGGAAGTCCACGGGAGGCGTGGGCAACCCCTGGGCAAACAGTGCCCCGCTTCAGACAGGACTCGGGTTTGTGGGGGTCCTGGAGCCTGTCCCCCACGGATGCCATGGGCTGCCCACACCCCACGCCCTCCTCGCCGCTCTGCACCCCACAGCCCTCCTGATGACTCCTCAAACACGCTCCTGCCCACCTGCTGCCCTCTGTCCGGAAGGGTCTCCCCCAACGGCCTCCCACATCAGCCGGGTCTTAGTTAGCTGTGGCTCCCGCACCCCCCGGGTGCACCTGCCTCTGGCCTCTGTCACAGCACCTCTGTGTGCCAGCATGGACTCTCGGCCAGTCTGTGCCCGGCTGCCACGCATCCCAGGTGGCCCCTGGCATGGGGCGAGTCCAAACTGAGACGTGCTGTTGAGTCTGGAATGCATTCCAGGTTTCTTTTTTCTTTTTTTTTTTTTTTTTTTGGTTTTTTTATTTTATTTTATTTTATTTTATTTTTGACAGGCAGAGTGGATGGTGAGAGAGAGACAGAGAGAAAGGTCTTCCTTTTGCCGTTGGTTCACCCTCCAATGGCCACCGCGGTAGGCGCGCTGTGGCCGGCGCACAGCGCTGATCCGATGGCAGGAGCCAGGTGCTTCTCCTGGTCTCCCATGGGGTGGCAGGGCCCAAGGACTTGGGCCATCCTCCACTGCACTCCCTGGCCACAGCAGAGAGCTGGCCTGGAAGAGGGGCAACCAGGACAGGACCGGTGCCCCAACCAGGACTAGAACCCGGTGTGCCGGCACTGCAAGGCGGAGGATTAGCCTAGTGAGCCGAGGCGCCAGCCTGCATTCCAGGTTTCTAACGCTTCAAAACACCCTACAGTGCTCTCTGAAGGGATGCTATTTTCCACATACTAGGTTCAAACCAAACACGTTGCTCAAACCAGTCTCGCTCGTTTCTTGTGACTGGCGCCCGTGTGACCTACACAGCACCTGCACCGCCCAGGGCCTCCACCGGGTGACGTGGACACAGGGCTCCCTCCCTGCCTCTGAGGGCCCGGGAGAAAGACCGCCAGGCGGGGGCAGAGGGGCGTGGTGCCGCAGGGGGCTGGTGTCTGGTGAAGCTGCTCTCTAGAATCCTGTTTTGCACAGAGCAGATCTTGGCCTGCTGCGACTCGCTCTGTTCACTGCCTGCGTCCCCACAGGACGTCCCTGGGGCCACCGTCTGTTCCTGCCCTGCAGCCGGGGACACTGGGCAGGGGGCCCCCAGGGCTGCAGGGCCGGGGGTGTCCCAGCATCCAAGTGCTCACTACAGTGACCAGCCAGGCAGGCCAGCCAGGCACCAGGACGCCAGCCCCTGCCTTCCCCTCACGGCCCCAAGACCTCAACCATTTCCTGTCCCCCACCTCCGGGGGCCGGGCAAAAGCATCAGACACTGGGGCTGGCCCTTCAAGGTGCAGCAGAGAGAATTCAAGATGGCGCCAAGGGCTAGTGAGTTGAAACGGCTCCCGGGGCACCCCCAAAGCAGCCACGGGAGCGGGGTGGCAGGCGGCAGGCGGCAGGGAAGGAGCCAGTACCGGCAGGCCTCGGGGCTGTAGAACTCCAGCGAGGACTCGGGCGTCATGAACGGCGCCCACATCTGGCCGGAGGTGCCGTTGATCATGTTGCACTGGTCGGAGTGCCAGAAGTTCACCTAGGAGGGACGTTGGGACGGGGGCTCAGCGCCGTGGCCTCGGCCATGCCCTTGGGCCCCTATGCTCAAGTCCCTGTGCCGGTGCACACCGACAGACAGACAGAGCACCGGCTGAGGCGGCCTGCAATGCACAGCTCTGCTAGGGACTCAACTGCTCCACCTGTAAAATGGGCCTATTGCCCGCCTCCTCGCAGGCGACCAACACCTCTGGATGACGGACAAGCGACTGGCGGTGCTGGGGGCGGCAGCAGGGGTGCTCCCAACACCGGTGGCGGCGGCTGCGAGCCCCGGACTTGGCAGGAGCACCTGCCCCTCGGCCCCTCTGCCGTCAGGATCTATGCAGCTTCCTGCTGAAACAGCCGCTCGCCGAGGAGGGGAAGTGCCGCCCGCAGCCACGGCCACGCAGCGACAAGACCACCCCGCTCCCTACCGGACTCTGGGCGCCGGGTCGAGAAGGCAGGTCCCAGGGTCAGTGCGCCCCCACTGTTTTCCTGGCCAATGGGCATGTCTTCCTGTTTTCAGCTCAGTGCTCGGAAAACATTTTCATAAACGAAGAATCGGAGGAAGACGGAGCTGAGCTCCCTGCAGGCCTGGGGCAGGCGGGGGTGGGGTCCCGGCCCCTCCCCCGGTGCCGACCCGCCCAGCGCCCTCACCTTGCTGAGCCCGTTCCACTTGTCCACCAGGTGGATCCTGCTGAAGTCCTTGACCCCGGTGAACACCGTGAAGACGCCCGAGTCGGAGTCGTTCATCTGCGGGCACAGCAGGGAGCGGTGGCTGTCGGCCGGGGCCCGGGGCTGGCCAGCTACAGCTGCGTCCCCGCCCCAGCACAAGGACCCACACCCCCGGTGCGTGGGGTCAGCACGGGGGGGGGGGGGCCACAGGGGACTCTCGGGCCCCTCCCCTCCCAGACCCGCCCCCCAGCCAGCTGAGCCCCCTTGCAGTGGACGCTCAGGCTCTGCCGCTGCGGGAGGCACCGCCGGCCCCTGAGTGCCCACCTGGAGCTGAGAGCCCCCGGCCACCCACACTGGACTCGGGGCACTCAAACACAGATGCCCTGTGGGCGTTTGGTTTTTAAGATTTACTTATTTATTTGAAAGAGTTGGGGGAGGGATCTTCAGAACATCCGCTGATACCCCAGCTGGCTTGTCAACGCACCTGCCAGCCTGGGTCCTGCCAGCCCACACCTGAGCCTGCAGGGGCTGCCCCCAAGGGGCCTGCGGCGGGCTCAGGAGCAGACGGCTGACCTCTCTCTCTCTCTCTCTCTCTCTCTCTAACACCACCTTTCAAATAAATAAATCTTTATTTAAAAAAAAAAAAAAGGCTGAGCCACAGTCAGGGGTCAAGCGAGGGGTCGGACCCTACCTGTCCATTCCCGGACCTCAGCAGGTTGCCGGGGCTCAAGTCGATAACAAATAGGCAGCTCAGAGCCAGGCCGGGGGCCGCGTTTGGGATCTGCCTCCCCTCCCACTCTGAGTTTTCCCAGCTAACCCATCTCAGCCCGGATCACACGGAACCCGAATCCATCCCTAGTTTCCAACTGCAGAAGCCAGCCCATGCCTGAGTCTGCCACAGCCCGATGGAGCCAGGTTCTCCGGCCCGGACCCAGCTCCAAGGCAAGCTGGGGACGGGACACAGGCTTCTCCCTGGGCACTCACCTCGGCAAACAGGCCGAACTTGTCCTTGAAGGGGAAGACGCCGGGGAAGTACTTGTTGATGAGGTTCATGAGCGGGTCCTCGTAGCCCCACATGATCTCGCCAACCGTGCGGTTCATGAAGGCGCGCTGCCCAAGCGTGCTGAATGCCAGGGTCATGATCAGCTTCAGGCTCATGGGCCTGTGCTCCATCATGAACGACGCAGCCTGCAGAGACGGCCAGGTCACACACTGGAGGCCCATCTGCCCCTACCCGCGACCGGGCCTCCTGGCAAAGGGCCCACGGAGGGGACAGGCCTGCAGAACCTTCTCTGAGCCCACGGAGCCAGGACCACAAGTGCTCATGAGAATCCCTCCCACTGTGGCCCCCGTGAACTCCAAGCCCAGTTCCAGAGGCAGGCATATGGCTCAGCCTTGGCCAATCATAAACCTGCCTTAGCCTCCCACCCCTCCCCCCAACTACAATGATTGGTCCAGGGATGTGCCTGTAGTCCAACTTAGCCAATGAGCTACCAGGAAGCTGGGGGCGGGGGTGGAGGTCCCCTCTGCTGGCCGTGACCCGGGGGGGAAAGCAAGGCACAGGCCCACAGAGAATGGAGCACCTGCTGTCCCTGGATGAACCTCACCTGAAGCCAGCGAGGCCTGGCCCTGGTGGTGACGTGAGCCCACACGTGGCCTGTCTGTGCAGGTTTCCCCTCTCCCCTCCCTGATTTTTCCCGGGCATCGGCGGCACTCATCTGCTGGCGTCTACTTCCTCTGGGGACACTGCCTGGTTCTTGGTTTTTTGTCCCACAGGCCCCTCATCCAAAAGCCAAGACACGGGTGCAGTGAGCTCGGGCCGAGCCCCTGCGACTTGGTTTCTAATGCGCGCTCCGGGGAAGCAGACGCGAGATGTAATGTGCTTGTCCCCCCCCCAGCCCCAGGAGACCCGCTGTCCAAGCCCAGACTGTGGGGGGCACCCCGTTCTCTGCTTCCCTGCAGGTGCCTGGGCCTCGGGCACGTGGCAGGCAGGTGTGCCCACGTGACCAACCCCCACCCAAACCGTGAGCTCGCAGCCTGTGCTGGGCATCGCCGGTAGGTGACATGTCACGGCCCATTGTTGGGGCAGTTAAGTGCATCCTGTGTGACTCCACAGGAAGAAGATTCCGGAAGCTTCACCCTGGCCCCCGGGCACCTCCCTTTGCTCTACTAGAGCCCGGCTGTGAGCGCGCCTGGCCGATCAGCGCAGCTGGGGTGGTCTCAGGGCCCCCACACATGGTAGGGATGCAGCCCTGGCCCCGCCCCCAGGCCTCCACGAGGTGCCACCTCTGGAGACGGCAGAGGAAAGCCCGGTGACTTGGCCAGAGACAGACGGCGCCCTGGCCCTGGACGGCCGCGGCGCAGCCTCACCAGGACCAGGATGTTGGGAATGACGATGTAGTCGCTCTCGGAGCCCTGGGACTTGTCGGGCTGGAACTGGAAGCTGCGGTGCTCCAGAAAGGACACGGTGTCATTGTCGTTGAAGGTGATGTTCTTCTTGTGCCGGAACTCCCTGCGGGGCAGCCGGCGGTCACCGCGGGGGCGGCACGGGCGCTCCGCGTGCATCTCAGCCCGAGGGCGCCCCAGCTGAGCCGGACCACCTGCCCGAGCCCGCCGCCCAGCCTCACTCCACCCTCCTCTCTCATCCACCAGACGCCAGGGAGGACCCCGCCCCGCCCCCACCCGGTCTCCCTTGCCAAGCCAGGGTCACCACAGCAGCCTCCTCCTGGGTCCCCGCTCCTGCCAGAGAGGCCATGGAGCGGAGGGCTGGGGCTGGAGCCTGTCTCCATCACCTACTGCCTGATCCTCTGTTTTCCTATCCACAAAATGGGTGCGACAACAAGGCCTGCTTCTCGAGCAAGCTCCCGCCGCGGCCCCCACGGTCCTCAGCCGCAGCCCCGCTCAACTGCTGCATGGCCCATCCCAGGCTGCACCTCCAACAGTCTCCCCATGCCCTTCCCGGGAAAGCCAGCCGGGTGGGCGCCCGCACACGGGGAGCCTGGCTCCACCAGCCACAGCCAAAGACTCCCGGGCTCTGGCACTGCAGCAGCCAGGCCGGGGTCAGGTTGGTCCCCTCTCCTCTACCTGAGAAATGTGACGGTGTAGGGCTCTGGAGACCCCTGCCCCCGAGGAAGAGGCAGGTACCTGAGGAGTGCACCTGCCCCACGTGCCGGCCCCGAACGAGCTGGGCTGCATCCTGGTCTCATGCGGGTGTCTTGGCGACCAGGTGCAGCCGCTGCTGGGTCGTCACTGTGCCCAGTCTACAGATGGGCCAACTGAGGCTCCGAGGGGTGCAGTCACTTCCCCGGGGCCACAGCAGGAACAAGGCAAGGCCAGAACCAAAGGCATATTCCTGGCATTTGGCCACCACATGCCACCAACAGCCGACCCCTCCTGGTGCTGGGCCCCCGGCCTCCACCCCAGACAAGGTGACAGAACGAGGCAGGCCGGACACGCCTCGCTGCTCGGACACTACCCCACCATGCCTGGCTTGGTCCTGGAACAATCACTAAGGCTCATCACAGCAGCCCCACGGTGGTCCACTCGGAGACTCCCCCCCGCCAGCCCCGCCAGCCCCGCCAGCCCCTAGCCTCACCTGTACACGTAGGGCCCACGCTCCCGCACCTGCGGCTTCTCGCCATTCAGGATCTCGTTGGGGTTGACCACGTCGAAGAAGTAGACGGAGAGGTAGAAGGGGACGGGGATCTCCTTCCACATGTTGAAAGACAGGCTGTTGGGGTCGATGCGCACATTCTGCGGGGGCGAGAAGCCGGCGGTGAGGCGGCCCCGCGGGCCCCGGCACAGCTGCCTCGGGGAGGGGCCCGGGACCCGGGGTCCACCCGGGGTGGAGCAGCTTTCACACACGGGGCTCCGGTGCCAGTCTGCAGGCTCAGCCAGGCGGTGGATCCGTGCTGAGCACCACTGAGTGACAGTCCATCAGACAGCTGCCCCGTGCCATGGATCGAGACAGCCAGCGGCTTGCGTCACCCTCCCCTGTCCTTGGAACGTGGCCTTCCAGGACAAGGACAGCCGCTCACACCAGCCAGAGCTGGCCGCCCAGGCCTGGCCCCCGCCCCCCAACACAGGAGGGGCCTTGGAGGCAGCCGGACTCCGGGCCACGTGTCCAGCTTTGCTGGCTGTGCACCCGGGTGCGTGCGCCGTGAGGACCTATCTTGAGAAAGCCGTTTAAAAACGGGTGAAGAGGCCGCAGCCCACATCAGAGCGCCTGGTGCCACACCCAGAGCTGGCTCCGGCTCTGGCTCCCTGCCAGCGCAGACCCCAGACACGGCTGTGATGGCTCAGGCCATCAGGTCCCTGCCCAGCGAGGGGCCACCACAGGCACCTTAAGAGTGGACCAGTGGATGGGAAGGGTCTCTCTCCTCGCTTTCTCTCTGTGCCACACTTGCCCTGACTCCCAGATGAGTACACACACACACACACACACGGCACCCCAGAAAATCAGAGAGCAGACGCGAAGGCAGGAGGGGCTGGGCAGGGGAAACTTCATGGGTGTTGCCCGGGGCCGCCAGGCCTGACTGCGCAGGCGCCAAAGCACTGGCCGCGCGTGGCTGCCACAGGTCGCTGATGTCCCAGGAGAGCCGTGGTCTCCGTGGCCACATGTACCCGGGCCCGTTCTCAACAGAGGCGGCTGTGTGCAGGGAAGTCTCTGGGGCTTGCCCTGTCTCCAGGGTGAGTGGGGGCCAGCCCCATAAGCCCCAGGCACAGCCACGTGTCCAACAGGAGGGGCTTACAGCCCGCATTCCAGCCCAGCGACCCCACGGCTGATGGCGGATGAGTCACAGGCTCTCTCTGGGTCTAAGGGGAGCGTCCACTCCTGGGCTGTTGCCAGGGCCTGGCAGACCCCGGGGTGTCCAGAAAGTCAGCCACACAGTCACCAGGCCCGAGGTGACCCTGCCTCCGCTGCCCCACCCCCACCTGGGCGGGGCGGACTTTGTCCAGCTTTCAAACAGCCGCGGGTATACCATTCCAGGGCATCTGGTCCAGGCAGCTGATTAGATAGTACTGCATAGCTCGCAGCCTCCTGCTGCACACAGCTGACCCTGGGCTCCGCCCCCCCCGGGTCAAAGGTCTCAGCCTGACATGCAAAGTTGGGAGGGAGTGCCAAAGGGAGCCCTCGGCGGACACCACTCCCTCCCAGGCAGCCAGACTCCAGAAGCCCATTCCTGGGCAGGCAGGAAGGCTGCCCAGAGGAGGGGACATCTGAGCTGGGTATTAAAAATGAGCTGTGCTGCCCCAGGAAAAGACGGAGGGGAGCCCCTGGCAGAGACACCTGCCCTGCCCACGCAGGCACCACCAACAAGTGTGGCTCCCACGCAGTGGACAGGGCAGGCCAGTCAACAAGCCAAGAGCCCGGCACCAAAGGAGGCCACTCAGCTGTGCCCTGTAGGCGTGGACCCTGGGAAACCGGATCCTTGGCTCGGGGCTGGGGCCTGGCTATAACTGCGCCAGGAGACTGGCTCCCAGGTGTCCTCCATCCCGGTCTCTGGTGAGAAAATTCACCAAACTGTACACTTTGAAAGGATGGGGTGGGCTCTGTCACGGCAGCCTGAGCCACCGCCCGGGACATGCCTGGTTCAGTCCTGGCTGCTCTGCTTCTGAGCCAGCTCCTGCCAGTGCACCTGGGGGGCAGTGGAAGACGGCCCAAGAGCTTGGGCCCCTGCACCAGCACGGGAGACCCAGAGGAAGCTCCTGGCTGTGGCCTGGCCCCGCCCGCTGCAGCCATTTGGGAAGTGAACCAGTGGATGGAAGATCTCTCATCTCTGTCTCTATAACTCTGACTTCCAAATAAAGAAATACATCTTTAAAAATAAAACACCAACAATACAATACCACGACTCATGTTTATTTCCGTGAAAGACTCCAGGATCTTCGAGTATAAAGTGACCAGGCTGGGCCAAAGACCGCACGGACAGACGGGGCCGGGGTGGGGGGCGCTGGGGCGGGGCCGCGGAGCCCTGGGAGGAGGCCGGCGCTGCTCCCCGATGGTCCAGAGCGCAGGCCGCCCACCAGTGTCAGACACAAGACCGCTGGGGCCGGCATTCTCCAGACAGCAGGGAGGAGGCTGGACACCGCAGACCGGGGTCCGAGGAGACGCCGCTCCGCAACGCAGCGGCTGCGGGACATGGCGAGGCTCAGCAGCGACGTGGGAGGGGGCCCTGCCCACGGGCGTGGGCGTGGGCGCGGCGGCCACGGGAACCAGTCCGCCAGTGTCCCCCGCATGGCCAAACCCAGCAGCATCACCCCGCCCGGCCCAGGTGTCCCTGGACAAACAGGCCACCCACCCAGTGGGCTGGCTCAGCCCGGGCAACCCCGTGGGGTGCGGCCGCCCGGCTCCCACGACCTGGCGTGTCCAGTTCTGCTCGGGCGCGCGGAGGCCGCGTGCTTGGGCCTGGCACCCACGTGGGAGGCCGGAGGGAGCGCCTGGCCCGGCCCCGACGTGGCGGGCGCGCGGGGTGAGAGGACAGGAGCGCTTTCCCTGCCTTTCACACAACCAGTTACCAAAGTCACGCGCGGGGTCCACGGACACAGAGCGCAGGCGCGGGACGCCGGGGGCGTGGCCGGAGCGGGGCCCGGCGGTGCTGGGGGCGGGACGCCGGGGGCGTGGCGGGGGCGGGGCTGGGCAGGAAGAGGTGGGAGATGACCACTGGAGGGTCCCAGGTTTCCCCTGGGGTGGGAAAACATCTGGACCGGACAGTGTTCATCTGAGGGAAACGCGCATTGTGAAAAAAATCACGCGCAGACTTCAAAAACCTTTGCACCGAGATAAACCTTTTGGTTCCGTTTTCCAGGAATGGCTGAAGACCCTCGGGACCGCGCAGATCAGCGCCCCGAGAAAACCGAGCGCGGACGAGCGTGATGGAAGCGGGGGCCGGCGCCTGGCCAGGGAGCAGGGGCACCGCCGAGGGGCCACCCCCCTCCGGAGCCCACCTCCCCTGCTTCCTCTGCAGGGCTTGAGCGACAGGTGGCTGACAGTGCACACAGTAGGCGCTTGATGAGGCTTCTCTGGGTTCCCCACCCCCTTCAAGCATGAGCCCCCACCTCACCTCTGCAACCCAAACACCTCCCACCCTCCCTCAGGGAAGGCGGGGGGGGGGGGACGACCCTGGTGACACCACAGGGCGAGGGGGTGCCCTGGTAATCCGCAGGGCAGGGGCCCTGGTGACTCTGACTCCACAGGGCAGGGCCCTGGCAACTCCGCAGGGCAGGGAGGCCCTGGTGACTCCGCAGGGCAGGGAGGCCCTGGTGACTCCGCAGGGCAGGGGGGTCCCGGTGATCCGCAGGGCAGGGGGGTCCCGGTGATCCGCAGGGCAGGGGGCACCCGGTGATCCGCAGGGCAGGGGGCGCTCGGTGATCCGCAGGGCAGGGGGGGCCCAGTGATCCGCAGGGCAGGGGGCACCCAGTGATCCACAGGGCAGGGGCCTGGTGACTCCGCAGGGCGAGGGGGTGCCCTGGTAATCCGCAGGGCAGGGGGCGCCCGGTGATCCGCAGGGCAGGGGGCACCCAGTAATCCACAGGGCAGGGGCCTGGTGACTCCGCAGGGCAGGGGGCCCTGGTGATCTGCAGGGCAGGGGGGCCCTGGTGACTCTGCAGGCCTGGTGCCCCCACCTCCCCTCCTCCCCGCAGCCCAGGGCAGACCCCACCCCTGCTTCTACAGGGCTAAGAGGAGGCGGAGAAGAGCTCCTGGAGCCGATGTTCAGCAGAGAACCGGGGCCACCCTGGACCCCTCCACGGCTCTCCCACCCAGCACCTGTCCACCCCCGTGGACCCAGCCAGCTGTGCCCAGCCGCCTGCCTGGATGGGGGGGGCGCAACATCCTCCCTGTGCGCCTGCCCCCCCGCCCCGCCCCTAAGCCGGTTACCCCTGCAGGGTTTCGGTCAGACACTGTCACCCTCCCACGGGCCCCTACTTAGCCAGGAATAAAACCCAAATTCCTAGCAGAGATTTCTGAGGTCACCTGACCCAGCTCCCTTAACATCGCCCCAGCCGTGGCCTAGCTGTGCTCCCGAGCCGCCAGGCTCTGCCACAGGGCCTTTGCACCACTTGCCCCCCAGAGCAGCCTGTCCCTGAGGTCCACTCGACCCCTTCACTTCTCAAGTCTACACGTCTTCCGAGAGACCGTCCCTGAACACTCTTCACTCCCACAATATATTTTTTTTACTTGAAAATGTCTTTATTTATTTGAAAGGCAGAGTTAAAGAGAGAAATCTTTCATCTACTGGTTCACCCCCCAATGGCCACAATGGCCACGGAATCCGGAGCCAGGAGCTTCTTCCGGGTCTCCCACGTGGGTGCAGGGGCCCAAGGACTTGGGCCATCCTCTACTGCTTTCCCAGGCCATAGCAGAGAGCTGGATCGGAAGTGGAGCAGCCGCGACTACAACTGGCGCCCACGTGGGATGCCAGCATCTCACCCGCTGTGCCACAACACTGACTCCTTGACGATATTTATGAACCTCCCAGGCTCCGTGTCAGAGCTGGGGCCTTCGGCAGCGAACAGAACGACAGACTTTCTTTCCTCTATAGAGCGGCCCTTCCCCCACACCTGGCTCTATCCCCACGATACCATCAACACCAGAAATTCCTGTGCTATTTGTCCACAAGTTCCCCCTTCCAGCCGCCCCGGATTCAGTCAAGAGGGACGGAGCTAGGGCAGTCACCCTGGATCACGAGGCAGCCTTGAGCCTGGAGGCACAAACAAAAGACAGGAGTGGATAGTGTCCTGGAGCCAGCCCCCTGCCCCGGGAGGCATGGACTGAGAGCCACGCCCATGACTCACCCTGAGATCCCATGCCCACGCCACACGGCTCCGATGGGGAGTTGGACAACAGCAAGTGTGGACAAGAGCGCAGAGCGAAAGGAATCCCCACACAGCCGGTGGCAGCAGGCGTCGCGGTCACTCCAGGAAGGGCTGTGTTCTCTCGGCCCCCAGGGACCCAGCCCAGAGAAAGGAAACAGACACCCGCACAGAGCCTGCCCGCCCGGTGCATGGCGGCCCTGCTCACGACAGCTGGGGACAATGCCAGCCAGCAGTGACGTGGTGACAGCCAGGCGCAGAGCACGAGGCTGTCAGCCTGACCCCCGGGGCCCGACCGGGCTTGGGTGACCGCTGCAGGCCCGAGACGTGCACTTCCCTCCACGCAGGGTGGGTGTCAGTCTTCAGAAAGGAAAATGCACGCCTTCAGCCAAAGACCCTCTTGATACGAACGTGGGTGCTGGCGGGCGGGCAGCACACGTGTGCCCACGCGGCCCCCCGCCAGCCAGGCACCATCCCTGGGGAGAAAGGGCTCTGACCGCTGCTGCCTCCCACCCTCCCGTCCATCAGGGGCCTGTCTCCTCATCCCCCTAAGGGGCCGAAGCTCGTGCCACGCCTCAGTGCCATGGCTGCTCGTGGCAGCCCCTCCTCCCTCTCCCAGAGCTGCAGCCCAGGCAACCCCGGCAATTGCATAGGCCAGGGGCTGCACTCCTGGGGCGGGGGGGAGGGGGGTGAGCATGGCTCACCGCCGGCAGCTTCCAGGAGCCATAGGGCCTCCCTGCCCCTGCTCTGAGCCCCTGCCTCCCTCGGAAGGACCCGTGGATGGCAGGGCGCGCCCCACGCACTCATCCACACCTACAAAGCCTTTTGTGCCAAGGTCACGTCCTCAGAGGCCCGGGAGCAGGATGTGAGATCTCTGGGGGCCACGCTGCCGCCAGCGAGAGCCCCTCAGGACCCTGCCCCCCAACCTGGGAGCAGCCCAGGGCCAGGACAGGTGCCACTGGCTCCTGCGTGTCCCCCCTCCTTTCCCAAGCGGCCCTTCTTCAGCCGGCACAGCCCCACCCCCACCCCACCCCACAACTAGGCAGACCTGGGTCCCGCCCACGGGAGCGCCCAGAAGGCTCATCTGCCCCGCCATTTGAGCCCAGCCCCAGTGGCTGCAGGAAGCGTGGGCCAGGGCAGGTGCACGCTGGGAAGGAGGTGGGCAGGCCCTGCTTCCCAGGGCCACGGCCAGGCCCTTCCTCCTCCCCACTGGGGTCTGGACAGGAAAGCTGGTCCCGGTCCTGGGCGCTGTCCCTGCTCGACATTGACGGTCACCCCAGGGTCAAACCATGTCCCACCCTAACAAGAGCTCGGCCGCCTTCATCCTCACGTACAGGAGGAAGACGCCGGGAGCCACTGCTGCCCCTCTCCTGGGTGACACCAGCACGGGGCCTTGCCAAACGCATCTTCAAAGCCAGTGGCCCCCAGGGCACGGGCGTGGGGGGGGGGGCAGAGGCAGCCAGAGGTTAGAGCAACTTGGAGAGAGAGTCGCCCCCGGGTTCTGTGCTGACCCTGCACCTCACTCCCTCGGGAGCAGGGGACTTGGAGCCCAGGCAGGGGCCCTGAGGAGGGGGCTTGGCCCCATGAGCGGTTGTGGTCTCGGGTCTGTGCTGTGACAGAGTGCGGGCCCCAAGCTGCCGGGCATGCGCTCAGCCCCCGTCCCCGAGCCCAGGACGTGGCAGGGCTGGCGGCCCGTGTTCCAGCACGTCCCGGGCATGGCAATTCGGATGCTGGCAGCGCCGGGCAGGACTGTGCCAGACACCACAGGGAACCACGTCGCAGCACCTGGGGAAGAGGGGAAGTGGGGTGGGGGCAGGGCGGCCTCACAGCACCCCACTTCTGTGCCTGTTTGTTCCTAACAACAGGTGCTCACAGGTCACCTGGACGCGGCTGCACCCCCGCCCCACCCCCGGGAAATAAAAACACAGGCTGAATCCTCTGTCTTCCTGGCCACGCTCCATCGCCTTCTCACACCTGGGCCAGCGGGCGAGCTTTCGCTCTCGCACTATTTCAAAACAGCTGACAGATTTGTTGACAGCCGCTTACAAGGAGCAGAGTTCAGACTCCTGGCCTCTTTGAACAGCCGGGGGATGTGCCGGCAGTGGCCGCCTCAGACCAGCGTGTCCACCAGCTTGCCACAGACCTCCCCACGCCCTGTCGCCTCCCACCAGGCTGCCCCTCCCTCCCGGAGGGGTCCCTGCCCCGGAGGGTCGCAGCACTCACTCATCCGCTCCAGCCCTGCCTGAGCGTCGCTGTGGGCAGAGCTGGGCTCTGTGCTACCAGGGCAGAGGGAACCAAACAGGATCTGGAGCCTCGGGGAACGGGGCAGGCAGCGGGGAAAAGGACTTGCGATTGGCAGTGACTCCAACCCGGCACGGAGAGCTCGGACCCCCGAGCATCCGTGGTCGTGCACTGGCGAGGCTGCAGCGCTCCCCACACCGGGCAGGGCCCCGGCTGGGCAGCCCCTGCCCAAGCACAGCCTGTGTGTTCCCTGCAGCCCAGTAACCTGGGCTTGCTCCAGAGAAGCGAAAACACGTGTCCACACAGGCCCGGCCTGTGAGCGTTCCCAGCTCCACCAGGGCCCACTGCCCGAGCCGCCACAGCCTGGGGGTCCTCGGAAGCTTCACGGGCGGGCAGGGTCTCTGGCATAGCCGTTAAGACGCTGCTTGAGGGGCTGGCGCTGTGGCATCCCACAGGGATGCCGGTTCGAGTCCCAGCTGCTCCATTTCAATCCAGCTCTCTGCTGTGGCCTGGGGAAGCAGCAGAGGATGGTCCAAGTCCTTGGGCCCCGCACCCACGTGGGAGACCTGGAAGAAGCCCCTGCCCCTGGCTCTGGCCTGGCACAGCCTCGAACATTGCGGCCATTTGAGGAGTGAACCAACGGATAAAAGACCTCTGTGTCGGTGTCTCTCTCTGTAGCTCTGCCTTTCAAATACATGTAAAAACAAATAAACAAACAAACAAGGGGCCGGCCTGTGGCTCACTTAATTCTCCGCCTGCAGCGCCACTGGGTTCTAGTCCCGGCTGCTCCTCTCCCAGGCCAGCTCTCTGCTGTGGCCTGGGAGTGCAGTGGAGGATGGCCCAAGTGCTTGGGCCCTGCACCTGCATGGGAGACCAGGAGGAAACACCTGGCTCCTGACTCTGGATCAGTGTAGTTCCAGCCGTAGCAGCCATTTGGGGGGTGAACCAATGGAAGGAAGACCTTTCTCTCTGTCTCTCTCACTGTCTATCTTTCAAATAAAAAAAAAAAAAAAAAAAACCAGCACTTGGACGCCTGTGTCCATCCTGAAGTGCCTGGGTCCGAGTCTCGGCTGCACGCCCAGCACATTCCGAGAGGCAGCAAGTGCTTGGGTCCCGTCACCCATGTGGGAGACCCAGGATGAGGTCCTGGCTCTGGCTCTGGCTCTGGCCCGGCCCCACCCATGTTACAAGCACTTGGGGAGTGAACGGCAGGGGGAAGGTTCTCTCTCCATCCCCTGGACATAAGTAAGTAAATCGGTTTCTTGAGGTACTAGTTTGGTACAAAGGCAGAGAGCACTCTGGGGGCAGCTGCTCTACGGGACAGGTGACTCGGGGAGAACACAGGCGATCTGGGTGCTGCTACCTCTCCCTGTGGGTGCCGGCCGCTGGGCTGAGCCCCCAGGGGAAGGCTCTGCGCACTCCGTCCGTGGTCAGGGCTGACCGAGAGCCGGCATCTGAGCTGTGCTGTTGCCCACCCTGAGGCCGTCCCCACTCCACACCCCCACAAGACAGCCCTGACCCGGTCTGAATACGAGGGGCCCCACTGCAGCCCGTGGAAAGCAAGCGGGGCCTGCTGGAGGCTCCTCGGGAGGAACCCTCCTCCCGGTAGAAGAGGAGCCTGGGCAGAGCCCTGCGTTGCTCCTGCTGCCCTGGCTCTGAACGGCGTCGTGTGACCGCCTGAGGTCTGGAGCTGTGGCAGCCATCATGAGGCCAGGAGGGCAAGGCCAGGAGACTCAGGGACACCACCCCAGTGCCCTGCAGCCTCCAACTGCTCCAGTCTGCAGCACCTCCCACCTCCCATCTCGTGTAAGCGGGATCAGCGCACCCTGGGCCCCGCGAGGGCCTGGGAGCCGGGGGATGCTGCCCGCAGCCCCAGACGGCCCCTCCGAAACAGCATTTTCTTTCAACAATCCGTCTGTGGGGTGGATACCATAGCTGGCTGCGCTTTAGAGAGGAGACAGCGTGGGCACTGAGGGCTGAGGCCAATACCTGCCCAAGGGCACGGACTCAGCAGTGGCAGGAGGCCTCGAACCCGAGTCTGACCCCAAAACCACTGCGTGCCACGGTCTCCGCGAGCAAGCAGCTCGGGGAGGAGCTGGGAGGCACACCGGGGCCCCACGGCAAGCCAGGCACAAGCTCACCTTCCACCCCTACCCCTGAACCAGGGCTTCGGCCTGAGCCCTCACTCGGCCTCCTGATGGGACTCCCAGCAGCACCTGCCTGTGCCCCTCCTGGCTGGTCCCCGGCCACTGTCCTGCCCTGTCAGGCGGTCAGGCACCTCGCCATGGTCACTCCGAGGGAGTCAGGGTGTCCCCGGCCACGCACACCATGCCCGGGCCGCCCAGCAAGGCTCGGCCAATCAACCCTGCTCGCCCCCCAAGCTCATGATGGCTCCCGTTTCTAACCGGTGGGGAACGTGGGAAAAACCCGCTATGCAGCATGCGGTGACTGCAGGTGAGCCGACAGAACACGGCACCAGGCTCAGCCACGCCCCGCGCCGTGAGCCTGCGGCAGCTCCTGCCTGGCAGTGGGGCTGAGCACCGAGACACGCCGAGACCCAGCCCGGCCCAGTGGAACGTGTTCACTCCCGTCCATTTGAGATTCGGGCACGGCTGGCCCCTGCCACACCAGCAGCGTGAGGCTGGACGGAGGCCGCTGGGAGAGCCGGGATGCGCCGGGGCCCCAGCTCCATCTCTGCTGCCTCCGCCAAGGGCCCTGATCGGCCACTGGGAGACCACGGCAGCTGGTGCCCCCCCCCAGGGGGCAGTGAATGAGGTGACCCAGGCCTCGCCGCTGGTCTGAGCTTCCTCAGATCACCACCAGCCCCAGCCAACACGACACGGGAGGCTCGCCAGACCGTGCACCACGGGGCAACAGCGGCGCGGGCCTGGCAGGCCTTCAAAGGCTCCGTCTTTTGCAAGAGGCCCGGTGCGTTGGAATTTGACCGTGGTCAACGGGCTGCGCCCGCTGTACTGTCTACACCGCAGCGGGCGTCTCCTGCCATCAGGAGGGCGGGACCGGCTCTGGCTGCCTCCTGGCGCCTTGCCTGATTCTTTCGGCCTGGTCTCAGTCGTGCACAACACACATCGCAGAGCGGGGACCTGTGTCGCTGTTTTACATGTACCACGCCGGGCCACGCTCGCTGCCACGCACCCACAGAATCTTCGTGCACCAAAGCCCTGCACCCCTTCAACAAGAACTCCTGCTCCCTGGCCTGTTCCGGCCCCGACACCCTGACCACTCCAGGCGGCTCTGGCGATGGCGCCATGGAAAACTTGGCCTTTTGCGCCCAGCTTACCTCACTCAGCATCTTCCGGGTTCACCCACGTGGAGCTGGGGTTGGTGGCTCCTTCCTCCCTCCCCAGGGCCCCGGCAGCCCCCTGGGCGTGTGCCCCCCATGCCATCTCCCCCTCCGTGGGGCTCCCGTGGCCCCACACATATCTCCAAGAGCCCTGCTTTCGCCTCTCAGGATCTGTCTGGACGGGGTCAGTTTTCCGAGGCTCCCCCATCCCGTGCTCAGGGACGCTGCACCCCTCCCTCTCCGGCATCCTCCACTCTATGCTGCCACGCTGACCCGCGCAGACGAATTGCCAGCACCTCCCTGCCCGAGGGACTCCCGTGCCCTCCTCCAGCGCTGCCCCGCTGTGAGCTTCCGCTGTGCAGTGTCCCACCCACACCCACAGCACCCCGCTGGCTCACTGGCTCTGCACCGGAACTGCAAAGCCACGCCCTTCTCCCAGCCCTGCCGGCTGCCCCACCCCCTTGCTGGTCCCTTACCTGCACCCTGGCTTCTCCCCACAGTAGCCAGTGGCTCTGAGACCCGGCCCGGACCATGGCTCCCCCTGGCCTGGGGACGCGACTCCCGAGGGAACACAGAAGCTAAACTCCCCCGAGGGCCCTCAGACTCCCCAGGGGCCCTTTCCCCGCTCCCCATTGCTTCTGCCCAAGCCCCTGCCTGCCCTTCTGCGTGGTGCCTTTGCACGGGCTGTGCCCCTGCCTGGCTCCTCCTCAGGGGCCGCCCTTCCCCTTCCCCTCTGTGCCTGCCCAGGACCCGTCCCTCGTGGTCCTGTGCCAGGACCCACTCTCCTGTCCACAGCTCCGCTCCAACAGCGGCACGATGCCCAGCGCCAGTGCTTGCACAGTGGACGGTGCTGGGAGGGTCCCTCCCGGCTGGTTCTCCAACCACTGGCCGGAGCGGACCCAGCACTGGAGCTTGCCCCATCTGTAAAATGGGGTGACCACCCGAGCCCTTGCGGGAGTGACAAGGACACAGCTGGAGACGGACGCAAGGTGCCAAGTGCGGCTGTCAGCGGGGGCCAGAGAGCATGCTGCAGGAGCCTGTCCAGGGCAGACACCTGAGGCCCGCAAGCCAGGGCCGGCAGCCGAGCCAGACGGCCAGTGCTGCAGCCTTCGAGGCCTCTCGCTGTGCCATCGTCACTGCTAGCCCGCCCCCCCCCCCCCCCGGCACAGGTGGCCCTGGCGACTGCCAGTCACGTATCTGCTCCCAGGCCACAAACGGCAGATGTGGGAGCATGGGGAGCGGTGAGGTCAGCCACGCCGCCCACGCCGCCCGCCCCAAGGCCGCCAGCTCAGGCGGGGTCTGTCCCCTGCTGTTAGGGACTCCAGTCATCACCAGGGGAAGGCCTGCAGGGCTGGCACCAGCGGTGGGCGGGCGGGCAGGTGGGCAGTGCTTCGCTCACGGGACCCCCGCAGCAGCCTGACAGCACACGCTGAGCCCACCCCCAGGACCACGCCCCAGAGCAGGGGCCACACAGCGGCGCGGGGACACCACGGCGCTGCCTGAGGCAGTGGCTAGGCAAGCGCGTGGGCCCGTTTCTCCCCAGCCCACACCCCGTACCGCGCTAAGAACTACAGTCAGAAAAACGGTGTTTGCTCGCTCACTTCACCGTCACCTGCTCCAACACACGAGGACACCGAGGTGGGAGGCGGACAGCAGGCCCTAGCTCCTCGGCAAACTATCGACCAGGACCTCCCACGGCCCTCAGGGACTGACCGGGAATCCACAGGCACGGGCGGTGGCGCCTGCCAGGCCCTCGCCGCCCACGATGGCTGCTGGACGCGCACCAAGCACCAACACGTTTCCTGTTTGTGTGCCCCTTGCAGCAACAGCCCTGAGAGGGCTGGGCTGGTACCAGCCCCTTCTCACAGAGTAGGCGAGGCACAGGGCGGCTGCACGGCTCAGCTGTGGGACACAGAGGCCGCGTTCCGCCCCTGCAGGCCCCTCACCCCCAGCTTGACCAGACGGAAACACAGGCAACCAACTCAAATTTTTTTTTTTTTTTTTTTTTGGACAGGCAGAGTGGATAGTGAGAGAGAGAGACAGAGAGAAAGGTCTTCCTTTTTGCCGTTGGTTCACCCTCCAATGGCCGCTACAGCCGGTGCATCGTGCTGATCCGAAGCCAAGAGCCAGGTGCTTCTCCTGGTCTCCCATGGGGTGCAGGGCCCAAGGACTTGGGCCATCCTCCACTGCCTTCCCGGGCCACAGCAGAGAGCTAGCCTGGAAGAGGAGCAACCAGGACAGAATCTGGCGCCCCAACCGGGACTAGAACCCGGTGTGCCGGCACCACAAGGTGGAGGATTAGCCTGATAAGCCACGACGCCGGCCAACCAACTCAATTTTTATGTCAATGGCTTGGGCCGGGGCCGGCACCATGGTGTAGCAGGTAAAGCCACTGCCTGCAGTGCCGGCTCAAGTCCCGATTGTTCCATTTCCGATGCAGCTCTCTGCTGTGACCTGGGAAAGCAGCAGAAGATGGCCCAAGTCCTTGGGCCCCTGCACCCACGTGGGAGACCCAGAGGAGGCTCCTGGCTCCTGGCTTTGGATCAGTGCAGCTCTGGCTGTTGTGACCATCTGGGGAGTAAACGAGCAGATGGAAGACCTCTCTCTCTCTCTCTCTCTCTCTTTCTTTCCCTCTCTCTCCCTCTTTCTCTCTCTGCCACTCCTTCTCTCTTTGTGTAACTGTGACTTTCAAGAAAAATACATAAATCTTTAAAACAATTAAAATAATGGCACGGGCCAAACCGAACACGGTAAGAGGAGGCAGGGCCCCTCTCCCTGCCATGTCCCTCGGCCCCTCTGAGCCCGCGTGCCTCCACTGTGCTGGTGTTCCAGGTCTGGTGAGCTGTGGCCCGTGGCCCATGCAGCACGGGGGCCGGCGCACAGCGGGTACTCGCTCACGAACACCCTTCCTGCAGGGGCTGCACACGTGCCCGCCCTTGGAGGAGGGGGCTCACCGTGCTGATGACGTCCTCATGATCTCAGGCACAAGGAGAGGCCACAGGAGATGGAGGCGGGACAGGGATGCGGTCAGCCAGGCAGCTGCCACAGCCCCCCAAAGCTGCAAGAAACCGGGCCCCCCACCCCGAGCTGCTGGAGGGAGGCCGCCCTGTGGACACTGGTCCCCGGCGCCAAGATAATTCAGTTCTGTCACTTGCAGCTGCCAAGGCCATTTGCTCCGCCAGCCCTGGCAACAAACACGTCCCCCCGAGAAAGCTCCGGAAGGCACGCAGGTGTTTCCAGCTCGGGGACATTGTTTGGAATAGCCCTGATGGCCCAGAGGGAGCCTCCCGGGCACACACCCTCCTGACCCGTCCCAGCTGTGTCCTTTGCCAAGCTGGCGGGGTGGGGCAAGGCCAAGGTCAGGGTGAGCCACGGCCAGAACGAGGGCTCTCGGAGCCATCGAGCGCCGAGCCAGGCAGGAAAAGCCAGGGAGCGCGTGCCCGTGTGTGCCGTGTCCCGTGTGCTGGGCTAGGGTGCAGGAAGATACGGAAGGAGGCCATGTTCTTCCCAGGAGAGAACGGCGAGGAGCTGCCAGCCGAGGTGGGCCCTGGAGCAGACGGGTGGGGGCTGGGGCCGCGGCGCCACGTGGGCCTCCAGGGGTCGAGTGCCCCGTGTGTGCCTTCCATGTCTGTGCCCACGTCCCTGCTTTACGCTCCCGGTCTGACCGGTGATGTCACCTGGCTGTCTGTGCCCCGCCGAGTTTCCGGAACAGCCGGAGAGGCTGCGTTTGGCCTCATTTCCTAGGGCTCCTTCTGCGGGGGTGGGGGTGGTGCTCGGCGGGAGTTGCCACAGAACCCAAGGGACCTGAATTTGAAAGCAGGGTTCTGCAGGCCCAAGGATCGGTCACACGCACACGTGTGCACACGTGAACACACATGAACATGTGTGTGCACACTCATGCCCTGAGCTGGCTTGACCAGCTTCCCCTCCAAGTCCATGCCCACCTGGGACCTCCAAAGGTGACCTCATTTGAAAGCAGGGTCTCTGCAGAGGGCATCAAGCAGAGAATCTCCAGACGACGTCATCCCGGATCCAGGTAGGCCCAGGTCCAGGGACATCGTCCCTGTAAGACACGGAGGGAGGGGCCGACCAGGAGGACGCAGACCAAGACGGCGGTGCTGTGTCCACAAACCAAGGAGCACCAAGGGTTGCAGCTGCCACCAAAGGCTGGCATTACGGCTGCCAGAGGAGTGACCGCGCTGGTACCACCAGACGGGTGAGAGAGGCCGGCACTGTACAGCAAGGGGCTGAGCCACTGCGGCGCCGGCATCCTTATGGACGCCGGTTCAAGACCTGGCTGCTCCACTTCTGATCCAGCTCCCTGCTATGGCCTGGGAAAACAGTGGAAGATGGCCCAAGCACTTGGGCCCCTGTACCTATGTGGGAGATCTGGAAGAAGCTCCTGGCTCCTGGCTTCGGATCTGGCCAGCCCCAGCCATTGGGGCGATGTGGGGAGTGACCCAGCAGATGGAGATCTCTCTCTCTCTAACTCCACCTCTCAAATAAATAACTAAAATCTTAAAAAAAAAAAGGGGGGGGGGGCGGCGCCATGGCTCACTAGGTTAATCCTCCACCTGCAGCACCGGCATCCCATGTGGGCACCGGATTCTAGTCCTGGTTGCCCCTCTTCCAGTCCAGCTCTCTGCTGTGGCCCGGGAGTGCAGTGGAGGATGGCCCAAGTGCTTGGGCCCTGCACCAGCATGGGAGACCAGGAGAAGCACCTGGCTCCTGGCTTCAGATTGGCACAGCACCATCCGTGGTAGCCATTTGGGGAGTGAACCAACGGAAAAGGAAGACCTTTCTCTCTGTCTCTCTCTCTCACTGTCTAACTCTGCCTGTCAAATAAAAAAAATTTTTTTAAAAACTAAAAAAAGCAAAGCCCAGAGGTGACACTAGGGAAGGTGACAGCTATGGTGCTGCAGCCCAGCGCAGCCGTCCCTGGCACGCCCAGCCCAGGAGGGGCCAACGCACCTGCCACCTCTGAGCTCGCTCGTCCCCGCCTCCACCCCGCAGTAAAGCAGGCTTCTATCTGTAACGGCTGCACTGAGTTCCCCTAGATCCACACACTGAAGGCCCAACTCCCAGTGCCGCAGACCTGCCTGCGGGTTAGGACACAGGGCCTCACGAGGGTGAACAGACACTCAGAGGACAGCAGGTGTGTGTGCACAGAGGCGGCCCCAGGAGGCCCCGGGGGAAGGTGCCAGCCGAGGGGGGAGGCACTGGGAGGAACCAGCCCTGCCTCCAGACTAAAGAAAGTAAGGCAAGGCAGCGAGCGGACCGAGACGCCTGCCCGGCCCGGAGCTCAGTGGGCAGACAAGGCTACGAGGCCGGAGGCAGGGCCAGGACTCGGACCCCGTCCAGTGCAGCCTGCCAGCACTGCACGCGGGACAAGGACACACTCAGCCCAGGACACAGCCACACAGGAGACAGTGCCAGGAGGGAAAGGAGGGGACACACAGGAGACCAGAGAGGCCAGGGGCTCCAAGGAGCACAGACACACACGGCCCCAGGGCCCCTACATGGAAGAAGAGAAATGCAGTGCTTGGCGACAGATGCTATGGAAAGCAAAGCGGGGGCCGGCGTTGGCGGCACAGCGGGCTACGCCATCACTTGGGAGGCCGGCATCCCACATCCCAGCACCCGTTCCAGTCCCGGCTCCTCCGCTCCAATCCAGCTCCCTGCTCGTGTGCCTAAGAGGCAGCAGTGATGGCCCAAGAACTCGGGCCTCTGCCACTCATGTGGGAGACCGGAGGGGGTTCTTGGCTCCTGGCTTCAGCCTGGCGCAGCCCTGGCTGTTGTAGGCACCTGGCCATGAATCAGCAGGCGAAGACCGATGTCTCTCTCTCTCTCTCTCTCTCTGCCATTCTGCCTTTCAAATATATCAATCGACCAATCTTAATGAAGAAACGGGCAGTCTCCCCTGCGGGGCCACCTGGGGTGATGGCACGCGTGTTCTCGCCGTCTTTAACCGTGTGAGTCTCTCCTGGTGTTGCATCATATTTCACAATAACAAGAAACCAGACTCTGGGGTGAAAGTGTGAAGTCAGAGGCCGCCGCGAGCAGCGCGCACAGTCTGGGAACGGACCCCAGAAAGAGATCCCAAGGCCTGCTCCCCACACCGCCTAGGAGCGCCCCGAGGGGCGGCGCGCCCTTCCCCCACTGCTGGGAGGCCACATCTGGCCAGGGTGGCCTGGCACAAGGTTTGCAGTGGACTGGGGCCAGGCGGGGGCGGGCAAAGTGGGGAGAAGGCCCCCCCAGCACTGCCTCGGCTCCCCACCTCCACCAGCCCGGTCCTGGCAAAGGCAGGCCTGTCTCACACAAAGGCCGAGATCAGAGCGGGAGAAGCAGGAAGCAGTCAGGGCAGGGGGAAGGGCATGCCTTGTGCAGGCCAGGGGTCAGACGTGCCCTGGGGTGCGGGTCCGCCGTGGATGGGGACAGACGCCCACCGGCTCGGCCAGGTCAGCTCTCCCCACCCCCAACCCACACAAGGAGGCTTTTGTGTGGGGTCTGCTGCAGGAGGAACAATTGGCCAAATCCAAGGGAGGAGCGTCCTGCCAGAAACAGAGGGCTGCAGGGTGGGCCTGGACCGAGCAGGCAGAGCCGGAGGCAGCCAGCCTCGGACGGACGCTGACCCAACCACCCGAACCCGAAACACCGTGCGGGCGCTGCTGCAGGCAGGAGGCACCGGAACACAGGCCGGGCACCAGATGAAGGCCGTCAATGACCGTGAATGCTCCCGGAGAACGCCCTTGTCCCAAGTCCGCGCATCTCCAAGGGACTCGAGGTTCAGCACCGGGGACAGGGAGCCGGGACGAGAACCGCGTGCTCCCGCAATCCGAAATAAACGTCCCGTAGCTGAACAGCGGGGTGGGAAGCACACACGCTGAGCCACTGTGCATGTGGTTCTGCCAAGGCTCCGGGGCCACAGCTCGACGCGACTAGGTCACACCCAGCCTGGCCTGTGGTCACCGGGTGATCCCAGGGGACCGCCTGCACAGCGTCTGGGTGCCGGCGGCGGAAGCCACAAGCATGGAGGCGAGAATTGCCGATTGCTACTGTAAGCGTCGGGCGCGCACCGGCTCCTCCGCCTTCCTCACGGCCCAGAGAGGGGAAGGCACTACCTGAAGACGCCCGCTGGGAAGTGGCAGAGCTGCACTCCTCCCTGGGGCGCCCGCCTTCCTGGGTGCACAGGCTCCAGCCCACCCACGCTGCCGGCAGCCCGGCGCTGGGGGCCCCAGAACTCCTGCCCGACCCCGGTGGGCGCTCTGCCCAGGCCTCTCGGGCAGGGACTCGCTCAGCACAGAGCGTGCCCCCTCCCCCACACCAGGTACAGCGGGGTGCGCCCAGGCCCCGCAGCAGGGCTCAGCTCTCTGCCAGGCTCCGAGCGGCACACGTGAGCCCGGGCACCTACAGCACATGGCCGGCTCCTCCACTGCTGTGGCCGGCCGGGGTCCCCCGGGCTCCCTGCCTGGCCCCACATGCCCACCCCCAGAGCTCGGCACACAGCCCGGCCCTGACGCCTGTCCGTCTCCGTCAGCTGCGCCTCCTGCCTGTGCTGTGGCCAGGATGTGAGCGGGCAGAGGTGGAAGTGGCCCCAGGGGACACAGACCGAAGGTCACTGGCGAATGACTTCCTGCTGCATCCACCCAGCCCCTTCCAATTCCTCTCCCGGCTGGCCTCCGCCCAGCACCCCGCTCCCCAGCACCGGCCCAGCCCCGGCCCAGCCCCGGCCCAGGCCCGGCCGGGAACGGCTGCTAACGACGGCCGTGGCCTTGAGTAAACCTGCTCCCTCCAGGTTCTGGTATCCTCAAAGGAAAAACAAAAGGCAGAACCGAGCGAGGCCCGACTGGGTCCAGATCTAAGGAGCCGAGAGTTCAGAACTGCCCCCTTGAAAACAATGAGCTGATGAACCCCCACCTCCCGAGGGGTCTCAGACTCAGCACCAAACAAAATAACCCCAACACGCAGCAGGCGAGAGTGAGGCCACGCGGGGGCGGGGTGGCCAGCGGCCTGCGGCCACGGGCCCAGAACCTCCGCCGGCCAACTGCCCCAGCCCCACGCGGGTCCCTCGCTGCCCTCCCTGGGCTGGACATGGCCACAGGACCAGCACGTCAGCGCAGCCACAGCCATAGTGCAGGGCCGAGCCCAGGACTGAACTCCAGCCAACGAGAGCCCACACGTGTTCACCTACAACTTTCCCAGCCACTGCGGGGAGGCTCTGCTTGCTCTTCACGCGCCCAGGGAAGGTTCCCTGCCCTCGGGGACCTCCTGGGAGACTCCCAGGCAGCTGGTTCTCCCTGCCGCACTGCCTCAGACGGGAGGGACCCCCGGCTGAAGCGCCTGTACAAACAGGAAGCAGCTGTGGGTCTTGAACCCAGCCGGGCTGGACGCTGTACTGCGGGCCCTGGGTCCCTGTCACCACTGCTGTGATTCCGAGCGGGCAGGTGACAGAGCACAGCGCAGGCGGGTGGGGGCGGCGTTTGCCCGGGCGGTTGAGACCTGCTTCAGACACCACCCCCCCATCAGGAGCGCCCGAGCTGCCTCTGCGCCAATCCAGAGCCCTGCTGAGTCCCTGCCACCCACGTAGGAGATGCAGATCAGGTTCTGGCTCCTGACCCCGCCCCAGCTGTTGCTGTGAGCATCCGGGGAATGAACCAGGAGACGGGAGATCAAGCTCACGCTCGCTCTCTCTGCCTTTCAAAATAAAATGGAAGTCACGTTTTGTGAACTGGTGCCCAAAAGGGTATTCGCCCTGTGATAAGGAGCTCTGAGCGTTTGGGTATGACGACCGGCCCCCTTTCCTCTCTCGTACCCTCTTGCTCCCCCATAGCTAAATGAGTAGAGAGACCAGAGAAGCAGTTTGCTACTCTTACAAAGGTGTGGAGTAGAGTGGAAGGGAAGAGTACAGTGAAATGGACAGGAACTGGGGAGCGTGCTGCCACAGCTCTGATGAGACAGTGCTGTAAGTCCGACCTGCCAGGGCACCGCAGCCAGGGAGTTTTCCACGCGAGCACAATCTGCAGGAATGTCAAGTCCCTCCCTGGATCCACCTCAGCTCCTCTCCCCACCCCAAACACCTGCTTCCTTGTTCACCTACGTTTTCAAATCTGCCGACTGCTCGCGTAGTCCTTCGTTCTACAGTGAGAAAATACGTGAAGATGCAGATGCTTCTAGAGAAGACATCGCAGGGATCTGACTGAGCTTTGTGCTGTGAGACTAACAGAGGATCCTGTCCTGAAAGCGGACTGTGGTGGGGAAGGAAAAGTGGAAACTGAGTGACCAAGAAAACAGAAAGAGGAAAGAAGAAGGGAGCTAAGGATGGCATTAGAGTTTCAAAGAGGAGACGGCACAGATTCCAAATGTCTGTACTTCACAGCTTGATCTGAACCAACCCTGACACCCCCCACTATCTTTATTAAACTAACAAAAGCTCTAAGAGAGAAAAAAAAAAGCGGAGCCGTGCGGGGTTCCCAGGGCCCGGGACACGAGGCTGGACAGCAGGACGGCCCCGCCCTCGTGGCCCCGCGTGCGCGGGGAGAAGTGGACGGCGACAGCACTCCTGAGGAACAGGAAGGTCTCGGATCGTCACGGCGCTCCGGGGGGTCAGCAGGGCTGGGAGCACGGGGTGGGGGGCCTGTGCTGCTGCCCACGGAGGGGCCTTGGCCAAGGGTCCGGTGGGGGCGGGGAGAAGGGGAGCAGGGGGCTGCAGTTCAGGGGACAGGGCTGGGGCCAGGGACACCATTAGGGAATGGGCAGCAAGGACCCAGATGGCGCTGAACACATGAGCCTGGGTGAGCTCACCCAGGGGTGGCCTGGGGACCCCCCAACAGCAGGAGTGCAGTGAGCCAAGGCAGACGAGGCCGAGAGCGGCCAGCAGGGCGGGAGGAAGCCAGGAGGGCAGACTTCTAACGCGGCTCAGGTCCTTCCAGAAGCTTCCAGACAGAGCGGAAGACCTTCACCCCAAATGCCAGGAAGCGAGCAGGGTGGGGCGGCCCCGCTCCTTCCCCCGCCCGGCATGAGGCGCTCAGTGAACAGGAAGAAGCCCCTGTGCCGGCAGGGAAGAGGAACAAGACAATGGAGGCCCTGGAGTGGCGCCTTCTGTGTCCTTCTTGTTGCCAGAGGCCAAGGTCGTGGCTGACGGAGGGGAAGGAGGGAGGAGAAGAAAAGGGATTCTCCGTTCGGTTTGCACTTTGAGTTTTGAGTTCTCAATGCCGTAAACATGCTTGTCACGCCAGGGCGCCCTGTGCGTCAACAGGGCAAAGACGTGGGCTGGGCATGCGTGGTGGGGCCGCTGCTCCTGGGACCACGAGCCACAGCCCCTCCTGGACCAGCGTGAGAGCCTCGGTGCTGGTGGACACGGGATCCCGTGGACAGGACCCACTCGTGGACAGAGACGCCCATCCTGAAGCTGTACCACGGCCTCCCTCGTGCAGCCCCTGCGTGAGCTGAGCCGGCGGGAAGTGATTCCAGGTAGCCGAGCTCACGGAGTTCCCGCGGATGGGGGAGACGCCAGCCAGCGCCGACCTTCTGGGAAGGTTTGGGGAGCGCTTCCCGGAATGTGGAGAACACCAAACACACGCCGGTGTCAGGCCTGGCCCTTCCTGGCACCACACCGGCGGACACACGTGGACGCGGCAACATGTGTGTGCATGCATGGAGAGGCATGCCGACACGCGTGGGCACCTGTCCACATGCTTCAGCACGCACGGTCATACCTCAAGGCCCCCATGTGCATGGCGAGCACGCACACGGTGACGCCAGCCAGAAGCAACGGCACAGCACACAGAGGAAGCAAAACAAGCACTCAGGGCACTAAAATTAGCCCGCATTTCTCAGCAGCTGCCAGGGCCCGGAGCCCGGGAGGCCTCGCACACGCAGGAGCAAGGAAGATCAAGCACACCAAAGAGGAAGCCACAAAATGCGCTCAGGCCACACCTGTGACCCCAGCTGACCCTGACAGAGGCCACCCCCTCAGGGCCGCTGGTACATTCACAGCTTCGTCCACAGCGTCCAGATACGGGGGTCCTGATGCACCCGACCACGTACCCCAGCAGGCCCCACGGGACAGGTGGGAGACCCTGGCTGGGAGGCCGCCCACGAGAGCTTCACTGGCCGCACCTGCTGTGGGAGGGGCCTGGCTCTGTTACCCTGGCCCAGAGGGGGAGCTGTTGGGCATCCGTGCCACCTGTCCAGGTGGGAAAGGGAGACAGGCCCGGGGCCAACTCGCAGCCCACGGCGATGCAGAGTATCTCACAGGCCAACCCAAGGGCACGCAGAGACTGGCCCAGGGTATGAAGCAGACTCCAGACAGGGCTGAGTGAAAGTTGCCGCCTAGGACACGGCACCCTGTGCCAGAGCGCCTGGGTTTGGGCCCCGGCTCTGCTTTGATCCAGCTCCCTGCTAACACACACCCCGGGGGGCAGCAGGTGACGGCTCAGGTACCTGGGCCCCTGGCACCCATAGAGGAGATCCAGTGAACCAGTGGATGGAAGCCTTCTCTCCCCCCCCCCCCTCTCTCTCTCTCTTTCTCTCTCTCTCTCTCTCTCTCCCTCCCTCTTTCTCTCTCTCTCTCTCTCTCTCTCTCTCTCTGTAACTCTGCTTTTCAAGTAAATAAATAAATAAAGCGTTAAAACAACAACAACGGAGCGGACCCAGCTTCCCTCCTGGACGTGGGAGAAGGGACAGACGGTAGCCTGGCAAGTGCACCAAGCAGCAGAGGGGGCCTCAGCCAGCACCCCCGAGCTGGGCCCTCCCTGGAGGACACCCAGAACTCGGGCCATGCCTGGTTAGCCCTCAAATCCGGCCCGCCTGGCTCAGCTCCACGGGAGCCGATCCGCACACGGTCGGTCTCCTCACGGCCCAGCAAGGCCACCGGGTGCGTTCCCCTGGCTGACGGCGATGACAGATGAGATGCACAGAGGGGCTTCGACCCTGCCTGGCACGCAGCGAGCCCCCACCAGCAGACGCCACGGGGCTCACAGTCACGGCGGCACGTGCTCGCGCTCCACGCCTCCGTCCTGTCCCCCCACTGTGGGAAAAGAGAAGAGAGGAATCTCACTTCCCCACGCCTCTCTCGGCAACCTTAATCCCCGGGCCCCTCCGCCACGGGTCCCTGTCCTGTGTCTAACTCATGTGGCCACTCTCGGGGGCAAGCCTTGCATCTGATCATCTGTAATTCTTAGTTAAACACACATCACCTGGATACATTCTCTCCGCAAAGACATTATACACAGACACACGTGTGCAGGAGTATCAGATAAGGTACTCGGTTCCGCTTGGCCACAGCCCCGAGCCATCCCCTGAGAGGAACCAACACTATCAGTATGGTGTGCACCCTTCCACACCTTTTTATAAACTTTTACACACTAATATCAACCCATTAGAAATAGAGTAGTATTTGTGGCCGGCGCCGCGGCTCAATAGGCTAATCCTCCACCTGCGGCGCCAGCACACCGGATTCTGTCCCGGTTGCCCCTCTTCCAGGCCAGCTCTCTGCTGTGGCCCAGGAGTGCAGTGGAGGATGGCCCAGGTGCTTGGGCCCTGCACCCCATGGGAGACCAGGAGAAGCACCTGGCTCCTGGCTTCGGATCAGCGTGGTGTGCTGGCCACAGCGCGCCGGCCGTGGCGGCCATTGGAGGGTGAACCAATGGCAAAAAGGAAGACCTTTCTCTCTGTCTCTCTCTCTCACTATCCACTTGCCTGTTAAAAAAAATAAAGAAAAATACAGAGTAGTATTTGGTCAGGCGTGGATTTTTTCAACATTTAAAAAAATGTATTTATTTGAGGGGCCGACGCTGTGGCATAGCGGGTAAAGCTGCAGTGCCAGCATCCCATACGGGCACCGGTTTAAGTCCTGGCTGCTTCACTTCTGATCCAGCTCTCTGCTGTGGCCTGGGAAAGCAGTAGAAGATGGCCCAAGTCCTTGAGTCCCTGCACCTGTGTGGGAGACCTGGAAGAAGCTCCTGGCTCCTGGCTTCGGATCAGCACAGCTCCGGCCATTGTGGCCATCTGGGAAGTGAACCAGCGGATGGAAGACCTCTCTCTCTCTCTCTCTCTCTCTCTCTCTGCCTCTGCCTCTGCCCCTCTGTAACTCTGCCTTTGAAATAAATAAAAAAAATCTTTGTGCCAGTGCCGGCCTGTTTCACGAAGCTGCTGTCAGGGAGAAAGAATCGATCCGGGGCCTTCACATCCTCGGACTGCAGAACCTCGCACGGGCCGAGCCGACGTGACCCCCGTCCGAGGGCCACCGCCCAGAGGTGGGATATCCGGCCCGAGGCCCTGGCCGGCACAGGGAACAGCTGGGCCCAGGCTCCAGAAAGCAACACGGATTTCAAAATGCATCCCGACCTCGTCAGGAACCCGACATCGAGGAACCCCAAGAGCGAGAGTGAGAACCCAGGACCATCCACAGGCAGCAGGGACGAGGGCGGGGAAGGTCCACAGCCGGCTGCTGGGGGTGCTCTGGGGGGCCAGCTGGGATAATTATGCAGTCAGACAAGGGGTGAAGCCGCCACGGGGACGCCAGCACCCACATCGGAGTGCCCGGGACCAAGTCCCGGCTCCCTGCCCATGCGCACCCTGGGAGGCAGCAGTGATGCTCGGTGCGTGGGTCTCTGCCACCCACACGGGAACCCAGACGGAGCTGCCGGCTACCCGGAGAACAGGTTCGTCCCACGCACAGAGAGGCGGGGTCCCAGGACCGCTACTGTGCTTAGTGAGAGACGGCAGGCAGTGAGCCAGGAACAGGCACACAAGTGTGGGTCCACGCAAAGGAACTCTGTGCAGTGGCGGGGCAAACGCGGCAGGCTGCTGTGTTCTCACGTGGACTAACAAGTAGATTTCAGGATACCTGTACACAGTACAGCTCAGTCTACGTGTAAGGAACCCAGCGGGGGCACTGAGATGCCCACAGCCCACAGCAGAGGGCCTGGCCCTGACTCCAGCTCCCGCGGGTACACCCTGGGAGGCAGCGGTGACGGCCCAAGTGCTTGGGTCCCTGCCACCCACGTGGGAGACCCGGATGGAGCTCCAGGTTTCTAGCCACAGCCTCGGCTCAGTCGCGGCTGGCGTGGGCATTTGGGGGGTGGACCAAATGACAGCTCTCTCTGTCTCTCTGCCTCCCAATAACTCCATGTGGAAAATCAGCTCTGTTTACCGGTGTGTATCCGTACACGCCCCTGACAAAGGTCTGGAGAGACCCACGCGCGGATGATGGAGGGACGGAGGGGAACTTTCCCGTTTCTCCATCTGACTTTTTAACAAGCCAATATTCACGTCTTTTATATATGAATTTATTGAATTAGCCAAAAAGCATAGAAAAATCAAAGCCAAAGCACAAGGCCTGCCATTCAACATGCCCATGGGCGCACACAGCCCGAGCCCACGCCGGCGGGCAGGCTCCCCCCGCCCTGGTGCACACAGACTGGCTTCTTCCTCGGGAGGCGGCCGTGGGGCCCACAGCGGCTGTGGCGGGCATGGGCGGGGGGCGTGGCTTCCTCCCCTGCCACCTTCACGCCACTCAGCCCCACACCAATCGCCTTGAGCCGCTCCCACCAAGGCCGGCTGGAGCTGAGCTTCCAGCCCAGAGCTCGGGAGACCGGGGGTGCTGTGGTGCTCCTCCCTGGCAGCCCGGAGGAGCGGTGGGGAAATCTGGCTGTGCATGTGCGTCGCACACACACATGCACACACGCACACACACGCTCACCACCGACACCCTCAACCTGATCCACAGCCTGAGAGCGAAAACATCCCAACGCCGCCGGCCAAGAATGGCAGGGATGCCAAGCCTCCTGCCGCCCCCACGCCTGACCCAAGCCGCCAGGTGCTGTGTGCACAGGTCACAGGTGCTGTGTGCATAGGTCACAGGCGCTGTGTGCACAGGCACCACCTGAGGGAAAGCCTCCCTGGGGGCAGGCAAGGCACAGCCAGGTTCGCACCGCAGACACGCCGGGAGGGCCGGTGAGGCCGCAGACACAAGGCTGCCGACGAGATAACGCTCTGGCTCGGCTCCCAGATGCCCGCAGTGCTGCTGCTCCTACGCAAGGGCTTTTCCCGCCATCCCCGGAGGCAACACGTCACCACCCACGGAGGTACCTGTCCCATAAGTCAGGCGACAGGGTCCCAGCGAGACTGGATTTGTCAAACCAAGAAAAGCCACGGCGTGACCGAGATGAATCAGATGACTGCTCGGCCAGAGAGCTTGTGAGCAGTGCACCGGCCCGGCCCACGCAGGGAGTCCCGCATGCACTCACCGCCTCCACTGTGCACGCGGCGCGGCGGGACAGGACACCCACAGGAAAGCAGCCCAGGCAACAGTGTCCAGAGCAAAGCCTCCACTCGCGGGAGGAGGTCCACATCATCCCGGCTCTGTGCCCGGCGGCATCTTTGCAAAAGCGGGGCCTCGGTACCCCCCCACCCAGGCACCTGCGCCCCCAGCTCGGAGTGCCCACGTGACGTCCTGCCAACCGCCGGCGCCGCACTCAGCAGGTGCCCAGGGCACAGGGTGGCCTCTGCTGGGCAGCTGACCGCCTAACTGCTTCCCTGGTTGAAAGGGCAACCAGCGATGGGCAGGGTTGGGGGCAGAGGCGAGACCTCAGGCCGTGTGTACCCAGAAGGTCTTGGGCGGGTGCCTGCCCGCCTGGCTCGGTGGGAATCCGGGAAGAAAAGCGGCTTAGGCCTCCAGGCTGCCCCAGGAAGGCGGCGGGGGAGGGGCGGGGGCGCGGGAGCGGCCTGGTGGGGAGGGCGCCTGGCCGAGCGCCCACCCGGGCACCCACTGGCGTGCACAGAACCCAGCACGGAGGGCGCCCTGGGCACGAGCAGTCCCGCGGCCGCCGTGGGAAGGGGCGCCCTGGACACCGCGGCCGCACTGACCCGCTGGGGGCCCCGGCGTGCCTAGAGCGAGGTCGGGACCCGCGGCGGCCCCTCGAGGGCGCCCCCCGGGGCCCCCGGGCGCCTCACCCACCTTGAGCACCATCTGCCGGATGAGCGGGGGCACGGCGGCGATCAGCACGGCGCCCACCACGGCGCACAGCAGCCCCACGACGCCCAGCCCCGCGGCCGCCCGGCGCGCTCTGGCACGGCCGCCCATGTCTGAGCGCCCGGGGGGACGGCGGCGGGGGCGACAGAGCCGGGGACTCCGGGTTCGCGCGGCAGCGGCTCGGCGGGCCCCGCTCGGCGGCGTGCGGAGGAACAGCCCGGCAGGCGGCCCGCGGTTTTATGCGCCATGGCGGGGCGGCCGCACCGCCCACGACCGCCGGGCCCTGGGATTCGGGCGGGCGCGCGCGGCGGGGGCGGGGCCTGCGCGGCGGGGGCGGGGCGGGGCCTCCGGACACGCCCCCCGCTGGGCGGGCAGGGCGGGCGGAGGTCTGGGGCGGACCTGGGCGTGGGGCGGGCCTGGCGCACGTGCGCCTGTGCTGCTGCGCTGCCTCTCCGCTTCCCTCGTGGCCCCTGCTCCGGCCGTCCTCATCCTTGCCCGCGGTGAGCAGGACGCGACCCTCAAGACCGCCAGGGCCCTCTGGAGGGTCTCCAGCGCCCACCACCTCCTCCCCGCCTCAGACCTCGCAGCCCTCTCGACGTCAGCCCCGTTGTCCTCGGGGCAAACCTCGCAGGCCCTTGCCCCAGGGCTCCTGTACAGCCCGGAGGCCCGCCGGGCTCAGCCTGGATGGCTGCCCAGGCACCTTATCAGCGGGCACCACCCGGCCTGCCACGCATCCACTCTGCCCCGGCTGGAAGTCGGGTCCCCAGCTCCCCACACTGCCAGGCAAGGGGGCTCCTCCCCAGAAATGCCCCGGAGCCCAGGAGCCAGGCGCCTTCCGCGAGCAGGCCCTTGGGCGAGCTTTGACTGGCAGGTGTGAACGCTGAGGGACAGCGCTGATGTCCCACCTGCTGGGGACGGGTGACAAGCAGGGGAGTGGCCGCGGTGGGCCCGTGTGGGCTGCCCTGGACGGCCACACTCCCTGCAGTCCTGCCGGCCTCACTTCCTGCATAGACATCAGGGCGTCCCCGGGCTGCAGGGCCGGCATTGTGGGGCCCTCACCCCCGGCGAGGACGACAAATGAGGCCCTGTAACCCCCCAGCAGGGCAGCTTGTCCCAGCTCATCCTGGACTGGGTCAGCACCTACTGAGCACAGCCTGTGCGTGGGCAGTCTTGAGACCTGATCCTGTCCCTGCCCCCAAAGAAGGGGCCAGGCCAGACTCTCATGCGGGTCCGGGCAGGGCTGGGAGGCCGAGGCTGCAGGTTCTGGGGGAGCAGGTGGGCCTCATGGTGCCTCCGCTTCCTCATCTGTGAAATGGGCATGACAAGCCTCTCTCTCCAGGGGCTGCCGAGTTAAACAAGCTAGGGGAGGGGGTCAGTGCTCCGAACGGTGCCTGGGACGCATGGTTTTCCCAGCCCCTGCACAACCGGGCCCCGCCCACTCTGCGCATCCACTCCTCTTGCTCCCCGCCTGCCTGCCCTTCCTTGACCGTCTCTGCCCTGTTCCTGCCTCAGGGCTGTTGCACTTGCTGCTGTCGCTAGAACACTCTTCTGGATCCTTCCGTGGCTGATGCGCACTCGTCCGGGTCTCGGAGAGAGAAGTTGGGGCAACATCTCGTCCCCGGTAAATACTGTAGGGCATCGGTTAGCCCAGTAATGCCTTGACTAGCCAGCCAAGCACCTGCTGGATGGACGAACACAGTCTCGTTGAGTTCCTGAGCCTGCGCCAGAGATGCTTCGTCCTCGCTTTAGGAATCGGCCAAGGTGCTGGGCCCTGCCCCCTCCCCCATCCTCGTAAGCGCGACACACGCTCTCCTTGACCATGTCACCCAGCCTAGCGTTTCTGTGTGAGCTCGACTTCAAGGCCCGAATGTGCGTAGTTCTTACCCAGGAGCGCCCAAGGTCGTGGCTGAGTGCCCTCGTGCGCGCCGTGCCGTCACCGGACGGCAGAGCTGGCCCAGAAACAAGGGTGCTGGATGCTGGCGACCTCGCTGGCCGGGGTCACGTCCGGCGGCAGGGAGGGGCCGAGGAGGAAACCTGCACCATGCTGTAGACAGAGGCCTTGCGGTGAGGAAAGACACGGGCAGGTATCCATGTCGGGGTCTGGGGCCTGGGAACCCAGGCCAACGCTGCCCCTCCCCACTCCAAACGCTCCTGCTGGGGCGGGCGTCAGCTCGGTCCCCTGCATCCTGGCTCGCAGTGCCTGGGTTTGGGGAGTGAACCAGCAGATGGGAGACACCCCCCCTTCAATTAAGAAGAAAGGAGGGCTGGCGCTGTGGCTTAACAGGCTAATCCTCTGCCTTGCGGTGCCGGCACACCGGGTTCTAGTCCCGGTCGGGGCACCAGATTCTATCCCGGTTGCCCCTCTTCCAGGCCAGCTCTCTGCTATGGCCCAGGAGGGCAGTGGAGGATGGTCCAAGTCCTTGGGCCCTGCACCCGCATGGGAGACCAGGAGAGGCACCTGGCTCCTGGCTTCAGATCAGCGAGATGTGCCGGCCGCAGCGGCTGAACCAGCGGCAAAAAGGAAGACCTTTCTCTGTCTCTCTCTCACTATCCACTCTGCCTGTCAAAAAAAAAAAAAAAAAGAAGAAGAAGAAAGGAGAGAGAGGAAGAAAGGATGCTCCCCGGCAGAGATGCAGAGCAGGGGGAGGCGTTGCCCCGGCAGAGATGCAGAGCAGGGGGAGGCGTTGCCCCAAGCCTCAGAAGCTTGCACACAGAGGGCCCGGCCGGCCTGTGCCACCGCGCGCTCCCGCGGGAGGCCGGTGCACGGCCACACGGAGACACAAGCAACCCACACAGCCCTGCGCTGACAAGTAATGGGTGAAATGCGATCCTGACAGCGGAATCTTACAGGCCCTAAGGCCGCACCGCCAGGCCGGGCTCACACCAGGAGCCCTGAACTCCAGCTGGGTCTCCCTTGAGAGTGGCATGGACCCACGTACTATGAGCCATCACCTGCTGCCTCCCGGGGTGCGGACTGCCAGGGAGACCTCCCAGGGAGCTGGCTGGGACTAGAACCCGGGCGTCCCCCAGGTGGCGCATGACTGCGCCATGCCCCCCCAGGCCACCTCCCTGAGCATTGAAAGGCGCAGTACGGCCCAGCTGCCCCGCAGACACTCGCGGACAACGCTGCCCGGCACAGTGACCGCCAGCTGATTCCCGTCCACCAAAGGTCCACAGCGGGCAACTCTGCAGAGCTGGACCGCGGATTCCTGGTTCACAGCGCCCTGTCTTTCTCAAGTAAACAACACAACAGCAGCCTTACCCCTGTGGCTTCCACCGCTCTCAGGCTAAAAGCCCAAGTCCCGGCCCTGGCCCGCCAGGTTGCAGTCAGTGACCAGCCTCCTGGGAGTGGTGCAGCCTCCTGGGAGCCCCTGAACCCCTGCTTGCGCCCTCCTCGGGACTCTGCACTGACTGCCCCGCCCCTGGGACGTTCGTCCCTGCAGTCCCAGCCTTCGGACCCAGGCTCATCTGGCACCTTTCAACCACGACGTCCTCCGCACCCCGCTTTTCATTACAGACCCCCCCGCACTCCCTAGCCCTTCCCTGCACAGCACCCAACACACCACATTTTGTTGTTTGAGAAACAGCTTCCGAAGAGCAGGAATCAGTCTCTCATCCAGCACCGTGCCCCCAGCCCCTGGAACAGCGCCTGGTGCCCAGCAGGTCCTCGCTGCCCCAGAGCCTCGGGCGAGGTGTTCACACTCTGTCCCGTGGAGCCGTGGCGCCAATCTGATGGGTGCCCGGCCCTGGGGTGGTGAGGAGCGTTGAGCTGCGGAGCCCTAGGTACACACTCAGCAAGGTGCCTGTGCCAGGTGTGGCCCTCACCGTGTGCGGGCAGCTGCACGCCGCAGCCCTCCCCCCTCCCAGGAATACTCTCCCCCTGGGAGATGACACAGGCGCTACAAAGTGGCAGAGCCGAGAGACAACAGGGACTGGAGTCAGAATCACTGCTCTTCTGTCTTTGCTCAGAGAAGGAGGAAGGAGGTGGAGGAGGGAAGACGGGGTGGAGAAAGGACCGGAATGAGTAAGGAGGAAGAGGAGACCCTGGCCCTACAGCCGCATCTGCCGGCGGTGAGTGGCTGCTGGCCAGGGCAGGAAGGAATTCACTCGGCTTGTCCACTCAGCTGTTGTTGGGTGCACAGCTACCAAACACAGGGACTGGGCTAGGGCCTGGGGACCTAGCAGTGACCGTGACCAGTCCCCTGGCCTTGCAAAGCCCGTGTTGGCAAAGACAACAGGTGATGTATGGGTGATCGTTGGTGAAGTCGGACCTGTCAGTCAGGTATACCAGCCACACGTGGCTC
The DNA here is from genome assembly GCF_033115175.1 of Lepus europaeus. NCBI lineage: Eukaryota > Metazoa > Chordata > Mammalia > Lagomorpha > Leporidae > Lepus > Lepus europaeus. The sequence goes on along the minus strand of NC_084849.1, from coordinate 4,805,721 downwards.
CCGAGCCCCCGGCACGCGGCCAGTCCTGCCCGCAGAGCAATGGGCTGGGTGTCAGTGCCGGTCCGAAGACTTCACAGCAAAGAACTCTCCACATTCTTAGATGGATACCACGTTGCAATGGCGATATTTGGGTGCAGGAGGCCAAGTAAAATACACTGCTAAGTCAGTTTCACTTTTTTTTTACTTTTGCAAATGTGGCTGCTAAAAATGCTACACTGGAGCCGGCGCTGGGGCGCAGTGGGTTGCGCTGCCCTTGTCAGAGTGCCAGTCTGCAGCCCGGCTGTTCCACTTCTGATCCGGCTTCCGGCTAATACATCCCTGGAGGCAGCAGGTGATCCAGCAAGTACCTGGGCCCCTGCCACCCATGTGGGAGACCTGGATGGAGTTCCTGGCTCCCAGCTTCAGCCTGGCCCAGCTGCAGCTGCTGTGGGCATTTGAACCAGTAGGTGAAAGGTCTCTCTCTCTCTCTCTCTCTCCCCCTTTAAAGTTGCTGAAAATAAACACTCATTAAAATTTTTTTGACATTTCACGTGTAGTTTCCTATCGCATTTCCACTGCACAGCACTGTGGCTGGATTTTCTATGCTGCTTTGGGGGAAAAAGAGAATGGGGCAAATGCCACCAGTTGGTGGTTGGAGATGGGCTCTCTGAGAAGGTGGCAGGTACACAAGGAATCTGGGGACAAGCCTTCCTGGAGAGGAAGCAGCCAGGATAAAGGCCCTGAGGCACAGGTGTCCAGATACATTTTAATTAAAACGCTAATTTCTTAGTAGATGCCAATGACTCTTTTACCTTTTTTTTTTTTTTTTTACAGGTGGAGTGGACAATGAGAGAGAGAGAGACAGAGAGAAAGGTCTTCCTTTTGCCATTAGTTCACCCTCCAATGGCCACTGCGGCCGGCGCGCTGCAGCCCGCGCACCGCGCTGATCCGAAGGCAGAAGCCGGGTGCTTCTCCTGGTCTCCCATGGGGTGCAGGGCCCAAGGACTTGGGCCATCCTCCACTGCCTTCCCGGGCCACAGCAGAGAGCTGGCCTGGAAGAGGGGCAACCAGGACAGAATCCAGTGCCCCAACTGGGACTAGAACCTGGTGTGCCGGCGCCACAGGCAGAGGATTAGCCTATTGAGCTGCGGCGCTGGCCTCTTTTTCCTTTTTAAAGAATGATTTTATTTACTTAAAAAACAGAGTTACAGGGAGAGGTAGAGACAGAGAGAGAGAGGTCTTCCATTCCACTGGTTCACTCTCCAAATGACTGCAACGGCCAGAGCTGAGCTGATCCAAAGCCAGGAGCCAGGAGCCAGGAGCTTCTTCTGGGTCTCCCATGCAGGTGCAGGGGCCCAAGGGACTTGGGCCATCCTCCACTGCTTTCCCAGGCCATAGCAGAGAGCTGGATCGGAGGAGCAGCAGCTGGGACTCGAACCAGCGCCCATTCAGGATGTCAGCACTGCAGGTGGAGGCTTAACCTGCTACACCACAGCGCTGACCCCACCAATGACTGTTTAGGAGGTCTTTTCCTTCAGTGGTTGAAACGCCCCTTACAATACTGAGTATCGGGGGAGGCCCCGGAGCCCCCAAACATCCCCTGGGTTGGCTGGGGTCCTGGACTCCAGCCCAAGCCGACTCTGGTCTGCGTGCTGTGTCTGAATGTGTGAGTCCCTCCAAACCCCTGCGGTGAAACCTGATCCCCACCGCACCCCGTGGTGCTGAGGCGGGGCCTGTGGGGGTGATGAGGTTGTGAAGGGGCAGCCCCTCGGGTGGAACTAGCACTCTAAGCGAGACCTCAGGGAGCTGCCTCGCCCCTCCCACCTGTGGAGAGGGCGCCCCCTGGAGGTCACACTCAGCAGGGAAGGGGGAGGCCGCATCCCGAGCACCTTGACCTTGGAGTTGTGGGCTGGCAGCGAGAAGTCCCTTAAAGCAGTGTGTCAGCCACCCGGCCTGCAGGGTTCCGTCGGGTTGGCCGGGCAGAGAAGCCACTTCCTGCCAGCGTCTGTCCTGGAGAGGCGGTGACCCCGTGCCAGCTTGAGTTGGTGGCCAAGTCTCAACTTTGGCCCGGCCCGCAGGACCTGTGACAGGGCCTTGTGGTGAGGGAGCATCTTGGTGAGGGTGGAGCCTCTGCCAGGCCCCGGGCAGCACAGGCGAAGGAGCCAGCCACGGCGTGCTGACCCGTCACAGGAGGACGAGCCACCTTGGGTTCCCACGGCCAAGAGCGGCTGCCTGGACAGGGTCATCCTTGTCCCAGAAAGGGCCTCTCAGCTGCACAGGCCCTGCCCTGCCTGCCTGGGGAATGAATGCACACATTCATTCATTCATTCAGCAAATCCTTGCTGAGCACCCACTATGTGCCAGGCCTGCTGTGTGCTGGAACCGTGAGCAAGACAGATCACCTCCATTCTGGCCTGGCGTTTGGGGACAGCATGTCCACCGCAAGACAGGTGTCACATTTGATGTCAGAATCCCCTAGGAGAGTTCTGGTTCGAGTCTTGGCTCCTCTGCTTCCGATTCAGCTCCCTGTTGATGCACCTGGGAAAGCAACAGAAGATGGCCCAGGTGCCTGGGCCCCTGCACCTGCGTTGGAGACAGATGGAATTCCAGACTCCTGGGTTCGACTTGGCCCAGACATAGCCGTTGCAGCCATCTGGGGAGTGAACCGGTGACTGGAAGATATTCTCCCTCTGCCTTTCAAATAAATAAATAAATCTTTTAAGCAAAACAAAAACAAAAAGACATAGCATATAGAAGGCAGTCAGTCAATGCCAAGTGCTAAGGAGACATAATCAAGACCATGCCACAGAGAGATGGGGGTCAGAGAATGGGGGGGCATGCTGGAGGGTGGGATGGGGAGGGGCGGAGCCGGCAGCCCGGCAGGGGCAGAGGCCCCAAGGAGGAGCTCAGCTTGTTCAAGAAGCAGATAAGCAAGGACCCGGCCACGTGGGGCCCCCGCTCGTGCGGCTCACCCCCACGTTGTCTCAGCACCCTCCCGTTTCTCCAAGTTTGCACAATAGATGCTGCGGCCGCCTTGCTCACGGGCCACGGGGAGGGCGGCGGGGGGGTGGTCCCACGTGTCGCGGCTCCGTCCACTCTCCTCTCGCTCCTGGCCAGAGAGCAGTGGTGTCCAGGGGCTCCTCAAATATCTCCCGAGGAGCAGGCGGTCGCACAGCCGTTAAGACGCTGCCTATAAACAAAGAATTAAGGAAGATGCTGCCCCTGACACCCACACCCCTGTCGGGGTGGCCGGGCTCAGTGCCAACCCGCTTCTCAGCCGGCTTCCCGCTCTGCAGATCCCGAGGCAGCCGCTGACGGCTCCGGTACCTGCGTCTCCGCCGCACACCAGGGATGGAACTCTTGGCTGCTAGCTCTGGCCTGGCCCAGCCCTGTAGCATCTGGGGAGTGAACCAGGGGTTGGAAGAGCCCCACCCCGTGCCCACCACCTGTGGAATAAATACAATGTTTTAGAAGTTCATGGAAACGCATATTTTGAACCAACGATGCGTTGGCGGCTCCCTTGCCTCCTGGTTTCCAGCTGATGCGAGGTCAGGAGTTGCAGCGGGTTGCAGAGGGAGGGCGGGACTCTGCCAGCCACCCCTGAGCTCTGCCTTAGTGTGGGAGCTTGAAGACCACATGGCCTGTGTTTCTCCGCCGACATCGCCAGGAGGCCGGGGCTGCTGGCACTGAGGGCTGCCTCACGGAGAAGCCGCGGGAGAAGAACCAGACTGGCAGCCGGCCCGGCCCCGTGAGAGAGGCGTTTGGGGCACCCCAGCTGTCTCCCCAGGAAGCTGCCAACCCCCTCCCCCGCAAAGCTGGGAAATCCTCCCCCGCCCCTCCCCAGGTGCGAAGCCGCCCGCCGGCAGGGGTCTGTCTCACAGCCCCTCTGCACACCGCCTGCTCCCTGCTCAGACCCTGCCAGTGGAAGAGGAGAAGCGCCTGGGAGGTCACGAGGAGACCCAGGACGGAGGGAGGCGGCCCAGGGGCAACAGCCAGCAGGCCTGTCCGGGGAGCGCCTCACCGGCTTTCTCCGGGACTCTGTGAAGTGGGAGCTGGGTGGTGGACAGTGCAGGCTTAGAACTGTGTGAGCCGACCTACACACAGACCGGAGGCCAGCAGGCGGGTGGGGGCGGCCGCGGGATGGGAGCCAGGAGGTGAGCCAGGAGAGCCCTGGGGGCCGTGGACGCCACGCGCCCTGAGCAGATGGGGCCCTGGGACTCTTTGGCCCCAGCCTGGTCCTGAGCACATGTTGGCCGTTTGGGAGATGTCCAGGCCGGTGCTGTGGTGTAAAAGGTGAAGCCACCACCTGCGCCATCCGCACCCCACACGGGTGCCCCTTGGAGTCCCAGCTGCTCCGCTCCCCACCCAGCTCCCTGCTAATGCACCTGGGAAATGCAGCAGAGGACGGCCCCAGTGCTGGGGCCCTGCACCCACGTGGAGACCTGGAGGAAGCTCCTGGCTCCTGGCCACTTGGGGAGTGAACGAATGGATGGAAGATACTTCTCTCCTTCCCTCTCTCTCTCTCTTTCTCTCTCTCTCCGCACCCCGACTTTAAAATAAATAAATAAATCTAAAATAGTACATACAGAATGGCCAAATGACGTAGCAATGCCATTTGTGGGTAGACACCAAAAGGAACAGGGTGGTGTCCTAGGCACGGGGAGGGAGCAGGGCCAGCCTCCTGCAGTCCCGACAGGCAGTGAGGGGTCAGCAGGCCTCATGGGGGCCTGGGCGCCTCCAAACAACCCTGGGCCGGGGCGGGGGGAGCGTTGGCAGGTGTGGCCAAGGAGCCCCGACGGCCTCCCTGGGCAGCACCTCTGTCCCAAGAAGCCCCATGGGGCAGGGAGGTGGGAAATGGGGACAGGAGCCATGCGGACCCCCGAAAGGTTACCTCAGAGAGTCACGCCCCATGCAATGGCACCCGGGTCTCTGGACAAGCTGAATGCCCCCAAGCCCCGGGTGTCTCCCCGGGTGCCCCCCAAGCTCCAGGTACCTAGGTACCCCCAAGCCCTAGGTGTCTCCCCGAGCCCCAGAGGTTCTCCCTAAATTCCAGGTGGTGTCCCCCCGAGTCCCTGCTGTCCTCCCCAGGTGCCCCCCAGAGCCCGGGTGCCCCCCCTGAGCCCAAGCGCTCCTCTGTGGAGTGGGAGGAGGGTGAGCCTGGAGGGTGAGCCTGGAACAGGGCAGTGCAGCCCCCCAGAGCCTGGGCCGTGAGCAGCTCAACAAGGACTACACCTCCTCACAGCTGCCCACTGCTCTCACCACTGCGCTCACCACGCCCAGAGCCCTCGGACATGCCTGCCGGGGACGAACCCTTCCCTTGCAAAACCTTTCACCGGCCAAGTTCCTGGCCAAGGCTGCCAGACGCCAGCCCACAGGCCAGCCCTGGCCCTGGCCCGGCTCTACAGACGGAGCCTTGTTGGCGCAGGGCCCCGCACCGCCGTGCCCATGGCCTTGGGGGCTCTCATGCCAGCGTGGCCACGGAGACCCCGTGGCCCGAGCTTCAGATGCAACAGCCCAGACCTCGTGTGAAATAATCCCCAAGGCTCCCCGAGTTTTCGTGATACAGACGTGTGCCTCGAGTTAGCACAGCTGTGTCCCTCATTCCCAACTGTGTGATGCCAGGAGCTCAGTTCAGAGCCCTCTTCACGATGCTGCCTCTACACACGCATGTCCACATGCACACACGCATGTGCACCCACCCACACACGTACACCCACCCACATGCAGAGAGAAGCGTGTTCATGTCTGCAAAATAAAACTTCATTTCTCTTTTTGTTCGTTTTAACTGAAGAACGAGAGCAGGTGTTTGGCAAGGCATCCCGCACTTCTGGGTGGGAGAGGGGACAGCAGGGGTGGCCGCCACCTCGCAATGCGGGCGAGGCCGGAACGCAGGTGGCGAGGGCCGGCTCCCTTCGCAGGGACCGTGCGGCTGCCCCGCCTCGGGCTTCCCCTCCCGTGGGACCTTCTTCCTGGGGGTGGCGTTTCCCGGTGCTCTCAGCCGAAGGCACCGCCACAGACATGGGCACAAAGCCCTCCGGCCAGCGGCAGTGCACAGTCGGCGGCTGCATTGCGCACTCCCCACGTGTGGCCGGGTGTCATTCCTGGAACCCGAGATCCCTGGAGAGCACCCTCCTTGTTTTTTTTTTTTTTTTTAATTTTATTTTATTTACTTATTTGAAAGGCAGAGTGGCAGAAAGGGTGAGAGAGAGACAGAGAGGTTTTCCATCCACTGGTTCACTCCCCAAATGACCACAATGGCCAGAGCTGGGTCAGGCTGAAGCCAGGAGCCAGGAGCTTCTTCTAAGCTCTTGGGCCATCCTCGGATGCTTTCCCTGGTGCATTATCAGGGAGCTGGATCAGAGTGCAGCAGCCGGGACTCGAACCAGCAGCCATGTGGGATGCCGGCGTTGTAGCGAGCAGCTTAACCTGAATCCAACATGCCACAGCGCTTGCTTTCACAGAGCTGCACTCCTGGGGGTGGAGATGGACAGAAAGGCAAGTCCACAAGCAAGCTGCATGATTCCAGACCGTGTTAAATGCTGAGAAGGAAAGGGGCAGAGTGGTTTTGTGGAGCGGGTGGGGGCAGCGCTGCTCCCAGGGAGCGCATGCAGGTGGCCGACACAGCACAAGCCGAGGCCCCGGGGTAGGAGTGGCCTCTGCGTGTTTGAGGAACTGAAATGTGGAATGGGACAGCAGCGTGACTGTAACAGCACAAAACACCCAGGCCCAGGGGCTGGGCGTGAGGGGCAGGGCCGGGGCCACCGCTTGCCCCACACAGACGTGCGGTTTGCACCCTGGCTGCTCTGCGCTTTGGATCCAGCTTCCTGCCGATGCACCTTCAGATGATGCCCAGGTACCTGGGTTCCTGCTACCACGGGCAACAGCCCGAGGCAGCTCCTGGCTGCCGGCTCCTGGCTCCTGGCTGCCGGCTCCTGGCTCCTGGCTCCTGGCTTCTAGCTTCAGCCATGACCGTTGTGGGTCTTTGGGGAGTGAAGCAGCGAATGGGAGATCTCTCTCTCTCCTTCTCCTTCTCCCTGTCTGTAACTCTGCCTTTCAAATAAATACATCTTTTTTTTTTTTTGACAGGCAGAGTTAGACAGAGAGAGAGAGAGACAGAGAGAAAGGTCTTCCTTCCGTTGGTTCACCCCCCAAATGGCCACTACGGCCGGGCGCGCTGAGCCAATCCAAAGCCAGGAGCCAGGTGCTTCTCCTGGTCTCCCATGTGGGTGCAGAGCCCAAGCACTTGGGCCACCCTCCACTGCCTTCCCGGGCCACAGCAGAGAGCTGGCCTGGAAGAGGAGCAACCGGGACAGAATCCGGCGCCCCAACCGGGACTAGAACCCAGAGTGCCGGTGCCGCAGGCGGAGGATTAGCCTAGTGAGCTGTGGCGCTGGCCCCAAATAAATACATCTTAAGAAAAAAAAAAAAACACAAGACATGGGTCTGGGTTGTCTCCCGCCTCCCTCTCCAGACCCTGGCTGCCAGTCTCTGCGTGTTGGAGCTGCGTGCTCACTTCCTGACTTGCCCGGCGCTGCGTGGGCCGGCACACCCTGGCTCTCCTGCCCAGCGTGCCGGCCAGCGCCATCTGCAGCGCCCGATCGGATTTGCCAGTTCGCCTGCCAAGCCAACGTTTTCCTTCCTGCCAGAAAACTGCCGCCTCCGCGCCGGCACCCCCCTCTGCTGCCGGGGGCACTTCCACAGCCTGGGCGCGAGGGGCAGAGTACGTGCCGCGCCAACCCTGCACAAAGAACCCTTCAGACCAGGAAAGCCCTGGCCCCCGGCGCAGCCTCGCTCAGTGCAGCTGCTGAGCTGCCAGCCTCTTCCCAGGAGGGAGGAACCCGCCCCGGTCGGGTCCGCACCTCCCTGGACGCAGCTTCCACAAATAGCCTCGGGCCGCGGTGGCAGCGGCCTCTTCCAGGCACAGAGGGTGCAGGCCCCAGAGGGGAGGCCGGGCCTGTGCCAGGGGCCCGCCCCTGCCCCGCCGCCCACGCCCGGGCTCCCTGGTGGAGACTTTCCCATGGCCAGGCACGGGCATGCGGCAGCCTCGGCTTGGTTCAGGCCGCACAGCCGTGGGGACAAAAGGATTACTCTCAGCCCAGGGAGTCTGAATGGCACGAAAACGACACTCCCATGGAAGGAATCCGGCTCGGTGAGGGCATAGGCTAGCGCTTTTCACAGCGAGCGGGCTGGTGTTCACTACTGCTTCAACTCTGCTCAGCCCGGGCTCGAGCTGCAGACCCCTCCCCAGGGCCCGCCTCCCCTGCCTCTCTCCCTGTGTGCTCACCACAGGACCTTGGCACGTGCTGGGCTCCCTGATGTCCATGGCGGCTCCTTCAAGGCACGGCTCCAGCCTCCCCTCGAGCCCATCTAAGTGCCTCCTGTCCATCCATCACGGCCTCCCCCGCTGTTCACATCACAGCCCGGCTTCCTCCACGCGTCTGTGTAGGAGAGCATCGCCCGGGCAGACACCTTGCCTCCCTCCTGACAGAATCCCCAGTACCAGCTCAGGGTCTGGCAAGGGCAGGGGGCGTAGTGGAAGGGAGGGAGAGGAAGGGAGGGCGAGGGGAAGAAAGGGGGTGGAAGGGAAGGAGAGGGAGGGGGAGTTGGGGCCTGGCGCGGGCAGGGGAGTCCCGGAAGGCCCTGCAGGCGCTGTGCCCGGGAGACGTAGGACGGACATGAGGAATGTGGCAGGCAAGACCTGAACTTTAGCCTGTGGTCAGAATCCCCTGGGAGCCACACACACACACACACACACACTGACACCCACCGGGACACACACACACAGGGACACACATACTGACACCCATAGGGACACACACACAGGGACACACACACAGGGACACACACACAGGGACACACACACACATAGACTGACACCCATAGGGACACATACACACACAGGGACACACACACACATAGACTGACACCCATAGGGACACACACACACAGGGACACACACACACATAGACTGATACCCATAGGGACACATACACACACACAGGGACACACACACACATAGACTGATACCCATAGGGACACATACACACACACAGGGACACACACACACATAGACTGATACCCATAGGGACACATACACACAGGGACACACACACACACATACTGACACCCATAGGGACACACACACACAGGGACACACACACACACATACTGACACCCATAGGGACACACACACACATACTGACACACACAGGGACACACACACATACTGACACCCATAGGGACACATACATACACACATATACTGACACACACATATATACTGACACCCATAGGGACACTGACACACACACATACACACACACATACACTGACACACACAGGGACACACACATATATACTGACACCCATAGGGACACATACACACATATACTGACACACACATATATACTGACACCCATAGGGACACTGACACACACACATACACACACACATACACTGACACACACAGGGACACACACATATATACTGACACCCATAGGGACACATACACACATATACTGACACACACACACATACACTGACACACATAGGGACACATACACACACATACTGACACACACAGGGACACATACACACACACATACTGACACACACAGGGACACATACACACACACATACTGACACACACAGGGACACACACGCACATATACTGACACCCATAGGGACACATACATACACACATATACTGACACACACACATACACTGACACACACAGGGACACATACACACACACATACTGACACACACAGGGACACATACACACACACATACTGACACACACAGGGACACACATGCACATATACTGACACCCATAGGGACACATACACACATATACTGACACACACACACATACACTGACACACATAGGGACACATACACACACACATACTGACACACACAGGGACACACACGCACACACACACACAGGCCAGTGTTTGTGCCTGGCTCTCAGAGTGCCCTGGTCAGGCCCGGGGGCCAGCGCCATCTTGGAACTCCCAGCGAGGGTCCCTCTTGCAGAAAGACGAGGCGCTCGCCTGGGGCTTCGGTGCCCTCTCCCCTCCGCAGCCCTGGGCCACCTGGGCGGGCTCTCCCAGGGCCCCCTGCAGCCTGCGTTTCCCAAGCCCTCCAGGTGCGGGGGTGGGGGTGGGAACAAAGGCTTTGAGGGACAGGGACAGGGACACCTCTCTGGCTCCTCCCTGATACCACCTCCCCTGGAGCAAGTCCCACACCCCAGGTCCTCCTGCCTTGAACTTGAACTTGGCTCCAAAGCCTAGCCCTGGGCGGGAGGGGGCTGGGACAGGCAGGCAGGTGGGAACAAGCTTTGGTTTGGGGATGTCCTTTCCGGGTTTCAGGACCGAGCTCCTGCGGCGCCTGCCAGGAGCACACTCAGCGAGGGGAAGACGGGCCGCCGGCAGCTCTCCTGTGGTGTAAGAGAACCTCTGCTCAGAGCCCTTCCTCCCCTCCTCCCCCTCCCCTGTCGATCCCCAGGGTTCCTCTTGTTTCTGGATCCTTCCACCCCTCCCCCAGCTGTCGTGCGGCCCCCAAAAAGCTTCCGTCAAGTCCAACCCCTGGCAACCAGGGCCTCGGGCAGGTGGAGGGGGCGGGCCCTCATCCAGTGACTGAAGCCTCTGAAGTGAAGTGGGAAATGGGGTCACTAAGAGAACAACAGACACCCAAGGGGACAGAGAGGGGGCAGGAGCCCCACCCCCACCCCAGCCGGAGGAGGGGGAAGAATGGCCCCCAGGGTCTTCAGTGGCCAAGACCTTGCTTTCTGGCCTGTAGCTTCCAGAGCTGTCAAAATAAACAGCAGAGGGCCAGCGCTGCGGCTCACTTGGCTAATCCTCCACCTGCGGCACTGGCACCCCGGGTTCTAGTCCCAGTCGGGGCACTGGTTCTGTCCCGGTTGCTCCTCTTCCAGTCCAGCTCTCTGCTGTGGCCCGGGAAGGCAGTGGAGGATGGCCCAAGTGCTTGGGAGACCAGGAGGAAGTACCTGGCTCCTGGCTTCAGATCAGCGCGTCGGCCGTAGTTGCCACTTGGAGGGGTGAACCAACAGAGAAAGGAAGACCTTTCTCTCTGTCTCTCTCTCACTATCTAACTCTGCCTGTCAAAAATAATAATAAAATAATAATAAAAAATAAACAGCAGAGGCAACCCCAGCGCCCCCAGTGCCCCCAGCGATGGTCTTCGTCCCGGCAGCCCCAGGGGCTGGTGCACCTGCTCCGTGCCTCAGCCTGCGAAGTCTCCCACTGCCCAGGGCCTGGTGCACCTGCTCCCAACCTTAGCCTGCAAACTCTCCCACTTCAGTGTGTGGCAGAATCACCTGCAGGCCTTGTGAAACCCAGACCCCCGAGGGCCCACTCAGCACTCAGCGGCTCCGCGGCTCAGTCAGGCCCACCAGCTCCCCAGGGCATGCTGATGCCCTCGTGGCTGTCTGCTGACCACTCTTGGAGAAACACTGACCAGGCCCTCTCCTGCCTGGACAGCAGCCCCCTCCCCTAACTGGCCTCACTCCTCCCCTGAAGCAGGCAGGCTGAGCTTCCGACTCTCACCACAGCCTCAGCCACCCGTGCGAGCAGCTGCACAAGCCCCGTCCCCCGCCCCCGGCTCTCAGCCCCACCCCCTCCAGGGCCGGGGCCTGGGAGGCAGGAGAGACCATGCCGTGTCCCCGTTTCCTTGTAGCAGGAGAGAGAAGGGACGGTTTTGCTTTCATTTATCCAATAATTCAGAGACTGCGTCCCCTTGCGAGGGCTGTCACAGATGGTGGTGGCTTCGAATCGCAGAAGGCGAGTGAGTGACACCAGGTGCGGGCAGCCGTGAGCTCTGCCTGAAGACGTGGGGCGGCCGCTGCCCTGGCCAGCTGACTGAGGATCCGCAGTCACGGACGGCCTCATGCCGCCCCCCCTCCCCGGCTCAGATCCCCCAGGTCTGGTTCCCCATCCTTGCCTGCTCCTGAAATAAGAACTCAAGCCAGGGCAGAGACAGGGCACCAATGGGAGAGCTGGGTTTGTGGAAAGAGGGCGCTCGAGGGTGCATCCACGCGTGAGCACGGGCAGCCTGGGAGGAAGAGGACAGAAGGGCCAACAGCAAGCACCCCCCCCCCAGGGTGTCCCCAACTGGAGGCACAGCCGGGTGAGGTTTGGGTGGGGTGTAGTGAGCCTGGGGCGTTCTGGGCGCCTCACGGAGTGTGCTTCTTCCCAGTCCCGGGTGAGACGCAGGTGCACCACGGACGGCCAAGGGGTGGCACTACAGGGCAGGGCTGTGGGAAGCTCTCCCAGCTCCTCCGCTCCTCCCCGGCTGCTCCCGCACGACACCCCCTCTCTTCCAAGGTGGCCAGGCCATGTGGATGCGGGCTCAGCCTGCACTGGCGGTCGGGTCTCCCCCGCAGATGAAGCCGCCCACCGCGGGATGGGGGCGGGGCTCAGGCTTCAGCATAGCTCTGGGGAGGACGCAGTTCAAGCCATAACAGACAGAGGCCACAGAGGAGCTGCTAGCTGCTAAGGGGTGGGTGTTTGGCCTAGGGGTCAGGGCACCTGCACGCCACACCAGAGGGCCAGGGTTTCATTCCTGGCTCCAGCTCCTGACCTGGCTTCCCTGCTCCTGACACCCTGGGAGGCGCCAGCGATGGCTGAAGTGATTGGGTCCCTGCCACCCACGTGGGAGACCTGGACTGGGTCCCCAGCTCTCAGCTCAGACTGCACAGGCCGGGCTGTTGTGGGCGTTTGGGGAGTGGATGGGAGTGTGCTTCCTCTCTCTCTCTCTCTCGCTCTCTCTCTCCCCTTACCTCCTTCCCTCTCAAATAAACAATAAATGAAATGAAGCCAGTTTAACAGGGACTATAATAAGCGCGGTCACATCCTATGGCTCAGCAACACAGTGTATGGGCAGGTAGGCGGTCCTGTTCCACACCCCACCCAGGGACCCACGCCCCCACCCTGCTGGCCTCCAGCTCACAGGAATGGGAAGAAAGGGGGGCGCCTGGCTTCCTTTCCCACCACAAGGCCTGGGGTGCCCCAGCGGGCGCAGGTCTCAAACCCAGGCAGCCGCGGTGGGACACGGGTGTCCTAGCCAGTGACTTCGCTGAATGCCCCCCACTGGGCCTGCTCCAAGCTTCCCGGTCCTGTTCCCAACCGTCACCCAGAGATATGAGAGCGGGGAGAGGCCAGCTCGCTTTCTCTCTGCTCTTGGCGTGGTGGCCACAGGAAGTCCTCCTGCCTGCCCCGCCCTCCTGGGCCCGGGCCCCACTGCCCCTCTGTGGCAGCGTCCAGGGGCTGCTGGGCAGGGCCCCACGGCTCTGGTGCCACCCACTCGAGGGACAGCTCTGGGTTTCCGTTCTTTGTTCCTCAGATTCCCGGGAATGGGTTGCCGGCAGGGTTTCAACAGCTGCCGCCCATCAGACTTCAGCTGGAAACTCACGTCTGCCGGCGCCCGACACGGAGACGGGGCCTATGGCGGGGTGGCGGGGTGGCGGGGTGGCGGGGTGGCGGGGTGGCGGGGCGGCGGGGCGGCGGGGCGGCGGGGTGGAGGGGCGGTGGGGCGGCGGGGTGGCGGGGTTGAATAGCTCCCCAACTCCACGTCCCTCTCTCCTTGCAGCTTGGAGCCCTGAGGTTACAGAGGGGCCCCCGCTAACATAAGGCGAGACCTGGAGGTTGTGTCACACCCTGGGAGGCCTGGAGATGGCCTGGGTGCCTGGGTCCCCGCCACCCACATGGGAGACCCAGACTGACTTATGGGCCCGGGGCTTCAGCTTAGCCCGATCCCAGTCTCTGCAGGCATTTGGGGGGTGAGCCGATGGGTGTGTGGCAGGGGCCCAAGTGCCCCAGCCATCTTCCGCTGCTTTCCCAGGCCCCGGAGCAGGGAGCTGGATCGGAAGCTGAGCATCTGGAACTCCATCCGGCTCCGCAGTACGGGAGCTGGCGGCACCGGCAGCGTCTTAGCCCACTGCGCTACAACTCTTATCTTATCCCTGTTTCTACCTTTTAAATATTTCTACTTATTCATTTTTTTATTTATCAGAAAGCACAGAGAAACACACACAGAGAGACAGACAGACAGAAATCGCCCACCTACTGTTCACTCCACAAATGCCCATGAGCTGGGTAGGGAGACGGTCAGTGCAGAGGGACTGTGGCCAGCTCCTGGTTGGAGCCTGGGCCGTGAGAGCCGGGCAGGGAAGCCGGCCCTGGACAGCTAAGCCTTGCAGGTGTGGGGGAGCAGCGTTCTGTGTGCTCAGTCTGCCGTCAAGTGACGAGGAAGTCAGGGTGACACGGAGGGGGTGACAGTGTGGGAGGAGGGGCTCTGGGTGCCCTCCCAGGAAGCGGCTCTGTAGCCGGGGTGGGATTCTGCAGGGCTCAGTCTCACGGGGCTGCCTGTGTTGCATTTGTGTGCTCTGGGGGGTTGGAGCCGGAAAGGGGCAAGAACCAGGTGGCTGGGGTTTTGTGTTTTTTTCTCTTAAAGATTCATTTATTCATTTATTTGAAAGGCAGAGTTACAGAAAGGAAAAGACACAGAGACAGAGAGGTCTTCCTCTGGCAGGGGCCCAGAACTCCCTAAATGGCCACTACAGCCAGGGCTGGGCCAGGCTGGAGCCAGGAGCCAGGAGCTCCATCCGGGTCTCCCAAGGCAGGGACCCAAGCACTTGAGTCCAGGAGCGTCAGTCAGCAGGGAGCCGGATCAGAAGCAGAGCAGCCAGGCCCCAACGTGCTCTTAGCATGCCGCCCAGGGCAGCGGCCGGGCGATCCTTTGACAGGAATCTCTGCCCGCTTTGCTCGACGCGAGGGTTTCAGCCGTGAAGGCTTCCGTCACCCTCCAGAGGAAGATGGAGGACGGCCCGGCGCTGCGAGCCCGCAGCAGTCCCCATGCTGAGTGTGGCCCCGGGGGCTCGGACATGGGCGTTTGCGCTGAGCGAGGGACAGAAGCAAAGCCGCATGCGCACAAGGGTCCCCTTCTAAACACCCCCGTCTAAACAGCCCCTTCTAAATACCCCCAACAGCTCTCGGCGGACGAATGCCACACCACATGGTCTCGGCACAGCCCAGGAGGTGACTGAAGTGGTGGTGGCCTTGGAGAGGGCTGCCAGCACCCCGTGTGCAGCTAACATGTGACATGGCCATGGACTGCCAACCGAGGGTTCTAACTTCTCCCCAGGGCCCTGTCCAGTCCTGGCCCCTCACCTTTTCCTGGCTTTGGGGTGCATGGTCAGTGACAATGATGGCACTCACGTCTTTGTGTAGCTGTTGCCATCACCTGCAACATTTTCCTCTCCCAGACTGAAATGCCACGCCCACTGGACACTCACTCCCATCCCTGCCCCAGCATCCTTGTTCTGTGTGTTTTTTTTTTAGATTTATGAGTTTATTTGAAAGGCAGAGTCACAGAGGGAGAGGGAGAGACAGAGAGAAGAGAGATCTCTCACCTGCTGGTTCACTCCCCAAATGGCCACAGCAGCTGGGTCAAGGCCAGGCCGAAGCCAGAAGCCTGGCGCTCCAGCCGGGTGTCCCGCACGGGTGCAGGGGCCCACGTGCTTGGTCCATCCCCCGCTGCTTCCCCAGGCCACTCCCCCGTTCTAGTTTGTGTCTCTGACTCTGACTGTCGTACAGGTCTCCCACGCAGGGAACCAGGTAATGGCTTTCCTTCTGTGGAGTTCCCCTCACCGCTCCACCCATGTCTCAGGACTTCTTTTCCAAGCTGAGCGATAGTGGTGGGTGTTGTGGTGCAGGGGGCTAAGGGGCTACCTGGACATGTGCGCCCCATTACGCAGGGCCTGGACGGGGGCTACCTCTGCTCCTGATCGGGGCTGGACGGGGGCTACCTCTGCTTCTGATCGGGGCTGGACGGAGGCTACCTCTGCTTCTGATTGGGGCTGGACGGAGGCCACCTCTGCTTCTGATCGGGGCTGGACGGGGGCTACCTCTGCTTCTGATCGGGGCTGGACGGAGGCCACCTCTGCTCCTGATCGGGGCTGGACGGGGGCTACCTCTGCTCCTGATCGGGGCTGGACGGAGGCTACCTCTGCTTCTGATCGGGGCTGGACGGAGGCTACCTCTGCTCCTGATCGGGGCTGGACGGAGGCCACCTCTGCTTCTGATCGGGGCTGGACGGGGTCTACCTCTGCTTCTGATCGGGGCTGGACGGGGTCTACCTCTGCTCCTGATCGGGGCTGGACGGGGGCTACCTCTGCTTCTGATCGGGGCTGGACGGGGGCTACCTCTGCTTCTGATCGGGGCTGGACGGGGTCTACCTCTGCTTCTGATCGGGGCTGGACGGAGGCCACCTCTGCTTCTGATCGGGGCTGGACGGGGTCTACCTCTGCTTCTGATCAGGCCTGGACGGAGGCTACCTCTGCTTCTGATCGGGCCTGGACGGAGGCTACCTCTGCTTCTGATCGGGGCCTGGACGGAGGCCACCTCTGCTTCTGATCGGGGCTGGACGGGGGCCACCTCTGCTTCTGATCGGGGCTGGACGGAGGCTACCTCTGCTCCTGATCGGGGCTGGACGGGGGCTACCTCTGCTTCTGATCGGGGCTGGACGGGGGCTACCTCTGCTTCTGATCGGGGCTGGACGGGGGCTACCTCTGCTTCTGATCGGGGCTGGACGGGGGCCACCTCTGCTTCTGATCGGGGCTGGACGGGGGCTACCTCTGCTCCTGATCGGGGCTGGACGGGGGCTACCTCTGCTCCTGATCGGGGCTGGACGGAGGCCACCTCTGCTCCTGATCGGGGCTGGACGGAAGCTACCTCTGCTTCTGATCGGGGCTGGACGGGGTCTACCTCTGCTTCTGATCGGGCCTGGACGGGGGCCACCTCTGCTTCTGATCAGGGCTGGACGGGGTCTACCTCTGCTCCTGATCGGGGCTGGACGGGGGCTACCTCTGCTCCTGATCGGGGCTGGACGGGGGCTACCTCTGCTCCTGATCGGGGCTGGACGGAGGCTACCTCTGCCTCGGATGGCTTCCTGCAAATGTGCTGGGAGACAGCACATGACGGCTCAAGTCCTGGGTCCCTGCCACCCACGTGGGAGACGAGGTCGGACTTCTGAGCTGGGTCCCTGCCACCCACGTGGGAGACGAGGTCGGACTTCTGAGCTCTGGCTTTGCCTGGCGCAGCCCCAGCAGTTGTGGTCATCTGGGGAGTGAACCAGCAGATGGAGGACTTTTTTCTCTCTGTCGCCCATCAGACTTCAGCTGGAAACTCGCGTCTGCTGGGTGCCTGACACCGATAAATAAATAAATCGGTTTTTATTTTATTTTTTAAATGATTTATTTGTTTGTTTGTTTGAAGGGCAGAGATAACAGAGAGAGGAGAGAGAGAGAGAGAGAGAGAGAGAAAGAAGCCTTCCATCTGCTGGTTCACTCCCCAAATGACCACAACTGCCGGGGCTGGGCCAGACCAAAGCCAGGAACTTCTTCCGGGTCTCCCACACGGGTGCAGGGGTGCAAGGACTTGGGCCATCTTCTACTGCTCTCCCAGGCCGTAGCAGAGAGCTGGATCGGAAGTGGAGCAGCCAGGTCTCGAACCGGCGCCCATATGGGATGCTGGCACTGCAGGCAGAGGCTTAACCCGCTACGTCACAGCGCTGGCCCCATAAACTGGGTTTTCAAAAGCTGAATGCTATTACCTTGCATGGATGGACCACACGTGGTGTATCCATTCACGTAGTGAGGGCCATTAGGGCTGTCCCCCAGGTGGCTACCGCATTATTGCTGCTGTGGACACGGATGTGCCCCAGGGTCCGCTATGTGAAGAGCTGGGTCCCGCTGCCTACGTCTTGGGTCCCCAGGAGCGAACCAGTGTGGCAGTGCAGGCTACAGGAGCCAGGGCGAGGGGCGGCCCCCTGTGGTCAGCTGCTGAACAGGTCCTGCCCAGTGACCGCCTAGGGAAAACCATCACTCGTGTGGACAGTGAGAGCCAGGAATACACGCTTTGTCACGGCTTCCCCGTCCCACTTTCAAGCCTGCCTTTCTCTCGGCGCCCACCGTGGCTAATCCACAACGCACAGCCGGCGTGAGGCAGTCACCACAAACAGGGGCCGCCCGCCCTGGAGCGTGCGGGCAAACCCACCCGCAGAGGCGCACTGGGTTCCAAGAGCTGCGTTCTTCGAGCTGAGAGCGCCCGCGGCTCGTGGGGTCCTTGCGAGGCCCCACCTGTGTCAGGGGACTTAAACGTGGCCTTCACAGCACAACTGACAGGAGCCACCGTTCTGCACCTCTAGGTGAGCAGAGCCCGGTCTGAGCCGCTGCTGTGTGGGCGGCAGCCTGGGCCAGCAGGAACCGGCGACTAGGCAGAAGCAGGCACTTGTGCGCCCTCTTTGGTCAGGAGTTTGATGAAGTCCGAATGGCCAATGCATGTGACCTTTGACCCTTGACCCAGCCAGCTCACGTGGGGTTTATCTTTCGGCTACAGGTGCCCACATGGACAAAGATCTATGTTCGAGAGGCTCTTTGTGGCGCTGATTCTAGAAGTAAACGATGAGACGCAACCTGACTACCCGGCAGGAAGGGATTGCTAACTAATGCTCCACCTGCTCCAGCGCCAACCTCTAGAACTTTCTAAAAATCATTGTTCGAATCCCAGCAGGAAGGGCTCCTCCAAGTGAGTGCAGCTGCGGAGGGGCAGGCTTGGGGAGGAACACACACTTCATGGACGTCCTGCACCTGCTGCCGACGCCGGCCCAGGCCAGCGCCACTTCTCCTTACCTGTCTCCGGACACGAGGGGTCTCAGCCCCGACCCTCTCCAGCTGGCAAAGGACAAGCAGCAGCAGAGCAACCTGCAGTGCTGCTCAGAGGCCTGCCTGCGTCGGGTGTGAGGATCACCTACGGGCGGCGGAAATCAGCTGTGCGGTGAGGACAAGGCGGCCATTGTGGGGGCTGCCACAGGGACCCGAGGAGGGGCGGCATTGAGGTACAGCGGGTTAAGCTGGTATTGGGGATACCCACATGCCATCTTCGAGTCCAGGCTGCTCCGCTTCCAATCCAGCTCCCTGCTAACGTGCCTGCAAGAGCAGCAGCAGGAGACGGCGCAAGTGCCTGGGCCCCCGTCACCCACGTGGGAGACCCGGATGGAGTTCTGGCTCTGGCCTGGCTCAGCCCAGGCTGTCGTGGACATCTGGAGGGTAAACCAGCGATGGGAGAGCAGATCCCTCCCTCCCTGCCTGCCTGTTGCTGGGCCTTTCAAACAAAGAAATTCCGTAAGAAAAGGTTTGGAGGGAAAGTTGAAAAAAACTGATGTACGGCAGATACATGACAGCACGTTAGCAGGTTTTCCCCAGAATTTCTGTGCTGTGTTGATGTTGTAGCTTATCAGAAACCCTAGCCTGAAGCCGCAGGTTCCTGAGCCCCAGAACCCGTGTGACTGAGCTGGTCCCGCAGTGTCGGGTCACGAAGGCAGTGGGCAGGCAGGCAGGTGGGCAGGGTCGGCGGCAGTGACCAGGGCATGCTGGAGGCGAGGTGGCACGCCCGCAGCAGCCGGGCAGGCACTTGGTGCAGCTGTTGAGATGCTGCTCGGCACAACCACAGCTCACACCCGAGTGCCTGGGTTCCAGTCCCAGCTCTTGGCCCTGTTGCAGCTTCCTGCTAATGTGGAGGCAGGAAGCAGGTGACGGCTCAAGTGCTCGGGGCCCTGCCACCCACAGGGGATGTTCACATGGAGCTCCTGGCTCCCGGCTTCATCTGGCCCAGTTCTGGCTGTTGCAAGCATTTGGAGAGTGAACTAGCAGATGGAAGATCTCTCTCTCTCTCTCTCTCTCTCTCTCTCTCTCTCTCTCTGTGTGTGTGTGTGTCTTTCTCTGTCTCTCTAAGTAAAAATGATTTTTTTAAAGACCTCTCTCATGCCCGCCCGGTTCAGGGTGGCACCTCGGCCACAGGGCCAGGAAGCAGCCTTCCATGCCTTGGGCTGCAGAAGGCTTTGGAGCCATGATGTGTTGCTGTAGATTCATTCCGAAAGGGGGAGCACAGTGGGGGCAAGAGGCGCAGTCACCACACAGACCCCCGGAGTCGGGTGAAAGCAACCAGAGGCAAGCAGCCTACAGACTCTTTTATTTCAGTTGTTACAGCAGCTTATATAGCCAAGGCAGCCAATCCAGTCAAGGAGCGGTTTATGCCCTAACCAATCACAGCCTGTTGCCAGGCAGGCTCCTTTGCCAGCGGCCATCTTGGCAAGGCCTTCCTGTTCCACCACAATGATGGCTGGAAGCCATCTCGTGTTCCTTTCGAGCTCCGGTGTCTTTGGGTTTCATGCCTGGGGAAAGACGAGTCTTGCTCTGAGGGAGGAGCCGCTGACCTGAAAAGGCAAGGGCGGCCCCGAGGTGGGGTGCAGAATGAGCACCGTGGGTGGGCGTCACGGTGGGCTTCTCTGGGCCTGGGCGAAGTTGCCGTCTTTGTACCTTGCCAGGGCCCAGGGGAGGGGCTGGGATCTGTTCCAGATTTGAGGGTGGAGGAAGGATGTCGGGCTTGGGCCAAGGAGCTCCCCGGGGAGGGCTGGCCCTGCAGTGTCGGAGCACGGAGTGTCCGTGGGCTGCGTGTCGCCGTCCGAAGGCAGGAGCCAGCTCCCCGAGGCGGCACAGAGCAGGGTGGCAGCCCAGAGAGGCCAGCTCGGGCTGACGGCCACCGGTCACAGGCACGGTCCCCCGGGGAATGGGCCGAGGCACAGGCAACTCCGAGGGAAGAAGCTGGGCCTGGTGAACCTGGGACGGCTGGCAGGTGTCCACTACTGTGGAAAGCCCCGCACCTGGAGGCGTTCCAGACGGCCTGGACAATGCACTGTAAGAGTCTCCCTGCCCGCCCCGCCCAGGGCCATGTGGGACTCTGCACCTGCCCAGACTCGGCGTGCTGCTCAGCCGGAGCGAAGCCTGGCTCAACCCCACCCCGCCCCCCAACCTGGTCCCCCCAAATGAAGTCTTCTCTGCCCTAACCAGCCACATCCTCTCCGTCTTTAAACCCAACACCGAGCCCCCAGAAACCCTGAGGGGTGGGGGTGGGAAGCCCACTTCCTAGAGGCAGGCCTCAGCCTGGCACCTGGGGGAGCAGTGGACAGAGGTTGGCCAGTGCTGCCCGATGAGGGGACGTGTGCTGGGATGAACTCGGGAAGATCTTACTGTCCTTGACGCGGGCACAGTAAGAAGCCGCCTGTCCTGGCTCGGCGCGTCGTCAGCTGCACGTGTGAGGTCTGGAGCTCTCGGCCACGTCGCTGACACCCTGAGGGGACAGGTCACACACCGAGGACACCAGCGCCCAGGCCTGATGATGGCCCCTCAAGGTCCTGCATTTCCCTGCGGTTCGGCCGGTGGGGCTCTGTGCCCTATCCCTGGACGCGCCCTAACCCGCAGGCTCGGATCCGTAACTGCGAGATTCCAAGTAGCAAGTGAGCGGAGCAGCGCTAGCATTTCTGAGCGCATGCAGCCAGCTTCCTCCACGCAGTCACCCGGTGCTGCGTCTGTCACTGAGCACTTCGCCGCAGGACGCCAGGTGCTGCACTGGAGTTCAGTGCTCACCGCAGGTCCCGGCCTCCAGCCTCCTGCTGCCGCAGACCTGGCGGGCAGTGGCGGTGAGAGACAGAGCTCTTCCGCCCACTGGCTCACTCCCCAGATGCCCGCAACAGCCAGAGCTGGGCCAGGCGGAAGCCAGAAGCCGGCTCTTCCACGTGGGAGGCAGGGACCCATGAACTTGAGCCATCACCTGCCGCCTGCCGGGTGCATGAGTGAGGCAGAGGTGTGACTCGATCCCAGGCACTCGAATATAGGATGTGGGTATCTCAAATGGTAGCTTAACCCGCTGTGCACAAACCCCCAGAAATATGTTTTAAGAGAAGTATTTCACCTGTTTAATGATGGCAACACTTTAAATCAGGGGTTCCCACCCTGGCTACACCAGATTCCCTAGAAGGTTCTAACACTGCCGATGCCTGGGCCGCACTGCAAACCGAGCAGCCCCACACGGGTGGGGGCGCCCCAGGGGAGGCTGGACGTGCTGCCCCACGATGCCCAGCCCGACCTCGCTCTCCATCGGGTAGGATCTGAGCTGCCGAGGTGGGCGAGGTGGCGGCACTTCAGAGCGGAACAGCCCCTGAAGGGAGGTGTCCACCACAGGGAGGATCCGGGGGGTACGGAAGGCAGGAGCAGACCTGCCACAGAGTCGCCTCAGCTGGGGTGGAACCAGAGACGGCGCAGGGCCAGAATCCAGACAGAAAAAAGAGGTCAAAGGCGTGGGAGAGGACGGTGAAGTCGCTTTCACAGAGAAGTGGACGAAAAAGCCGCCGGGCAGCACAGAAAGGAAGAAACTGAAATCGCTCGGTCAACCACAGCCACGGCCACAGCCACCGGGGGGCGCTGCAGGCTGCATCACTGAACCGGTCTGTTCCAGCAGCTCCCTCTTCAGGCAGACTTAAGCACTGCACACTAAAATGGAAATTTCCAGCAATCGACTTGTGTGAGGACTTTATAGCTTGGTGAGGACTTTTGTTATACTTTCAGGCAAAACATAAAAGGTAGACTACTTTACACAAACTGTATATACAATTGTATATACAAATACAATCCACATATTTTTCTCCTGGTTTATTCAAGACTTACATAAGGAAATCTATGCAAGTGAATCCTGAAGTAGTAGCCACTTAAGTGTGAAACCAAACGCAGGCACTTTTTAAAACTTAACAACCCAAACTGTAAGAGTTTACCATCTCTGTGCTTTAAGTGAGCTGCTCGTTCCTCACGTACCCCTGAGGCCCCTGGCATGCTTGCTCCGGCCTGCACGAAAGGCTTCTAAGCGTTCGCTGGGGATGGGTGTGGCCCCGGTGGCTTGCTTTCTTCTTGAGAGAATCACACAAGAGGTCTTTTCCTCTAACATAATGATCTCAGAACTCTGTCAAAACTACAAAAGACATAAAGAAAAAAAAATCAGGTATGGACAAGATGCTACCTCGCGTGGGTGGGGAAATTAATCTATATTATCAATCGTTCTAACACATGAAGTCTGAAAGAACTGTGCTCCGGTTGAGGGCTGGGACTAGGATGGCAAGGATGGAAGGTGTGGGGCACGTGTTGTGGCAAAGGTGTTATGCCGCACACCCACTTCCCAGACTGGAGTGCCAGGTTGAATCCCAGCTACTCCATGCTTCCAATCCAGCTTCCTATTAACATGCCTGACGCAGCGAGTGACAGCCCGAGTCCTCCCACATAGGAAACCTGGATGGAGTTCTCGGTTCTTGGCACCCACCTGGTCCTGGTCCAGCCCCAGTGACTCGCCATGGAGGAGCTCCTCTGTCACTGTGCCCTTCAGATAAATACAAGCTTTTGAAAATATTTTTCATTATACTCTTCAGTCGCCTTTCTAAATATTGAAGCACATGAAAGTATTGCCTATTCAAAAACTTACATTAAAACAAATGATCCGGGGCTGGAGTTGGGGCACAGCAGGCTAAGCAGCCACTTGCAGTGCAGGCGTTGGTATTCGAGCAGCTGGTTGAGCCCCAGCCACTCTGGTTCCAATCCAACTCCCTGAGAAGGCACCAGGGAAAGCCAGATGGCCCACCTGTTTGGGGCCCTGCCACCCACATGGAAGACCTGGGTGAAGTTCCTGGCTTTAGCCTGGCCCAGTCCTGGCCATGTGGACCACCTGGGGAGCAAACCAGTGGATGCAAGATCTGTTTCCCCCTCTCACTTTCAAATAAATCTAAAACAGTAAAATCACAAAAAACCTGATACATGTTGGCAGACAGGTTAAATAAATCGTAGGATATCCATACTATGGAATACTAGCATAGTATTGAAAGGTGTTAGCATGGGAACATGCTGTAATTACCCAGTCAAAAAAAAAAAAAAAGGCTAGTAGGTGGACATTGAACTAAAAATGCTCCAATTTGCGTGTACACGTTATCTATGTAATAAACATGGCATACTTGTTACACATAGGAAGTCATACTCAAGTGTTACAAGTAGTTATTTCTGGGAAGTAAAACTGGGTGATTAGGAACTTAGATTCCTCTCACCTTTTACAATTCTGCATAGACACAGGTAGGTTTATATGGAACTATACATTTTAACTTAGAAACAGGCAAATATGTTTTCCTAGGAGTCAGTTTATATGGATAGTACTTTTTACATCTGCTTTTATGAATGTGCCTATACGCGCTTCAGTTTTCAAAATCTTTCCAGTGCCTTCACCTGCATTAGAAACTCCTTTGAATCTGACAGGAAACTTTTTAGTTCAGAGTTTCTGAGCTTTCAACTCAGCATCCGCACCCCTAGAACACTCACATAGCTTTGTTAGAACGATGTTCTGGTGTCAAACTTTCCGGCTTACACAAGATACACAGGGTCTCCACTTGTCCAAAGGACCATCAGGCTGATGCCTCAGCCCCGCGCTCTCAAGAACAGCAGTAATAGTCACTCAACTGCTTGATTTCTCCACCTAATTTTGCAGTGTTTTCAAAATGCACTCATTATCTAGAAGCCTTGCATACATTTTCAAGGCCCTATTTTTCCTATGCGATAGGCACTCCAGATGCTAACGAGGGAAGTAAAGAAAAACCAGCGTACTGACTGCAGTCTGACTGAAGTGACAAGAGCTCTGGTTGTTTCCTGGACTCTTGACCTCTGTGCTTGTTTGCAGGAGTCACAGAAACTCAGTGAACTACACATTACACGCACATAAGTCAAATGGAAACTCCAAACCGACGAGGTTACCTAGACTAGTGACATGATTTCTTAAAGGGCATCAGTTTCCTACTGATCCTGACCTAAAACCTGTTCACTCTAAAATTAAGAAAATTCTTGTACATCAGATCATGCATATTTGCCTAAAACTCGGGTGGGCTGGAGAAACAATGTTTGAGGAAACCTCTCCTCCCAAGTCTTTTAGCGTCTCCCAGGACTATTCTGGGGTTCCCAACGTCCACCTTTAGTTCAGTAAAATACAACCCATAACCAGCACTGTGCAGCCACATGTCTGCACACATTCATACCAGAGGCCCAATGTTTTGCCCAGCTGGGTTATATACAAACCCTTATCTAGTCACCACAGGAAATCTTTTAAGGATGTATTTGAAAGGCAGAATTAGAGGTGTAAACAGGTTTTCCCTGTTGGTCCACTCCCCAGCTGGCTACAATGACCACAGCTGGGCCAGGCCAAAGCCAGGTACCAGTGACTTCTTCCAGGTCTCCCACGTTGGGGAACTGGCCCAAGCACGTCAGCCATCCTCCGCTGCTTTCCCAGGCGCACCAGCAGGGAGCAGTATCAGAAGTGGAGCAGCCGGCAACGCAGGACAGGGCTTTAACACACTGAGCCACAGTGCCATCCGTCCCTACCGCATGATGATCTGGAGTCCATCTTCCTATCAGATGTTTCAGCCAGTAGCTCTCATTTCCTAACCATTAATTCTGGCATAAGCTTGATTAAAACAACTACCTGCTACCATAAAATGTATTTTCATCTTTACCTTTTTTTTTTTGACAGGCAGAGTGGATAGCGAGACAGAAAGGTCTTCCTTTTTGCCGTTGGTTCACCCTCCAATGGCCACTGCAGCCGGCGCATCGTGCTGATCCGAAGCCAGGAGCCAGGTGCTTCTGGTCTCCCATGCGGGTGCAGGGCCCAAGGACTTGGGCCATCCTCCACTGCCTTCCCAGGCCATAGCAGAGAGCTGGCCTGGAAGAGGGGCAACCAGGAGAGAATCCGGCGCCCCAACCTGGATTGCCGGCACCACAAGGTGGAGGATTAGCCTGTTAAGCCACAGCGCCGGCCTATGTTTACCCACTTGACAGTGACAGGACAGGAATCTTCCATCCACTCCTTCATTTTCCAAATAGCCAAGGCTGAGCCAGGCCAAACACAATCCTGCCCACTCCCATCTGGGTCTCCCACATGGGTGGCAAGGGCCCAAGCACACACCCCTTCAGAATGCATCAGCAAGTTGGAAAGAAAGCTCCAACTAGAACACAGATGCTCTCAACCCAACCACCCACCCACCCCACCTGCTCCTTTTCACCCAATCTGATGAATTGATTGTTTGAAACACGCCCTATAAAACCCTGTATTAAACCTGGTTTCTCTGTAGATGCATGCCCCCTTCCCTTCCAACTTAGCTTCTAATATTCCAAAAACTGCTATTTGGTGGCTTGTTTTTACATGTGTATCTCATTATATTTTTCTATGTTTTTCCTCAACCAACTATATCCTATAATGGACAAAAAGCTTTATCAGTACCCAGAAGAGCTGGCAGAATAAAAATGTCAATTCCCCAACACCCTGAAAAGCAGAGAGAGCTCTTCTCTCACCTATTGGGATACTCTATTTCTCTATTTTCAATTAATTAGAAAAAATAAAATGTAAAAAACAAAAAACACACCACACACAATACTTGGAATGCAAGAACTTTATTGAAAGAAAAGTGCAGTGATATTTGTTAAAGCTTGAGAGGGAACTTAGACACCTCCCCTCAGACGCAGGACCAAGTGCAGGGTGGACTCCTTCTGGATGTTGTAGTCGGACAGGGTGCGGCCATCTTCCAGCTGCTTGCCAGCAAAGATCAGCCTCTGCTGGTCAGGGGGGATGCCCTCCTTGTCCTGGATCTTCGCCTTGACGTTCTCAATGGTGTCACTGGGCTCCACCTCAAGGGTGATGGTCTTGCCGGTCAGGGTCTTCACGAAGATCTGCATGCCACCTCTGAGGCGCAGCACCAGGTGCAGGGTGGACTCCTTCTGGATGTTGTAGTCGGACAGGGTGCGGCCATCTTCCAGCTGCTTGCCGGCAAAGATCAGCCTCTGCTGGTCAGGGGGGATGCCCTCCTTGTCCTGGATCTTCGCCTTGACATTCTCGATGGTGTCACTGGGCTCCACCTCGAGGGTGATGGTCTTGCCGGTCAGGGTCTTCACGAAGATCTGCATGCCACCTCTGAGGCGCAGCACCAGGTGCAGGGTGGACTCCTTCTGGATGTTGTAGTCGGACAGGGTGCGGCCATCTTCCAGCTGCTTGCCGGCAAAGATCAGCCTCTGCTGGTCGGGAGGGATGCCCTCCTTGTCCTGGATCTTCGCCTTGACGTTCTCGATGGTGTCACTGGGCTCCACCTCGAGGGTGATGGTCTTGCCGGTCAGGGTCTTCACGAAGATCTGCATGCCACCTCTGAGGCGCAGCACCAGGTGCAGGGTGGACTCTTTCTGGATGTTGTAGTCGGACAGGGTGCGGCCATCTTCCAGCTGCTTGCCGGCAAAGATCAGCCTCTGCTGGTCAGGGGGGATGCCCTCCTTGTCCTGGATCTTCGCCTTGACGTTCTCGATGGTGTCACTGGGCTCCACCTCAAGGGTGATGGTCTTGCCGGTCAGGGTCTTCACGAAGATCTGCATGCCACCTCTGAGGCGCAGCACCAGGTGCAGCGTGGACTCCTTCTGGATGTTGTAGTCGGACAGGGTGCGGCCATCTTCCAGCTGCTTGCCGGCAAAGATCAGCCTCTGCTGGTCGGGAGGGATGCCCTCCTTGTCCTGGATCTTCGCCTTGACGTTCTCAATGGTGTCACTGGGCTCCACCTCGAGGGTGATGGTCTTGCCGGTCAGGGTCTTCACGAAGATCTGCATGCCACCTCTGAGGCGCAGCACCAGGTGCAGGGTGGACTCCTTCTGGATGTTGTAGTCGGACAGGGTGCGGCCATCTTCCAGCTGCTTGCCGGCAAAGATCAGCCTCTGCTGGTCGGGAGGGATGCCCTCCTTGTCCTGGATCTTCGCCTTGACGTTCTCGATGGTGTCACTGGGCTCCACCTCGAGGGTGATGGTCTTGCCGGTCAGGGTCTTCACGAAGATCTGCATGCCACCTCTGAGGCGCAGCACCAGGTGCAGGGTGGACTCTTTCTGGATGTTGTAGTCGGACAGGGTGCGGCCATCTTCCAGCTGCTTGCCGGCAAAGATCAGCCTCTGCTGGTCAGGGGGGATGCCCTCCTTGTCCTGGATCTTCGCCTTGACGTTCTCGATGGTGTCACTGGGCTCCACCTCAAGGGTGATGGTCTTGCCGGTCAGGGTCTTCACGAAGATCTGCATGCCACCTCTGAGGCGCAGCACCAGGTGCAGCGTGGACTCCTTCTGGATGTTGTAGTCGGACAGGGTGCGGCCATCTTCCAGCTGCTTGCCGGCAAAGATCAGCCTCTGCTGGTCGGGAGGGATGCCCTCCTTGTCCTGGATCTTCGCCTTGACGTTCTCAATGGTGTCACTGGGCTCCACCTCGAGGGTGATGGTCTTGCCGGTCAGGGTCTTCACGAAGATCTGCATGCCACCTCTGAGGCGCAGCACCAGGTGCAGGGTGGACTCCTTCTGGATGTTGTAGTCGGACAGGGTGCGGCCATCTTCCAGCTGCTTGCCGGCAAAGATCAGCCTCTGCTGGTCGGGAGGGATGCCCTCCTTGTCCTGGATCTTCGCCTTGACGTTCTCGATGGTGTCACTGGGCTCCACCTCGAGGGTGATGGTCTTGCCGGTCAGGGTCTTCACGAAGATCTGCATGCCACCTCTGAGGCGCAGCACCAGGTGCAGGGTGGACTCTTTCTGGATGTTGTAGTCGGACAGGGTGCGGCCATCTTCCAGCTGCTTGCCGGCAAAGATCAGCCTCTGCTGGTCAGGGGGGATGCCCTCCTTGTCCTGGATCTTCGCCTTGACGTTCTCGATGGTGTCACTGGGCTCCACCTCAAGGGTGATGGTCTTGCCGGTCAGGGTCTTCACGAAGATCTGCATGCCACCTCTGAGGCGCAGCACCAGGTGCAGGGTGGACTCCTTCTGGATGTTGTAGTCGGACAGGGTGCGGCCATCTTCCAGCTGCTTGCCGGCAAAGATCAGCCTCTGCTGGTCAGGGGGGATGCCCTCCTTGTCCTGGATCTTCGCCTTGACGTTCTCGATGGTGTCACTGGGCTCCACCTCGAGGGTGATGGTCTTGCCGGTCAGGGTCTTCACGAAGATCTGCATGCCACCTCTGAGGCGCAGCACCAGGTGCAGGGTGGACTCCTTCTGGATGTTGTAGTCGGACAGGGTGCGGCCATCTTCCAGCTGCTTGCCAGCAAAGATCAGCCTCTGCTGGTCAGGGGGGATGCCCTCTTTGTCCTGGATCTTCGCCTTGACGTTTTCAATGGTGTCACTGGGCTCCACCTCGAGGGTGATGGTCTTGCCGGTCAGGGTCTTCACGAAGATCTGCATGCCACCTCTGAGGCGCAGCACCAGGTGCAAGGTGGACTCCTTCTGGATGTTGTAGTCGGACAGGGTGCGGCCATCTTCCAGCTGCTTGCCAGCAAAGATCAGCCTCTGCTGGTCAGGCGGGATGCCCTCCTTGTCCTGGATCTTCGCCTTGACGTTCTCGATGGTGTCACTGGGCTCCACCTCGAGGGTGATGGTCTTGCCGGTCAGGGTCTTCACGAAGATCTGCATGCCACCTCTGAGGCGCAGCACCAGGTGCAGGGTGGACTCCTTCTGGATGTTGTAGTCGGACAGGGTGCGGCCATCTTCCAGCTGCTTGCCGGCAAAGATCAGCCTCTGCTGGTCAGGGGGGATGCCCTCCTTGTCCTGGATCTTCGCCTTGACGTTCTCGATGGTGTCACTGGGCTCCACCTCGAGGGTGATGGTCTTGCCAGTTAAGGTTTTCACGAAGATCTGCATTGTCTGTTATGACGAAACACACAAAAAAACAACAAAAAAAAATTCAGCAGACAATTCACCAATATTCCGAAAGACTGAATGTCATCTATTTATCTTAACTATTAAAATTAATAACTTGCTTAGGAACTCCAACGGATACCAAACACAAACCTGAAAAATTACTTCAAAACCCCAGCCGCAGACCCTTGGTTGTGAGGAAAGCAGGGAAACGTGACCAGTGAACTCAGGGCTTTTTTCGCCTCCCCCCCTTCGGGCTCGCGTTCCCGTCCACTCAGCAGGATCTAGCCTAGGCCCTAACCGTGTGTCTTGCAACTGACAAAAACCAACGACACCCACACCGGAGGGCGGCCCCGCCCTGCTCTGTGTGCCAACACGAGGGTGACGTCACGGCGCGAGCCGCCCTCCCACCCGCTGGGAGCAGCCCCGCGCCGAGGCGCCGCCCTAGTTCCCAGCCCCTAACCGACGGAAAGCCCAGCGCTGTCCGTCAACCCCGCCACGCCGCTCCCCCACGTCTCCAAACGCGGCCCGGCGACAGCCGCCTGCCGCTCCTCCGGCCTTAGGGCCGCTCCGTGCTCTCCGGCCACCGTCCACCCCGCACCCCGACCTCACGGCTCGGCCGCCATCTTGTCGGTTCTTCCGCCTACGAGGCGACCCCGGCCGACTAACAGCCCGGGAGGGCTTCCCGCCCGTGGCGGCCGCCCTCCTCCCTCACGACCGAAAGGCCCCGGGCCGCCCCCCACCCCGGTCAGGGCGACGAGGTCCCCTCACCAAGCGGCGGCGGTGGCGGCAGCAGTGCGCAGGCAGACGGCGACCGAACTCCGGCTCCGACGGAACTAGCTGCGCCGCGCCCGGCGCTCCCTTATATAGTCAGGCGGCGAGCCGCCGCCCGGCGAGATCCCTCCGCAGAAACGCCGAGAAGGAACTATTTCCCTCAGCCTCTTCCGCCATCAGGGAAGGAACCCAGCGCCCGGGGTCGTCGGCCCCTCTCATAAAACGTTCTCCTGTCGAGCCCGGGCGGCACAGCTGAGTCCGGGTGGGGACGGGGCCGCCGCCCTGAGGGGCCCGGCGGAGGGATCAGTGCGTTTGCTGCGTTCTTCGGCTAACGTGCGGCCGCTCGCCCTGGGGGAGGGGCGCCAGCGCGGGCGGCGCGAAGACCCGGCGCGGAGGGGGCGGCGCCCGGAGCGGGGCGGGCGGGAGCTTCGGTCCGGCCGGCGCCCCCCCCCCCCCGCGGCCCCTCGGTGGGCGGCGCTGGGGGCTCCGGCCCGCGCCCCCTCCCCGCGGCCCGCTCTGTCCCCCGGCCCGGGCCTCGAGGGGGCTTTCTGTGGGGTCGCGTTTGAGGTGACAGCGGTGGTCGTGTGGGGGAGGCGCCGCCGCGGCCGGGCCGGTGACGGGGCACATCCGGGCCTCGGCGCGCAGACCCCGCTGCGAGCCGGCGAGTAGCCACGGCGGACCCCGACGGCGCCGGCCCCCCAGGGCTCCCCCCTCCCGCGCTCCCCCTGGGCTCTCCCCCAAGGCTCCCCCCCAGGGCTCTCCCCCCCCCCCCGGCTCCCCCCCCAGCTCTCTCCCAGGGCTCTCTCCCCCAGGGCTCCCCCCCTCTCCCTCTCCCCCAAGGCTCCCCCTCCCCCGGCTCCTCCCCCCCCAGCTCTCCCCCAAGGCTCCCCCCCAGGGCTCTCCCCCCCCCGCTCCCCCAGGGCTCCCCCCCTCCCACGCTCCCCCTCGGCTAAGGCTCCCCCCCCCCGGGCTCTCCCCCCCCAGGGCTCTCCCCCCCCCATTTGAACTGGGCTCTGTGTTTCCGGGATCCGATGTATAAAATGGACGCCTTGCGTTTTGACAACTGGGGGAGGGGCACAGCCAGCCACGGGGTCGTGGCCTGTTTTCCAGTTTCTTGCTGTTTGGGGGAACTGTGGAGCGTGAGTTGATTCAGGCTCTTACTCGGTAGCGGAGAACAGGCCCCCTCGCGCCCCGAATCCCCCCTGCTGTGCTGTGCGACTCTTCTAGAATCTTCCATTGCCACGGATGGGCGGGGGCGGGACCACAGCGCCTGCCCGTTTGCAGGTGGCAGTTCACCAGAACCCCTGCAGAACCTGCGTGGTTGCTGTGGTAACCTGCGGCTGTGCTGTCCAGAGGCCTCTCCCCCCTAGTTCAACACTCCAACCAGGAGCTGTGGTAACCTGCGGCTGTGCTGTCCAGAGGACTCCCCCCCCGTAGTTCAACACTCCAACCAGGAGCTGTGGTAACCTGCGGCTGTGCTGTCCAGAGGACTCCCCCCCCCCCCCCCCAGTTCAACACTCCAACCAGGAGCTGTGGTAACCTGCGGCTGTGCTGTCCAGAGGCCTCCCCCCCCTAGTTCAACACTCCAACCAGGAGCTGTGGTAACCTGCGGCTGTGCTGTCCAGAGGCCTCTCCCCCCTAGTTCAACACTCCAACCAGGAGCTGTGGTAACCTGCGGCTGTGCTGTCCAGAGGACTCCCCCCCCAGTTCAACACTCCAACCAGGAGCTGTGGTAACCTGCGGCTGTGCTGTCCAGAGGACTCCCCCCCCCTAGTTCAACACTCCAACCAGGAGCTGTGGTAACCTGCGGCTGTGCTGTCCAGAGGACTCCCCCCCCCAGTTCAACACTCCAACCAGGAGCTGTGGTAACCTGCGGCTGTGCTGTCCAGAGGACTGCCCCCCCAGTTCAACACTCCAACCAGGAGCTGTGGTAACCTGCGGCTGTGCTGTCCAGAGGACTCCCCCCCTAGTTCAACACTCCAACCAGGAGCTCTCGGCCCGGGGGGTTCACATGCAGAGCGGAAACAAAGCCTCATTCCCCAAGTTTATCAGGAGACCCCGGTGGTGTCCAGCACGGACTCCTGTGCTGGTCTGTGCTTGTTTTTACTCTGAATTTCACATCTAAAGGGGCAGCGGAAGGCGAGGTTGCTGTCTGGCTCCAGCACACGCCCTGTGTGGACCTGGTGATGGCGGCTGTGTGAGTCATGTTCAGTCACGCGCCTGTGACTCGGGCTTTTTGTGGAGTCCAAAGGTACAGAAAAACAGTGGTGATGGCAGAGGCTGGGTGGGGAGGAAGGGGGAGGAGAAGCCGGGAGGGGGAGTGGGCCGAGGGCTGGCTCCAGGGAGAGACCGACGTTTCTAGAAAAAGCCGGGGAGACAGCCCAGCATCCCGCAGTCCTCCAGCGGGCGGAGCCGCTGTGAGCATCAGTAAACATCTCCCCCAGGGAGGGAGGGGCAGTGACCGGGCACGGGGGCAGCGGCTGTGTGCGTCCAGGGCAGTGGCCTTCCCAGCCAGGACTGCCTGCTCTCGGGACCTGGGGGTTGCCCCAGCTGTGGGCCGCGGCGCCCAGGGGTGCTGGGGTGCTGGGGCACATGGTGGAGGGAGCACAGCGCCCCAACACGTCCACGGTGAGGGGCTGAGAACCCTGCCCTTCTGTGCGGCCTGCTTTTCTGGGTTCTGGAAAGTGCCGGCAAAGCCCCGGTGTGGCAAGTCACGCTCCTGAGGCGCAGGACTCCTGACCTAGAATGTGCGAGAAGTCCGCTGAGTCATCGGCTCCGTTCTCAGCCCGGTCCACCCGCAGATCCGTCCTTTGCAGGCACCCGGAGAGGGCTGGCACGGACGGCCAAGCGGCGGAGCCCCAGCAACAGCGCCGGGATTGGCAGGCGGGCTGGGCACGTGGCGGGCTGAGCGCACAGAGGGCTGGGCGGGGGCTGGGCGGGGGCCCTTCCCCCACAGGCGCAGTTCGCTGAAGGTCACAGCCTCCTTCCTGGCTTCTCTCAGCGCCGTCAAACTCCGGGACACAAGGTGCAGCGAATGTTTGTTCCCCACGGAGGTGACATCAGAGAACTCGGTGGGAAAAGCTCGCGGTCCTTGGTCACAGATTATATAACCAAAAAAGGCTCAAGTTTGTACGCAGGTTAGAAGGCTTGCCAAAAAAAAAAAAAAAAAAAAGGCGCCAGGGAGCTCATTCTTTTTCCTGTTTGCTGGGGACTTTTGAATTGGTTCGAATTATGTGGCTCAAAAATAACCAGCTCCCTTCCCGGCAGTGGAAGCGACACCGCAGGGGCGGCCTCCAGAGACGCCTCCTGTGTGGGAACTTTATCAGGAAGTCACTTCATCTGCTTGGGCTTTGTTCTTGGTGGTGTTTTCAAATCGTGGAGAAACACAGGCAACACAACAGTTAGCATTTTTCAGCATACAGCCCGGCGGGGTGCAGCCGTCACCAGCACCCCGCCCTCCCCCGAATCTTCTCTCCCTCATCGTCCCAATCGGAAACTGTCCCCATCGAGCAGCAGCCCCCACTCCTCTTTCCCCAGCCCGGGCCCCTGCACTCTACGAAGTTAATGTCTCCTGCTATGTCATAGAATGAGCTTTTAATTTTTTTTAAGCACAAAACAATAGATGGGAAAAATGTTTTTTCCAAAGGTTCACAGCTTTTCTAGGAAGTTCAAAGCCTTTAACAGTCACCGCCCCCTGGTGTTTTTTCCGTGTCTTGCACTAGGGACACAGAGTACACAGCATCTGTCATGTCAGGCCCGTTCCCTTCAGAAAGAACCTGGGCCTTTAGTTCCCTTCGCCCTCCTTGACCCGGCCAGCGCGTCCCATCCTGCGGGCTCAGGTCACCGTTGTCAAGCTCCCCAAAGACCCCAAGCCCTCCGGCTCCGAGACGTGTTTACTGATTGAAACGGGACGTCAAGGAGAGAAAGGTGACAGCCAGGAGTTCGTGACCACTGCAGACAGAGAACTGTACCCACCAGAGAGCATTTGCGTGACATTTTGGAGGTGCTGCACGTGGGCAGGTGGTCTGTGCCGCCCGCTGGGGCACAGTGAAGGAAGCAGGCCCCCCGCTGGGCTGCTTTGCTTTTGGGGACCCCCTCTGAAAATGTCACACAGCCAGGGCCACCGGGGGGGGGGGGGGACTTGCAGGTGCGCACCCTGACAACGGCCAGGGACGGGTGGTTTTAGTGTCCTGCCTCTTCTAACATCGTAGGTGCTGTCACAAAGGGAGAGGAGAGAGGCTGCACGTCCACGACATGGCTGCAGTGGCGATCCGTGCGGGACTAAAAACAGAGTGGAGATGCCGGGGATCGAACCCGGGGCCTCATACATGCAAAGCATGCGCTCTACCACTGAGCTACATCCCCCTCCCTCTGGCTGCCGGCTCTTAGCAATCCCTGCTGTACTCTCTTCTTTACAGTTTATTTTCACGAAGGGAGCAGACTTCACGTCGTTCACAGACACAGTTCCAGGAGCGTGAGAGCTCCCTCTCCTTCCTTTTATAATTTTTGAGGTAACACACGGTTAAATCCTCTGACGGTCAAAGGCTTAATGCTCCACCAAATTACACTCTCAGGAGGTTCCCCCCAAGTGGAAATTGTGTGCCGTATGTTTCAGTGAATATTAGCATTTAGCAAAAGCAAACCAAAATAAATCATTTGCTATGTCCCAAGTAGGTCCATTCTTTGTAACAGACTAAACTTCTAACTGATGCCAGACCAGAAGACGACCCAGTGTTTCGCTATCGCCGCTCAAGGACGGACAGAGAGCCATTTCTCTCCAGTCAGGAAGGGCATTGGCCTGCCTGGGCCTCCGCCCAGAAACCTCCGGTTCCCCCGCGCGGAAACCGCTCCCAACGCCGCGACTCCTGTGCGGTTTGTGCGTCTGTCTGAAGGCTTCCTTCTCCCCGAGACAGGGTCGAGTGAATGGCAGAGAGACAGCCCCAGCGCCCAGAACCGGGGCTCAAGCTGGGAGCGGCTGAGAGGCCAGGAGAGGCAGAAAACAGGGCTCCGCCAGCCCTGAGATTTGGGGACTCAGTCACCCCGAAACGCCCGCCACCTCCACCTCATTCCTCATGGGCTCCGCCTACGCTGCTCGTGCCCCAGACTTGAACTTGATGGCGCTGGGTGCAGCCACGGGGGGGTCTGACCCAACCCCTGGCCTCAGCTCGCGGCGTGACTGCGAGCACGGGTGGGGCCGGCGGGCCCTGCTCGATCCCAGATGGGATTCTCCCCCAGGCTGGGGCTCTCACCGGCTCCTGGGGGGGGGGGGGGTGCTGCTTTGCTGACCCTGTTTGGAGGCAGAGGGGAAGGCGGGAGGGCGGGAAGGAACCCGGTGTAGACCTCCTCTGCCCGTCCCCCCGACTTCGGGTGTGTCTCGGGACACAGGTGGGGTTCCGTCCAGCTTGTCAAGTGTCCCTGGTGGTCCTGCCACAGGGCAGCCACACTGCTGTGCTCCGGACAAGCCGGACCGTGTGCCCACTGAAGAAAACGCTCGCAAATCCGGGCTCCCCCTCGGTGGCTCTGACATCAATGCCAGCGCCCCTCTAACCGGGCCTGGAAATCCCGCCACTCTACTGCTGTGAGCGTCGTTTTCCGTCCTGCCATCAGCCCAGCCGTGTCTCTCATGGCTTGTCAGGGCAGCGGGGCAGTCCGGCTAACCCTGGCGCCCCCTAACCACTCGGTATACACTTGTTGAACGGATAGGTGGGGGAGGTGAACAACCGGGCAGCAGAGGGCCCTGGGCCACCGGGAAGTTGAGTCTGCGCTGACTTCGGCGAAGAAAAATCGCGGGGACAGTAGCAAGACGGAGGCGTGACCCGGACAAAAACGGCAGCAACCTCCCCGTCGGGGAATCGAACCCCGGTCTCCCGCGTGACAGGCGGGGATACTCACCACTATACTAACGAGGACCGGCGCTGTCACAAGGTGCTCGGGCAGCTCCCTTAAAGGAATCTCATTTTTCTCGCGCATTCTACGGACACGGACGCGTTTGCTGGCAGCACCAGCCGCGTTCGGCTGGCGGACATGGACGTCCGGAGGCGGCCGCTTCCCTCCGGGTCCGCGGCTGCGCTGCCGGGCTGCGGGAGCCGCGTTCGGCTTGTGGAAGTGGACGTTCGGCGGCCCCTGATTCCCGCCGGGTCCCCGGCTGCGGCCCCGGGCTGCGGAGGGCGGGCAAGGCCACCGCGGGGGACCCGCGCAGAGCTGCAGACACAAAAGGGGACCCGCCGTGGGGCGGGAGCGAGCTCGCCAAGAAAACACAAGCTGCCGAAACCCGGGATCGAACCAGGGACCTTTAGATCTTCAGTCTAACGCTCTCCCAACTGAGCTATTTCGGCAACTGCTCTGGCTGGGCTCCTTTCGGTTCTCCCTGTCATGCACACAGCCCTGGCCTGCAGTCCCTGGGTTCCACGCCCGCCCGGCCCTCGAGGCCTTCGAGGCCACCGCCTCTGCCTCCCAGCGCGGCCCAGGGCTGCCTGCCCAATGCTGGCTCCTGGGTCACTGTCTTTGTCCCTTATCTGCCACCCCGGGGAAGACACAGGCACAAGGGGCGCAAGGGGCGCAGGGAGGGGGCTGCCTGCCCAATGCTGGCTCGTGGGGAGCAGGGAGGGGGCTGCCTGCCCAATGCTGGCTCCTGGGTCACTGTCTTTGTCCCTTATCTGCCAAGGGGAGCAGGGAGGGGGCTGCCTGCCCAATGCTGGCTCGTGGGGAGCAGGGAGGGGGCTGCCTGCTCACTGCTGGCTCCTGGGTCACTGTCTTTGTCCTTTACCTGCCAAGGGGAACAGGGAGGGGGCTGCCTGGGCCACGGCGGTGCCCGAGGGCCTGGACACCCTGGGGCCCGTCTCGGGGGCTTTGTAAGTATGTGTTGACCCAACGGGCCAGCAGTGAAGGAATCCCACCTCGCTCGGAGCTCGGCTTCCTCAAGCTCCCTTCTCCACACGAGTCTCGCCCTCGGGGCCAGCTTGGCAGGGCGGCGCCGGGGGATGCCGACCGTGCCGAGGCTGTGGTCACAGGTGGCCGCCACACCTGTGCGCACCTGCTCAGCTTCCAGGTATGGAGACATCAACAGGCTCGCGTGGGGTTACGACTGGGGCCTCTCCCTGCCTGTAGGAAGTGGGCGGGTGGGCGGAGGTGTTGCCTGGGTCGGGATGCGGAGGGGCCGGCCGGTAAGAACCTGCTAGGCACCTGATGATGTCTGGCCCCTCCACAAGTAGAGAAACAGGACCAGCGGGAAGCAGAGAGGGATGAGACCCTGGGGTGCAGGGGAGCGCCAGTGAGGAGCCAGGCCTGGACCAAGGCTGCCCCCTAGTGGGGAGCAGCCGGCACAAAGGTCCAGAGGCGGGAAGAGAGGCAGGGCCAGCCAGTCTACTGAACTTCCTGGGGTGACACAGTGACCCCAAGCCTGGTGGGCTGAGCCGTCCCCTCCCGACTCCCCGCACTGGCGCTCCCAGCGCCCACGCCTCAGTGACTGCAAGCAGGGCCTGGGGGTGCCACTGCAGCCGCATCGCTGGGGCGGGACCCCATAGGACCCCTGGCCTCGTAAGCAGAGGCTGACACACACGCACACACACGGGCGGTGACCGCCAGAGGACACAGTGACCAGGGACCCTCTGCGAGCCAGGGAGAGAGGCCGCGGAAGACACGTGGTCTGTCGGCAGCCGGCCTGCAGCATTGCGAGAGTGTTTTCTGCTGCCCATCTAACACTGGATTCTCCCAGGGACGGGGAGAGCTCTGGCTTCTGGGGCAGCATATCGGCTGTGATCTGGGCGATGGGGCGTCTTCGTGGGCTTCAGCCCATCACGCTCATTTCTGGTACGGGCGTCAGGTCCGGCCAGGCCAGCAATACAGCACAGCCGGCTTCGAGCTGTGAGAGAGGACCTGTTCTAGAAATGCAGCTCGTGTCACTAAAAAAAAAAAAAAAATCCTTAAGGCAGGAAAATGCTGCTTTTCAAATTACGGGTTCACTGTTTCGTGACCCTGTGGGGTTTTGTTTTTTGTGTGTTTTTTTCCCCCAAAATCATTCGGTGCATTCAGCCCGTCGCCTTTTTTCTCACTTAGTCGAGCAGCTGGATGTAGGGCACAGAGAGGGCCCTCGATTCCACCTGCCAGTGGCTTGTCAGTCACTTGGAAGGCACAGGAGCACGCCCCGAGTGGCCCCCGCGGCCGGAGCTGACGCGTGCACACTTCTGGAGGCCAGGAGCCCTGAGTCACAGTGCCAGCCAGGTTGGTTCCTCCTGGGGCCCCTCCCGGCAGCTCCCGGGGGAGGGCCATGGCACTTGGTAGCCTGTGGCTCGGTCTCCTTCCTCCCCGTGGCCTTCCCCTCCCTCCCCTTCTCTCTCTCCGCAGCGCACACACCACGGCGCCCCTGGTGAGAGCCCCCAGATGCTGGCATCGCACCGTCCTCCCTTCTGTGAAGACCCTCCTGGCCAGTGCCACGTCCGGTCCACACCGAGAACCAGCGCCTTGTTCTGGTCTCCAACCTGACTCTAAATCAGAAGATGCTTAGTGCCAACCATCGGAGAAGCTCCTCGCCGCCGCCCGTCGCTCATGCTGGGCCAGGCACGGGAGGGGACGCCGGCAGGACACACGGGCAGCTCACGTTTCCTGTCCTGGATCCCGACTTTAAGAAAACGCAGCAAAATCCATTTTCTTTCACCAAGCGGAAGAGAGACCCTCAGTGAGAGCCAAGGAGCCGCCGGGCTCCGGATGTGTGCTGCACCCCACGGAGCAAAGCGGTTTCTCCCCAGTCCTCCGCGTTGAGGAGCAGACGACTGTGCGAGCCGTGCAGCTCTGGGAGGGCTCAGCCCAGACGTCCTACGAGTCCACGCGGCCCGTGCTGTCCCATCTCCTGACCCCTGTGCCCCCCCCCTTTGGTCCAACAGAGGCACAGTTGTGCCTCCAGCCGGTCCTCTCCACTCCTCGCCTTCCTCCTCCAGGCAAACTCTGGATTTTAAATTTTTTTCTTTTTCCCCAAGCAAATCTCTCTATGTCTCTGTCTCTAGGAACCGAGGTGAGACTCACATAACTGTCCCCACTTTAAAGTGGCGCGTGGCGCATCCTGGGTCTGTCCAGTCCCTGACCCGGAAGGGAACTCACACCCACATTCAGGCCTCCCCGTGTTCTCCCCCAGCCCCTTGCTACGTGTCCCCAAGATCTGGGTCATAAGAAAACGGGGGGAACCCCAGCAAAATGTATTAGCGTCACAGGCCAAGCACGGAAGTTTGGTTTACTTGGACTCGTGGAGCAAGCTTTCTCTGTGAATTCTGGCGAGTCAGGGCCCCACCCGTGACCGCGGGCTGTGGGTAGCTCCGGATTTTGCACAGCGATCAGCAGAATCTGTTTCTACAGCAGAGAGCGCGCTGCTGCCCCGGCTGGCCAGGTGGTACCCGGGCGCAGCCGGCTCCGGGTTCCACTAAGGCGGAGTGGTTTTTAATCTAACGACCACGCGGATCATTTTTCTGACAATGGAAGCGCACAGGAAAGAGACAAAGGACGGGGGTGGGGGGCACACTGGGGCCCCGCAGCGGACTGACGGGAGCAGCGGCTGCCCCCCCACTTGCCCAGGGGACCCGCCGGGCGCGGACTCAGGAGGCGACAGGCGACCGCCGGCGGCCGCGCACCGCCCCGCGGCCGCCCCGTGGTAGCTGGGACGCCGGCCGCGAACGCGTGAACGCTCCGCCCGTGCGGCTGCCGGTGTGGATACAACAGAGCGTGCGCCCCGCGAACTGCCCACTCCGGCCTGCGGATACGCGGCTCGCCCGCCCCTGCACCTGCACCGGCCCCCGCCCCGCGCCGGCGCCCCGGACCTCCTGCGCAGCAGAAAAAAAAGACAAAGTCGCCTCCCCGTCGGGGAATCGAACCCCGGTCTCCCGCGTGACAGGCGGGGATACTCACCACTATACTAACGAGGACGGGCTGCATTGTGTGGGCTCCAGATCTGATCCTATAGAAATGGCGCCCGCGGGCGGCCCGCACACCCACCCAGGCCGCGGCGGCGGCGGCGGGTGCCCTTGGCCCGGGCCCGCTGTGCCGCAGGAGTCGCTGGCCGCTGACCGCTGACCGCTGGCCGTGCTCCGCAGCCCGGCGAGCCCAGCGGCCTCTCTCCCTATCAGCACTTCGGGAAGCACTTGCTGCCGGCAGGGGATGTAGCTCAGTGGTAGAGCGCATGCTTTGCATGTATGAGGCCCCGGGTTCAATCCCCGGCATCTCCACTTTTGCTCGCTTGCCCTGCCAGTTGCGCACCACCCTGGAGGACAGTCCAGGATGTCCGCAGAGGACCGCGGGCCCCTCTGCCCCCCAACCTGGGGGTCCCTGCGGGGCCGAGACGCGGGCCCCCAGCCTCGTGCACGCTGGACCTCCACGCTCGTCCAGCAGATGGCACTCGCGGGGCCGCGCCTGCGGGATGGAGACGACCGGCGCTGCGGAGGCTGGAGGAGCGCAGGGAAGGAGCGAGATTTTGTCCGAAAGCCCTGGAAGGCCGGGCGGGGCTACGGGGCTCCGCGGAGGCCGTGCAGGTGGGGGCGTGGGGCTCTGCCCTGTGGGTTCTGGAGGTTGTCGCCTGACACCCCCAATCCAGAGATCCTGTCACCCCCCCTGCCCGGGGGCGGGGTGAGTATGGGGCAAGGTCCACTTCTGCTCTCAAGGGGCTGCCACACCCCTGCTCTCGCCAGCAGCGGGGTGGGGGTCCTTCCTGACTTCTGCACAGATGGCGGAGCAGAGCACTCAAGGTGGTGAGATGGCTTCGCAGCAGGTGGGCGGGGCAAGGCCCAGAGCCGGGGACAGGGGGCAGCACCGGGGCTGCTTGGGGCAGGGGGTGAGCAGCCCTGGAGGCGATACCTGCCCACCGCCAGTCTGCGGCCATGCTAGGTCTGATTATTTGAAAGCCAGAGTAAGGGGGAGACTCTTCATCTGCTAGCTCACTCCCCAAATGGCTGTGGTCAGCAGCCCTGGGAGGGAGCTACCAGGACCCTCACCCCCGTTTTACAGAGGAAGCTGAGGCAGAGATGGGCCCAGCGTGGGTCACAAGGCTGGGAAGGTCAGGCAGGGCCTGGAGCCGAGGGCCTGACTCGGGACGACGCTCACTTCTCCAGTGGCTTCCCGTGGCCCCCCTCCCCGCCCCCCCCACCAAACATCTATTTGAAAGAGTTAGACTGACAGAGAGAGCTATCATCCATCCACTGGTTCACTCGCCAGTGGCCAGGGCTGAGCCAGGCTGAAGTCAGGAGCCAGGAGCTGCTTCTGGGTCTCCCACGTGGGTGCAGGGGCCCAGGTTCATCCTCCACGGCTTTCCCAGGCGCATTAGGGAGCTGGAAGTGGAGACGTCTTGAGTCGGTGCCCTGATACGGGGTGCAGGCCTGGCAAACGGCAGCCTAACCCACTGCGCCATAGCACCAGCCCCGGCCGTGCTGCCTTTGACCGCGATGCCTCATTGAGGGGAGTCCTCACCAAGGCAGTGCCAGTCTCCATGGACAACACGGCCACCTTTCAACTGTGGGCTCCTCAGGCCTCCTGGGCCCAGCTCGCAGGGCTCATGCCCAGATGCACACAGGCGTGGGCGCTCTGCTGACTGCAGGTCAGAAAACACCCGCCACGGGTCTGCTCTGGAACCACGGCGCTTGGCGGTGAGGAAGAAGGCCGGGACTCAGGCACCTACGCCTTTTTTTTTTTTTTTTTTAAAGATTTATTTGAAAGTCAGTTACACAGAGAAAGAAGGGAGGGAGGGAGGGAGGGAGGGAGAGAGAGGTCCATCCGCTGGTTCACTCCCCAAATGGCCACAACACCCAAAACTGCGCCCACCCAAAGCCAGAAGCCTCATCTGGGTCTCCCACGTGGGTACTTGGGCCCAAGGCCCTGGGCCACCTTCTACTGCTTCCCCCGGCCACAGCAGAGAGCTGGATCAGAAGTGGAGCCCATATGGGATGTCAGTACTGCAGGCGGTGGCCTTACCCGTTACGCCACAGCGTCAGCCCCACACCTGCGCCCTTTATCTGAGCCCTGTGCTGATTTGGGGACAACATCAGAAAGGACCAGACACGGACAAGAGAGGGTTCCCCTGGGGACATGTGTATGAGGCGTACATTAGTCTAGAAATTAAGCCATGCATCTGCGGTCAACCAGTTTGTGACATGGGTGCCAACCCCCTTCACAAGGCCTGGGACGAAGCACGTGGGCAGCCTGCCTCATGCCACACACCAACACAAACTCAACACGGACTGCAGATAGCAGCGCTCGAACTCGAGGGGGACAACACAGTGACACCTGCCTGGGTGAGGCTTTCTTAGCTACAACACCCAAAACACAAGCAGCCAGACTCGCCAGTGGGACATCAAGGCCCAAACGCCGTCCCCCAAAGGACGCTGTCGGGAAGGTGGAGCCGACCATGGGCAGAGACCTGTGCAGAGTATTTACATGACACAGGCTTGTTCTCGGGATGCTCACAGCTCGCTCCTGTGGCCAAAGGGTGGACACGACTCACGTCCACCAACACGTGGACACAGAACACGGTGGTCGGTACAGCGGGCTGTGACTGAGCCGTGGGAGGGAGTGAGGCCCTGACACCTGCTGTGGCAGGGAGAACCTTGCTAGCGTGAAGCCGAGTCAAGCCAGACATGGGCCGCGGAACACAGGAGTGCCTTCACGGGGGATGCCACAAGGGCTCGTGGCTGCTGGGGCTGAGCACAGCTCTAGGACTGGACGGTGAAAGCCAGTGGAGTGCCACGCCACGGGCAGTACGGCAAAACCTTAGAGCTCCGGCTGAGCTGTGGGACCAGATGGCAGAGGAGGCGGGGTGACCGTGCAGCCACCGCAGTGCCCGAGACGGCGGCTGGGGAATGGCACCCTCTTCCCATCTGAGCGGCCAGGACTCGTGCTGTGTGGTCTCTGGAGAACCTCCCCTAGCTGGGAGCAGGGGATTAAAGCTTCCATCACGGGCAGGTCGGGCTCTTCAGGCTGCCCATGCGTGCGCAACCCAGGGGCAGCCCGGGGGGGGGCCGAGCCCCAGGCTGGAAGATGGAATTTGCAAAGGGCTTTTAAAAAAAGATTTATGTATTTATTTGAAAGGCAGAGCAACAGAGAGGGAAAGACGGACACACACCTTGACACAGAGATCCTCCATCTCAGTCCACTCCCTCACGTGGCCATGCCAGGTCTGGCCAGGCTGCAGTGAGGGGCCGAGAACACCATCCGGGTCTCCCACGTGGGTGGCAGGGCCCAAGCAGTTGAGCCATCACCGGCCACTTCCCCAGGGACATCAGCAGGAAGCTGGATGCAGCGTGAGCAGGCACGCGGACATGGGGTGGGGGGCAGCCTGGCAGGTGAGAAGCCCCCCACCCCCGGGGGGTTCAGGAAGGGGCTGGGATGACAACTCAGGCCAGGCCCCCGAGTCTCTCTCCCTGAGTCACTGCACAGCACAACCTGAGTGGCACAAGCGTTTTTATTCAACAACCGCTCCTACCACAGCCCACAACTAGGACGCCTGGGACAGAAGCCACCCAGACCAGAGCGTGGCTCTGGGGAGATGCTGGGCCCCCAGAGTGGATGGCAGAGGGGCAGAGCTCCTGACCCCTTGGTCCTGAGGGGTCTTCCCGTTCCTCCTCTCCCGGGGACCTCCTCTGCCCCCTCCTTCCCACCTCATAGAAAAAAAGAGGGGGGAGGTCTTTTTCTCTTGGCCCATTCAGGGTGGCCCTGGGCCCCCTTCCTGACTGTGGAGCCGGGGAAGGGCCTGTAGACACCCTGGGGCCGTGCTCCCTGAGGGGTGAGCGTAGTGCAGAGAGCGTCCTCACCACAGGGACCACCTGTGACCTGAAGTCCTCACCCACCATGGGACAGTCTCAAGGCAGCACCCCAGACACACAGCCAGGGCCAGTGTCCAGGCCAACGGGCTCGTCCAGAATCCACGTGGGATGGACGAGGCTCGTCCAGGGCCTTGGTGAGCAGGGGGTGGTCAGGTGACCGTGCCAGGTGGTTCCAGCGGCAGTGTACTGCCACTCCCTGTCCCCAGTCCTCGGCAGCGGCAGGCGTCGGCTCAG
This sequence comes from Lepus europaeus, assembly GCF_033115175.1. Lineage (NCBI taxonomy): Eukaryota > Metazoa > Chordata > Mammalia > Lagomorpha > Leporidae > Lepus > Lepus europaeus. The sequence continues at coordinate 4,761,320 of NC_084849.1, read as the reverse complement.
CGGTCAGAGGCTGGGGGCCAGGCCTTCTTGACGTCGGCATGCATGGCTTGCGGGAGCCACTCGCAGTACTGGGTCAGCAGGTCTGCGGGACCAAGAGGCTGTCAGGGCCCCGCCCCCTCACAGGGCCCCGCCCCTCCCCTCCCACCACCAGCCCTGGGCGCTCACACTGGGGGCTTCTCTTCCATGCGGCCAGCAGGGCGTCGCGGCAGTCGGCCTTCTCGGCCACCAGGGCGCTCAGCAGACTCTGTGTCCTGGGCTGCAGCCTGTTGGGCAGTGCAGGTCACACACGTGCTCTGGACTGCAGGATGGGTGGGGCCCAGAGTGGGGGCACTGCCACCGGACAGCCCTGCCCGAAAGGGTGAAGGGTCCGCAGCCCCGCCATCCGGGACAGAAGGATCCAGAGCCACCCCTCCCACCACTCTCATTTTCCCTGCCTCTGGCCCAGCCACCCTGGATCCCTTCCATCTCGCTCACCTCCTCTGGCCCTGCTCCCTCCCTGCTCAGCCAGGCCCCCAGCCCCCAGGACTCCTTCCCGCTGCCCTGCCCGACCCCTGGGGGCTGCGTCACCTTTGCCCCCTGCAGGCTTCAGGGACAAGCGCATGCCCGGGTCCCAGCACCGGGTGCATCTTGGAGACGGGTGCTGGGAGTCCCCAGCCCCTCACAGCCTCGCAGGGACCTCAGCCCCCGTCCTGAGCTCCGGAAAGAGCACAGCTGGGGGCTGGCGTCCACCTGCCCGCCCCTCAGGGGGCTCCTAGGCCCCCAAGCCCTGGCACCGTCTCCAGCGGCAGCACAAAGTACAGCTGAGGAAGAAGCGGTGCGAGTGGAGGTTGGGTGCAACGAGGCGGCCTGACTCAGATCCTACCCCACAAACCCATGTCCGCCCAGAACCTCAGAAGTGACCTGCCGGGGACAGGGGCCCCAAGCCCAGTGACAGGCGTCCTTAAAGGGCAGGATGCACAGAGCCCCAGCAGACACCGCAGCCGGGCAGCTGCAGGTGGGGCAGCTGAAGCCAGCAGCCACGGGAGGCCAGGGAGCCCTGGCAGGAGGACGTCCCCCGGTGTGGGCTCCATCCTGGGGGCCCCAGAGAAGGCACATGGGCTCCCACCACTGCTGGGCGGCCGGGCTCGATGCTCGGGGAAGGCGGTACCTGGCCCACGTCTTCAGCATTGTGCTGGGGCTGGACAGCAAACAGCTCCGGTACGCCGCCAGCTTGCGGAAGACCTGTGAGAGACCACACAAGGGCTGGGGTCCCGGCTCTCCTGCCACGGCGCCCGAGACCGCACCAGGGCTGGGGTCCCGGCTCTCCTGCCACGGCGCCCGAGACCGCACCAGGGCTGGGGTCCCGGCTCTCCTGCCACGGCGCCCGAGACCGCACCAGGGCTGGGGTCCCGGCTCTCCTGCCATGGCGCCCGGGAAAGGGGCCGAGGGGCCTGGCCGCCTACCTGCCCTTCCAGCAGAAACCGGGCAAAGTGCTTGTAGCGGTCAACGCCCTCCGGAAAGTCCACCTGCACGGCGGGAAGTGGCCAGCCCACGCGATCTGCAGGGTGGGCGCTGGTGAGGAGGGGTCCTCCGAGCCCAGGCCCAAGCCCCGGGCCCTGGCCCCCAGAGGGGCAGGAGGCTGCCTCGACTCACAGAACACGCTGGCACGGTGACACAGCACCCGGCCTTTCTCAGGGCAGTAGGTGGGGGCTGGCTCCTCCAGGGGCTTGTCAAACTGGCAGTAGGAGGGCAGCAGGACCGGGATCCACTGGACATCCACGGTGGAGACACCTGGGGACCAGGGAGAGGGCTGGGGTCCTGGTGGCCGTGCTGCTCGTCACCCCCCTCCCCCGCCCGCCCATCAGGGCCACCAGCCTCGGCACCTTTCATGTACATCTTGGTGGTCTCCACGATTTCCTGGTAGACCACGAACTCGGGGAGCTCTCTGAAGAGGACGGAGCTGGGGTGGATGAAGACGGGCTCGTCCAGGAGAGGGGTCTGCAACACAAGGAGGGAGGGGGCGTCAGGGAGAGCGGCAAGCGCCAGGGGGCCTGCGCTTTTAACCCACAAAACCCCCAACAGCAGGAGCGAGTGCCCTAGCCACGGACGGCCGAGTCGGCCAAAAGGGAGACGGAAGCCCAGGCGCGGCTACGACGCCAGCCAGTGGCAAGCAGGCCGGGCCCAGGCACCGCCCGCAGGGCGCACTGAGAAGGAGCTAGGAGAGGGTAGGCGGGCTGCTGAAGGGTCCAGGGGCCCTTTCTTTCCTTTCTTAAAGAGGCTTTTATTTATCCACATATTTATATTTTTTTGAAAGGCAGAGTGACAGCAACAGAAAGAGAGAGATTTTCCATCTGCTGGTTCATTCCCCAAATGCCCCCAAGAGCCAGGGCTGGGCCAGGCCAAAGCCAGGAGCCCCATCCAGGTCTCCCCCATGGACACAGTGATGAAATTTCTAGGGGGCAGGCATTTGGCACAGCGGTTAAGAGCCTGCTGGAGGGGCCGGTGCTGTGGGGCAAGCGGGTAAAGCTGGTGCCTGCAGTGCCAGTATCCCACATGTGTACCAGTTCTCGACCGGGCTGCTCCATTTCTGATCCAGCTCCCGGCTGATGTGCCTGGGAAAGCAGCGGAAAATGGCCCAATTCTTTGGGTCCCTGCACCCATGTAAGGGACCTAGAGGAAGTTCCTGGCTCCTGGTTTCCGATAGGCCCAGCTCTGGCCATTGTGGTCATTTGGGGCAGGAACCACTGGATGGAAGATCTTGCTCTCTCTGCAGCTCTGCCTTTCAAATAAATAAATAAATCTTAAAATAAAAAAATAAACAAACATACAAGAGTTTGCTGGGAGGCCTGAATCTCCTATCGGAGTGCCTGGGCTCAAGTCCTGGGCTCTGCTTTATTTATTTATTTTTTTAAGATTTATTTATTTATTTGACAGGCAGAGTTACAGAGAGGCAGAGAGAGAGAGAGAGAGAGAGAGAGGGAGAGAGGTCTTCCATCTGTTGGTTCACTGCCCAGATGAGTGCAATGACCAGAGCCGCGCCAATCTGAAGCAAAGAGCCGGAAGCTCCTTCCAGGTCTCCCACGCGGGTGTAGGGCCAGGGACTTGGGCCATCTTCTACTGCTTTCCCAGGTCATAGCAGAGAGCTGGATCGGAAGTGGAGCAGCCGGGACTAGAACTGGTGCCCATATGGGATGCTGGCACCGCAGGCGGCAGCTTTACCGGCTTCACCACAGCGCCGAGCCCGGCTCTGCTTTTGATTCTAGCTTCCCGCTATAGGGCACCCTGGGAAACAGCAGGCGAGGGCTCACACGCGGTCCCTGCCATGCAGGTGGGAGACCCTGACTGCCACTTCAGCCAGGCCTCTGGGGAATGAACCAGCAGACAGGAGATCTCTCACTCTTTCTCTCTGCCTTTTGAAGAAATAAAAATAAACTGGGAAAAACAGAAAGTTGGGGTGCAGAACCCGGTCCTGCAAAGGAAGACTGCACTGTTTGTGGACTCCCCAGGACTGGGGGCACCTGGGACGCAGGCACACGAGCAGGGAGACTGGGGCGCCCACCTTGTAGCCGTTCCTCCACTTGTCGTCCAGGAGATCCTCGCTCTGGACCCTGCGGGCCAGGTGGTCGCCCAGGCCGGCTGTCACGATCTGCCGCAGGTAGGTCACCTGGCTCTCGGTGGGAGGCTGCATCTTCGGATCCACGAAGAGCTCGGCCTCGGGGCACACGGTGTTGACTGGAGGGGGCGCCGGGTGTGAGGGCAGTGGGGGCAGCGCGGGCCAGCTGGCTCTGCCGGATGTCAGGTCAGGAGGGCCCCACACGCGGAGCAGGGTGCCTGGCACCTGCCGGCCTGCTCCTCACCGTCGAGCCCCTCAGCTGCCCCGTACGCCCCCCTCCCCTTAGGTCAAGCCCCAGCGCCTGTGAGGATGGCAGAGGTGCCGCTGGCAGGCAGCCTGGACTGAACCCTGGGCGTGCTTCTCAGGGGAGCAGTGCCCTCGGCCCGGGCCCCCTCCTCCTCCCTGGAGAAGCACTGGAGGTGACGGCAGCTGCACCTGCACCGCACCACCTGGAGCCGATGCTGAGGAGTGGGGCTGGGGGAGGGGCAGCCCCAGGGATGCACCTGGTAGTGGGGAGCACAAAAGCGCTCAAAACTGAGCCTGCCCCCGACTAGCCCCAGGGTGGGCACAGTGGCCTGCCTGGGAGAGCCACGTCTCCCTTGAGGCCCCCAGCTGCTGTGCCCAGGCATTACGTCTAGGTGGGAACTCATCCTGCCCGAGAAGGGGCTGTGAGGCCCGGGGCACGGCCGAGGAAGAGACGAGCCTGAGACAGGTGCTAGGAGCAGGGGAACGTCCTCATGGCCCACAAGGGCACCCCACGTGCAGCACGGAGTCTGCTCAGAGCCAGTCAGCTATCTGCTGGCGCTGCCGCGTGCAGCCCTGCAGGTGGCGCTCTACCTGCAGTGGTCAGCTGGCCCCGCAGGCGCCGGATCTCCAGCATGGCCTTGTACCGCAGTCCGTTGGCTTCACAGAACCGGGGTGAGCAGCCGGCGTACTCGCAGGCTCCTACAGCGCCTGCAGGAGGAACCAGGCATGCTCACTCCCGGCCCACTCCAGGCCCGACGCCCCGCCTTCTCCAGGTCCCCGGCAGCCGGTACCCACCCAGCAGCACCATGAGGTCACCAAGCTTCAGGGACGCTCCCTGCCCCGCCCACGTCCTCCTCATCTGGGCCACCCGGGCCCGCTTGTCCTTCAGCACAGCGAGTTCCTCGTCGCTGGCAGCTGGCCTGCAAAACACACACACACACTTGTGCTGCCTGGGCAGGTACGTGTCTGCTACGTGTCAGGGACCCTGAGGGGTCACTGCTAGCAGGTGTCAAGATGGAGACTGTGCGTGGCCTCTTGGGCGATTCCACGCCCTGAGATGGAGAGAATTAATCCCACAGAAGAGAACGGCACACATTGCAATACTGTTCGTGGAAACCCCAACCGCGGTTCAGCCCAAGTGTGAATCCGCGGATGACTACACCAGCGGTCCCCAGACCGGAATCCACAGCCTCTGACGCTTACCCGCGTGTCAGGCGTGGCTGAGAGTGCTGCTTGTATCAGTGGATTTAGTTCTAACCATCCAGCTGTTACCGTTATCATCCCCACATCCTCCAGACGGAGAACATGAAGCCGAGAGAAGCCGAGGCAGCTGCGCCTCCCCGCCACAGCGCCCCCCCCACCTGTCCACCACGGGCCCCCCCCGCACCTGTCCAGCTCCTCGAACAGCTCCCGCACAGTCATGGCGGCCACGATGGTGATGGTGTAGGGCAGGCAGTCGTGCTGCCGGCTCAGGGCCAGCATCTTGGCGTAGCGGGGTGCCACGGGGAAGGTGGCCATGGTCCTGCCCAGCGCCGTGATGGGGCAGCTCAGCCTCGAGCTCTGCAGCTGCTTCACCCTGGGAGGAGGACAGGGCTGCACTGGGTGGGGCTCCCCGAGGGTCGGAGCCAGCGCCAAGAGGCGCGGCTTCGAGTCAGCGCAGGCCCAGGGGAGGGAGAGGCGGGAAGAGGAGGGGAGCTGGGCCCTCCACTCGCCTCCACCCAGCCCCCCATGTACCTTTCTGCTTTCTGGGGGGCCTGCAGGGCCCCCAGTGCGATCAGCAGCTCCTCGGCAGCAGCCAGGGCCTCCACAGAGGGGGGCGTCGGGAAGGGGAAGTTGATGACCTGGATGGTGGAAACGTGGCAGGGACAGGGAATGCTGGGAGCAAGCATGGAGACAGCCCCTGCTGGCCGGGGCCGGGGTGCTGCCCCCACAGCCCTCCCCAGGCTCAGCTCCCTGCCACCCATCCTCTGAGCACTGCTCACAGCAGCTGGGGCGTGGGCGTGGACACTCAGAAAGGAGCCAAGGGCACCCTCCAAGTGCACGGGCAAGCCTGACTACAGAGCCTCTCTCATCCCCTCGCCGTCCAGCTACACCAAGGCGGTGCTGGACACAGCCTGTGTGCCGGCGGCTGTGCATGGCAACGGAGACAGCACACACAAGACAGGGCTTCGTCTGCCTGCACACCACACTCATTGGAGCAGGAGGCCCCGGGCAGCAGGGGGCCATGACGGGAACAGTGGGGCAGGAGAGGGTGCACTCAGCAACACAACAAGTGGACAGAGCACCCGGCTCTCAGACGCGGCACCTTAGAGATGGACCAACTGAGCAGGGGCATTCAAGGAGACAGCCGTCCACGCATGCTCCCAGCAGCCCGCAGTGGAAACCCCAGTGTCTGGGGACTGAGGACGCATGGGCAGCAGAGGGGGCTTCCCACACAGAGGGGCATGGCGCTTACACCTGCTATGGCACGGGTGAACCAGAGAGAAGCTAGTCACAAAGGCCCCATGGTATACACAGGCTGCACGGGTCTGGGAACTAATACCCCCCGGAATGTCCACCTTGGAGGGTCAACTGTGGCCATGTGGATCGTGTCTCAACACAGCTGTTTTAGAGGAAGAGTGAGTAGGAGTGGAACCTAACAGGAAGGAGTCAGCCGCATGAAGACACGTGGGGCAGGGAAGTGCATGCTGGGAAATGAGGCCTGGCAGGAAGGTGCAGGGGCCCAGTGAGGACTTAGGTTTGACTCAAGAGCAAGGGGAGGGGCTGATGCTGCGGCGTTGCGGGTGAAGCCATGGCCTGCAACCCCAGTATCCCATAAGGCCCTGGTTCAAATCCTGGCTGCTCCACTTCCAATCCAGCTCCCTGCTAATGTGCCTGGCAAAGCAGCAGAAGGTGGCCTAAGTCCTTGGGTCCCTGCACCCACATGGGAGACCTGGAAGAAGCTGCTGGCTACTGGCTCTAGCCTGTCCCAGCCCTGGCTGTGGCAGCCGTTTGGGGAGTGAACCAGTAGATGGAGGATCTCTTCTCTCTCCCTGTAACTCTGCCTTCCAAATAAGCGTTAAAAAGAAAGAGAAAAAAATGAGCAAGGGGAGTGGCAGAGGCCGCTGGAGAAGTGAGCGTTGTCAGGCCCTCGGCTCCAGGCCCTGCCTGACCTTCCCAGCCTTGTGACCCACGCTGGGCCCATCTCTGCCTCAGCTTCCTGTCTGTGAAATGGGGGTGAGAGTCCTGGTAGCTCCCTCCCAGGGCTGCTGACCACAGCCTGAAGGTCACACAGGCGAGGTGTCAGCATTTCCTCGGCACCCAATATACTGTGGCTATTTTCATTTGGTCAAAAAAAAAAATTTAAGCCCCAAAAGGAATACAAAACATTCCACATTAGAAAGCAAGCCACAGGGGCCAGCGCTGTGGCTCAGAGGGTTAACGCCCTGGCCTGAAGCGCCGGCATCCCATATGGGTGCTGGTTCTAGTCCCGGCTGCTCCTCTTCCGATCCAGCTCTCTGCTATGGCCTGGGAAAGCAGTAGAGGATGGCCCAAGTCCTTAGGCTCCTGCACCCATGTGGCAGACTCGGAAGGAGCTCCTGGCTCCTGGCTTTGGATCGGCTCAGCTCTGGCCATTGTGGCCATCTGGAGGAATCAGCGGATGGAAGACCTTTCTCTCTGTCTCTACCTCTCTGTAACTCTTTCAAATAAATTAATCTTTTTTTTTTTTTTTTTAAAAGAAAGCAAGCAAGCCACCGAGATTCGCTGTACTGTAAATGCTGGAATTTGGGCCCCGCAGGCCAAGCTGCCGCCTGTGATGCTGGCATCCCATCCCACAGCTGTGCCAGCCAGAGTCCTGAGACCTGGACGGAGTTCCAGGCTCCTGGCTTCAGTCTGGCCATTGGAGCCACTGGAGCCATTTGGGGAGTGAACCAGAGGACGCAAGCTCTACCTGCTTTTCAAAAAATAATTCTATCTTTCAACAAAAACAAAGTCTGGGGAAGAACCAGTAACAAAAGCCCCAGCTAGCGGATGAGGGCAGCCTCTGCTCTCCCCGGCGCTCAGCTCCTGGGACTGAGTGCTCAGGCTCACGCCAGGAACGGCAATGAGGACACATCTTTAACAGCAACTGAAGCCACTGGCTTCCACCCCCACCCGCCGTGTGTCCCCGGCACTGGCTTCCTTCCCTCACCCGCCGTGTGTCCCCGGCACTGGCTTCCGCCCCCACCCGCCGTGTGTCCCCGGCACTGGCTTCCGCCCCCACCCGCCGTGTGTCCCCGGCACTGGCTTCCGCCCCCACCCGCCGTGTGTCCCCGGCACTGGCTTCCGCCCCCACCCGCCGTGTGTCCCCGGCACTGGCTTCCGCCCCCACCCGCCGTGTGTCCCCGGCACTGGCTTCCGCCCCCACCCGCCGTGTGTCCCCGGCACTGGCTTCCGCCCCCACCCGCCGTGTGTCCCCGGCACTGGCTTCCGCCCCCACCCGCCGTGTGTCCCCGGCACTGGCTTCCGCCCCCACCCGCCGTGTGTCCCCGGCACTGGCTTCCGCCCCCACCCGCCGTGTGTGCCCGGCACTGGCTTCCTTCCCTCACCCGCCGTGTGTCCCCGGCACTGGCTTCCACCCCCACCTGCCGTGTGTCCCCGGCACTGGCTTCCTTCCCTCACCCGCCGTGTATCCCTGTCCAGAGACCTTCAACCTCCCTGCTCAGCCTCCTTAGCTGCTAGGTGGGGGCTGCCCACATGCAGGGCGGGGAGGCGGACTGCGCTGACCTGCATGGCACCTGGCACCTGCCAGTGTGGTCGGGGCACTCTGCCTGGACCCCCCATCCTGGGGATGGGTGAGGATCCCACCCCTCCACCTGCAGGACTGGGGAAGAGCCTGGGGACAGCCCGCTGAGGTCAGTGTGCAGGCCGTGCTGCTCTGTCCCCAGGGAGCCCAAAGGGGCTGCAGCACGGGGGGGCAGTCACAGGAGACCCCTGCCAGGCACCGCTGGCACAGGGCAGCAGCTCCTGGGCCCCGGGCCATGCAGGGCCGTGACTCACCTTCTCTATGCTCAGCGCCTTCATCTGCAGGACCAGGTCTTCCACGGGCCTCCGGGTGATTTCTGGAGGAGGAAACTGCTCGAAGTCACCAAACACTGCAGACGAATACAGCCTGGGCAGGGAGAGGCAGCACAGGGAGAGCCAGCTCAGCCACGCCAGCCGCCAGCCAGCCCTGCCCAGCCGTGGGCCAGGCAAGGCGAGCACCTCTTCCTGCCTCACCTCCCTCACCTGCGCAATGGGACAACAGCAGCCTCCCTGGGAGCAGACACTACACACAGACGGCTTACGATGGGGCCGGCCGCAGGGGCCGCGCTGGGCCAACTTTAACTACGCTTGCTTCTGACCCATGTTCTTGATATATTTTCTAAACTTTCAGCTTTTGTCATTTAAAACAAGGTTAGAAAGAAGAGCCGGCGCCGTGGCTCAACAGGCTAATCCTCCGCCTTGCGGCGCCGGCACACCGGGTTCTAGTCCCGGTCGGGGTGCCGGTTCTGTCCCGGCTGCCCCTCTTCCAGGCCAGCTCTCTGCTGTGGCCCGGGAGTGCAGAGGAGGATGGCCCAAGTGCTTGGGTCCTGCACCCCATGGGAGACCAGGATAGGCACCTGGCTCCTGCCATTGGATCAGCGCGGTGCGCCGGCCGTAGCGCGCCAGCCGCGGCGGCCATTGGAGGGTGAACCAACGGCAAAGGAAGACCTTTCTCTCTGTCTCTCTCTCTCTCTTACTGTCCACTCTGCCTGTCAAAAAAAAAAAAGAAAGAAAGAAGAGCAAGAAAGCTACCACAAACAGCAGCACGCAAACGTGGAAAACTTACTGACCAAGGACACGTCTGACAAGGCTGACACCCAGATCACACAGACAGGTTCACACATCAACGACAGAAAGACAAACAGCTGAGCTGAGTGTTGTGCAGGAGAGGAGCCAGCCGTGCTGGTTAGAGACCCACCTACTCCACTTCCTGCTGAGGTACCCTGGGCGCCAGCAGCCAGTAAGTGCCAGGGTCCCTGCCACACCCACACAGGAGACCAGGATGGAGATCCAGGCTCATGGCCTTGGCTACAGCAGCCATTTGGGGAGTGAACCATCAGATGGAAGATCTCTCTTTCTCTCCTTCTCACTGTAACTCTTTCAAATACATGAATTTAAAAACAAACAAACAAACAGACTAGGGGCTGAGTTCAGCAGTGGAACAAGGGACAAAGTGAGCACCTGAAATCTGGCAAGAAAGGGGGCCCTGTAGATGGAGGAGGGATAGCGCCTCTCCTCACCCTCAGTGGTGGCTGCACAGGAACCCGGAGGCTCACCTGTAGCAGTGGCCGGGCTCTGTCCGGCCCGCCCGGCCTGCCCGCTGGTCGGCCGACGCCTGGGAGATCCAGGTGACACGGAAGGAGGACACACCCGTGACACGATCATAGTAGCGCTTCTTGACCTTGCCGCAGTCCACCACGTACTTGATGCCGGGGATGGTGAGGGACGTCTCGGCCACGTTGGTGGCCACCACACACAGCCGAGTGCCCTCTGGGGGTGGCCTGAAGACCTAGTGTTGTTGGGGGGGAGATCAGGTTTCTTTCCATCAGAGAGAAGTGGGCCTGGCTGGGGGTGGGAGGCCAAATCCATCCCCCCCGGGCCACTAAGCTCCTCTCCAAGGCCCCAGTGTCCTCTCAGAACCCTCAACTTCAGCACCCGCTCGCCTCTGCCCCCACGCCCGGAAGCACCGTTACCTGCGCCTGCTTCTCTGGGGCCAGCAGCGAGTAGAGCGGGAGCACGTGGAGGGGGAGGGAGGGGTCCGGCTGCTCGCCTGCAGGAAGCAGAGGCTGCCGACAGCCCTGGACGGGACAGACCACCCAGCGCCCTCCACCAGCCCTGCTGCCAGGGGCTCAGCTGTGAGATGGGCGAGGCGGGCAGGCAAAGCCTGGGGACCAGTGAGAGCCTCCCAAGGGTTCTCCCGTCACAGCTGCCACTGGGATTCCCTTCTCCCAGACTGGTCCCCTTGAAGAAGTTGGGGTCAGCCTGTGGGGTGCCCCACACAGCCCTAGGCCAGGCACCCCCGGCCACTCCTGAAGCCTGTGTTCACACAACAGAGTGGGCCCTGGGCCTGGTGACCCCGTGACACTCAACACCACCAGAATTGAAGCCCCCACGCACCAGGCAGTCTTAGGAGCTCAGGGTACAGCGTGGACAGAGAAGCCAGCAAGGCCAGCTCTCCTGCGGCTCACACGTGGACCCAAGGGTGGGACTTTGGGTTCTTTGTAGCTGTCTCTCAGCAGGGGCTCCACACACTTGCAGAATGAAGGACCTGAATGAGGTTGAGAGTGGGACGCACCTCCGTCGGCCTCGTCATCCCCCAAGTCCAGATCGAGGTCGGAGCCCAGGGCCGCCTCCTCGTCGTCCATCTCTGCCTCCCGGTCCTCATCGCCCTCGCCCGCCGGCAACACCGAGTAGTTATCCAGGTTGATCGGGGGCAGTGTCTACACTCAACGAGACACAAAGAGCATGGGCTGTGGGTGCCCTGCTGTGGATGGCGTTGTGCACAGCACAAGCAAGCCCACGCACCCCGTGGGCCCCGGGACCCTCGGGCGGCCACTAAACATATGTTTCCTCACCCAAGAACTGGAGACAGTTCCAGGATTCACCTCCTGGGGCTGCTCTCCACACTGAAGTGCAACAGGTGAGAGCAAGCGGGGAGTCCATGCCGCCACCTGGGGGAGCCCCCCCAGCACGCTCTGCCCCCACTCCGCAGCAGGGGATCCACACAGGCCCTGCTCGGGGTGCCCGGGGCCCAGCAGCTCCACGTGGCGCACCGAGACAGGATTTCCCGTTTCACTCCAATCCAGGGTGGGCTGGCGGCCACCAGGCTGGACACTGCAGCCCTGCAGCCCGAGCCCCCAGCACACCCCAGCCTACCGAGCCAGCCTGAGCCTTTCTCGTCCTTGCCCGCGACTTCTTGAACTTCCGCATTTCTTCCGCCGAGTCTTTCTCGTCTTCCTTTTCTGCAAATGAGGGGAGGTGGGGAGAGAGACACCTGTGGCCAGGGCAGGGCAGAGCGCTTTGCTCCTTGTCACCCAGCAAGGCCACTGCCCGCGACCACTTAATTCAGAGAGGGAGAGGCGGGGCAGCCGGCTGAGCCCCAGCCGGGGGCAGTGGGGGGCTGAGCATGTGCACCCTGGTTACCTCTGGCCTGGGGCCTGGCAGGTGGGAAGGCCTTCCTGAGCCTGCGGCACAGAGCGTGCACCTCGGCCTGCCCTGTCAGGAACACCAGGATGCCACCTGTGGGAAGAGCCGGGCCCCGGTGTCACCCATCAGTCACTCAGCAAACACTTCCTTCCTTAGCAACCAGCACCGAGACACAGGGCTCCAGGGAGCCAGACGGCACAGTCATGGGCGGACGAGTCACCCCGATGGAGGTGCCGTGAGACCCCATGGTGCCACTCCTCAGCACGGATCCACGAGGACTGGCCACAGGTCTCACACGGGAACCTGCGCATGTGTTCAGACCCCAGGCTGAGGGGAGGCTCCTTGCTGCCGAGCACCTGGTACAGCCCGTGTCTCCTCGCCACCAGCCCAGAGTCTCCAGACAGGGGCCGTGCACCCTAGGAGGCCTTGCACAGTGAGCAGGGGACATGGGGTCTCACGTGTGCTGGAAGCATTCCTGCCACTCTCGGCCCTTGCAGCAGGGGGAAACATCCTGGAGCCCAGCTTTGGAAGACCAGAGTCTCTGGTGAGAAGTGACCACAACTACCGCAGCTGCTGGGTTTGGGGGCTGTGTGTGTGCTAAGTGGCGCCAGTGCCCAGGACCATGGTTTCCTTTTGATGTCAATCCACGCTATCCTCCCAGTCAAGGACACGCCAGTTTGGTAACACCAGCTAAGAGGACACAGCCCTTCCCCTGGACCGTGCGTGGGCACCTGCCTGTGCCCATGGACTGCTCTGCCATCAGAGTGGACACAAACCTAGCCCTCAGCTGCCTGCTCCAGTCCACACGGGAGGCTCGCACTATTCTGGGCAGAAAGAGGCCGGGCAGGTGCTGCGAACACTCCAGAACAGAGAAGAAACGGGCACGGCAAGGATGGGAGAGTGTTACAAACCCCTCAGGGAGGGGCCGAGAGCCTGGGCCTCAGCCCCCGCCAGGCCCACCTGCAGGCAACATCCGGTGGATCTTGCACACCTTCCGGAAGCACTCGCCACTGTAGTCTTCCAGTGGGGTCCTCTTGTTAAAATGCACCGTCACCGGGAACTGCCGGGACTCCACCTGCAGGGGCCAGAGAAGGCGTGGGGGTGCTGCAGCCAGGAGTACCCCCCTCTCCCCTGATCTTGCTACTTGTGTTTTTGAAAGTGTGTTTATTACTTATTTGATGGGCAGAGTTAGAGAGGGAGGGAGAGACAGAGATCTCCATCCGCTAGTTCACTCCCCGAATGGCAACAATGGCTGGGCTGGCCCAGGCTGAAGCCCAGAGGCAGGAACTCCATCCTGGTGTCCCATGTGGGTGGCGTCCATGGCTGCCTTCCCAGGCGCACCAACAGGGAGCTGGATCCCTGACCTGGGCCACAGCCTATAAACGCATACCTGTCCGCGTGACAAGGTGAGGTCCATCAGGAGCCTCCTCCCCCTGGTGAGGCTCAGAGGCCCCAGGAATTACCTTGATGACGGGGGGCGGCTGGGCGAAGAGCCGCTGGTTCTGGGTGAAGTCCTCTACCCGCAGCGTGGCCGACATGATGAGCAGCCTCAGCGGCAGGTGCCTCTGTGGGGGACAGGCCTGGCGACTCAGGTGCAGGCATGCCTGCAGCCGCAGAAACGTGCTGTGCCCTCCCCACTGTTCCCCAGCCCCCCAGGTTCCCAAGGACCCCCTGGTGGGTGGGAACCCACAGTGGGCCCTGCCTCTCCCAGGGCAGCAGCGCGCCCCAGCGTCAGGCGGGCACAGCCACTGACAGCTCCCACCGGATGCCGTCACTGTGTGTCTGAGGTTCAGGGAGGAGATGCGTGTGGCTGGGGGCCCTGGCTGTCACCCCCAGACAGTCCCTGACACAGCCCAGGGGGGCTCTGCTCTTGAGCCCTTGCTGTCTTCAGCTGCTACTGAACCCCGGAGCCCAGAGGCAGGGGCAGGGGCAGGGGCAGAGCAGTCAGCAGGTTTGCAGCCTCAGAGCCAAGTGCACACAGAAGAGACAGGCCTGCAGACAGCAGACGAGAGGTGAGAATGTGGGCGGCAGCTGAGGGTCCTGGTTTCCTCCCGGGGAAGAGTGATGAAACGCTCTGAAGCTGACTGGCCAGGGCTACACAGCTGAGGGTCCCAGAGGCCACGGAGCCACACCCTGGAAACGGCTGTTACGTGGGATGTGAGCGATCTTGAAAAAGCTTGTCACGAATAAAAACCGCACACTCAGACGCAGTCCAGGGCCTCTGTGCCGCTGCCCTCTGCTCCAGGGGTGGGCGGCCCTTTTCCTGCCGGGGCCGTCTGGATCTTGACAACATCGTCTGCAGGCCACCAGAGTGAAGCACCTGAGGCCAGCCTGCTACACAGCTACTGAAGTTTGAGTCTCGTCTGCGGGTGCCTCGGCAGGGCCTGACCCGGCCTGCAGGCTGGACACACGTGTGCGCTTTCCCACACCTTCTGCCATCCACCAAAGGCCACCTCTGCTTTGAGGTCCCCCGTGCCAGTCAGCTGACTCCCTGCCACCCAGGCTGCAGCGGGAGCCCTGGGAGGACGGGCACCAGCAGAATAAGACAAGGTCTTTGTCGCTGTTGGTTTCTGGGGCCTTGACATGGCGAGGGACGAGGTACCCGCAGGGCACGGGCCGTTCTCCAAGGAGCTGACCCTTGGGAGGGTGGGGACGCCTCCACTGTCCACTTCTGCCTCATCTCGGCCAGGGCAGGGGATGGGGGGAGGTCACGGCTGGTCCTGGGGAGCCCATCTCAGGGCCCAGGCAGCCCCACTTGCTCTGCAGAGTCAAAGACCAGGAGGCCTCGTGAGGCCAGCTCCAGTAGGGGCCGGTGAGCCCTGGCTCCTGGCTGGGGCCTCTTGCTTTGGACAGAGAGCAGGAGGACAGAGAGTAGGAGGCTGGACCCAGGCCCTTGTGGGAGGGGGTGGGACGAGGGGATGAGTCACTCCACGAGACCTGCTTACGGCAGCAGTGCAGGGTACACACAGGCGTGGGCAAGGGGGCCCAGCTCCTGATGGCACAGTGGGGTCCTCAGCCTTGGGGTTCGACCACCCCACCCTGCCCCGTCCCACCCCGCCTCCTGTGCTACCTTTGCCCGCAGGGACACGATGCGGGACAGCAGGCCGATGAGGATGTCGGTGTACACGCTCCTCTCGTGGGCCTCATCGATGATCACCACCTTGTATTTCAGCAGCAGGAAGTCCTGGGCAGGGAGGCCGGGAGGTGAGGCCTGGGCCGCCACAGCTGCTTTGTACCCCAGAGCTCCAGGAGCCCTGCAATAGCTTCTCCCACCTCCCCAGGCCTCGGTTTCCTTATCTGGGAGATGGGGACAAAGGTCCACACCCTGAGGTCTTGGGGCGGTCTCAATGTCAATTAAAACCTGGACAGGGCAGCACAGAGCCAAGGCTGGCAGAGAACAGACAAGCACCAGGCAGCCACTGGTCCCCCGGGCTGACCTACCAGACGCAGAGGCCGACAGGAAAGGGAGGGGAGGAGCTGGGGACATCACCAGCCCCAGGAGCAGACAGCAGCTCCCCACCTGGGCTCTGCCGGCCACCCTGCCGATCTCATGCCCCCGGAACACAGGCTTCCAGGGCGGGGGCGGAAGGTACCAGGCTGGGCACTGTGCCTGGGACCCAGAGCCACCTGTTCACAGCTGCATCCAGACCAGGAAGGCCCTGAGAGGACACGGTCACGGGCCTTGCTCTGTGAGACAGAACAGGCAGCCCACCTTCTGGATTTCCTTGAGCAACACCCCGTCCGTCATGAACTTGATCCTCGTCTCTTCGGTCACGTTCCCTTCGTACCGGATCTGGTAGGAGACGACCCTGAGGGGAACAGGCAGGCTCCAGCTCAGGGAGGTGACGCACATGCCTGCCGCTGCCTGGGCTGCTCCAAGGGGTCGAGAGGAGGGCAGCACCCACCAGCTACCCAGAACCAACCTCAGCCCTCTCCCCAACCTGTTCTGCCTTTCCAAAACCCGTGTTTGGCAAGAAGGAACCCATAGGAGGTCCCCGTGTCCCATCATCTGGACACTCCCTGGGAGCAAGCTTGTGGGGACACAGGGATGTGGGGGCTCAGGGCTCAGGGCTCAGTTCCCAGTGACCACGGGCACCGTGTTGGGGCTGGTGTCATGGCACAGAGGGTTAAGCTGCCACCTGCAACACTGGCATCCTACATGAGCACTGGTTCAAGTCTCAGCTGCTCCATTTTTAAAAAAAAAAAATTATTTTATTTATTTGAAAGAGTTACAGAGAGAGAGAGAGAGAGAGAGACAGAGACAGAGAGAGAGAGAGAGGTCTTCCATCTGCTGGTTCACTCCCCAAATAGCCGCAATGCCCAGGCTAGTCCAGGCCAAACTCAGGAGCCAGAGCTCCTTCCAGGTCTCCCATGTGCATGCAGGGGTCCAAGCACTTGGACCATCTTCCACTGGTTTCCTAGGCTCATTGGCAGGGAGCTGGAACAGAAGTGGAGCAGCCAGGATCGGCACCCATATGGGATGCTGGCACTGCAGGCAATGGCTTTACCCGGTTTGCTACAATGCTGGCCCCAGCTGATCCAGCTCCCTGCAAATGCATCTGGGAAGACAGTGGAAGATGGCCCAAGTATATGGGCCTCTGCCACCCACCGTGGGAGACCCAGGTAGAGTTCCAGGGTACTGGCTTTGGCCTGGCCCAGCCTTGGCCATTGTGGCCATCTGGGGAGTGAACCAGTGAATGGAAGCTCTCTCTCTCTCTCTCTCTCTCTCTCTCTCTCTCTCTGTATCTGCTTCTGTCTCTGCAACTCTGCCTTACAAATAAATAAATAAATCTTAAAAAAAAAAAAAAAAAAACAAAGGAGGGGGGAGGCATGTCTCAAAGTCTCTTTTTGCAGCCTACACAGTGAAATCTTGAAGGCAGAATACGACACCCAACGCCTGCTTCTCACAGAAGAGAGGCGCCGGTGGAGCAGGCTGGCCCCGAGCTCAGCTCCTGAAACTGGGGTCTTGGCAGCATGGGCCCCATTCAACTACTTTCCCAACTTCTGCATATACCTGAAACTTTTACAATAAACTTAAAAATTTTACAATAAGGAGGGCACTGGTGCAGGTTAAGCCACCACTGGGGACACCCATGCACCAGGGACTCAGCCAATCCGTCCTAGCCAGCCTCCTAGAAACAGGCGCCCGGGGGCAGAGGGGACAGCTTGAGTGCCTGGGCCCCTGCTACACACGTGGGAGACCCAGGCTGAGCTCCTGGCTGCTGGCTTTGGCCTGGCCCAGCCTGGCTGTTGTGGGCACTTGGGGGAGTGAGCCACTAGATGAGAGATCTCTGTCTCTCTGATGCTCTGCTTTACAAATAAATAAAAATTTAAAAATTTCCTTACTGTTTCTTCAAAAAAACCTGTTTCTATAATAAAAAGTTGAAATGGGTAAGATATAGAGTGGTGTGTACGGGATGCCACCATTAACATACAGGTGAGCGACACCGCAGACAGAATCCTCTAGAAGAATCCGCAGGAACCAGGCAGTGGCTGCCTCCCAGGGCTGAGGGCACCCAGCACACAACAGCAGCAGCCCGCCCCACGGTGGACGCAGGCCCTGAGTGCCCGGCATGGGCCTGCACACAGGAGGCGCTGCTTAGTGAGCACCACTGCATGCTCTTGTGGCTCCTGAACCACGGCCCACACTGGGCGAGGGACCTTGACCACCAGAGCCTGGGGTGCGGCTGAGGTCCAGGCGCCTGCGCTGTAGCGCATCCCCACAGCTGTGCGCGAGCCCCTGCTTGCTCTGCTCGCTGCTCCCACAGCCACGTCCTGTGCTCACCGCAGGGCGCAGCCCGCACTCCGGAACCCGAGTGCTCACCGCTGCTGGCCACATCCGCCCACTGGCCCCATCTCAGGTGCATGTCTGTGCCACTTGTCCCTGGGTATGTGACTGTGGCGGCCCGGCTGGTCCCCCATCCATCATGCACACGCCCTCTGTGAGACGACTCTGGCGACAACTCCCACTCTGCTCCCCACGTGAATGGGGGCCCACAACCCTGTGCTCAGCTAGGTCGGGCCAGCCCCCTCTGGGCAGGGCCACGGTACCAGCCCCCGACGCCTCCCCCAGGAAGCAGGGCCTCACCGCTGCGACAGATTCATCTCCTTGGCCACCCTCTGGGACATGGCCATGGCAGCCACTCGGCGGGGCTCGGTGACGCCGATGATGCCGTCGTCGCTGGGGAAAGAGAACACAGCGCATCAGCAGTGACGGCCCCACTAAGACTCACGCCTGGCCTCACCCGGCCACGGTCGCATGGAGCAGTGCCCGGCAGCACTGCTCAGCACAGGCGGCAGCCTGTGAACCAGGCAGGCAGCACGCGGCAGCGGCCATGGGAGCGAGGCTGGTCTTGGTGGACGGCTGGGAAGCATTTCCAGGGCATGTCGTCAGGCGCAAAGCCAGGGGCACAGAACGCAGTGTCGGGCTGGGCCCGTGTCCTGAACACAAGGCTGGAGCTGGAGAAGTCCAAGAGCAGCAGTGCTGGTTCCTCGGCGTGACAGACGCTGACGCTCCACACGGCGCGTGCACGAGGGCAAAGGGGCAGCACACCGCGACTTGCTGGATTATCTTGCCGCTTTTCCACCAATCCAAAATCCCTCCCCAGGAAAAAGCTGGAGGCAGGCACTGGTACAGTGGCTCAGGTGCCTCTGGGGGCTCGGCCCTGCGGCACAGCAGGAGGCAGCAGCTAATGGCTCGGCTACTTGGGCCCTGCCTGGCACTCGTTGGAGTTCCTGGCTCCTGCCTTTGGCCTGGCCCAGCCCCAGCTGTTGTGGCCATCTGAGGAGTGAACCAGTGGATGAAGATCTCTTGCTTTTTCTCTCTTCCCATGTCTTTCAAGTAAATTTAAAAAATGTAAATAAAAAGTTTAGCAGAAAAAAAGTTAGCTAGCGGACAGCATTATTTCTGGGTAAGAGGAAGAAGAATCTACTTGCACAGAATATCTCTGAAGGACGTGTAAGAAATGGATTAGCTGCGAGCTGGGGGGAGAGTGGCGCCCTCCCGGAACCGAGGCTGCGGCCTTTGGCATTGGAACCATGTCAGAGTTGAATCAGAAAAATGAATGAGCCTTAACCATAAACCTGACCGGCGCTGCCTTTGCCTCTCTGGCGCGGCCTTGCCTGTGCACCGTCCTAGTCACTGTTGGCCCCGCAACGCCCGTCTCCTGAGGTTGACGGCACGGCCCCGCTTTATACATGAGGACAGTCCAGGAGAGGTGACCAGCGCCTGCCCCACCAGGGTCACCACACGGCGGGTCTGTGGTACTGAGTCTGGCTCCCAGCGGACACTCCCAGGGCCGGGACCTTTGACACCTAGAAGAGCCTGGCACAGCCTGGCCCAAGGACACCAGGCAGCTGCTGGAGGGAAGAGGCCTGGCGGGGGCAGTGTGGGCTGTGGGTGTGGGGCCTGCCCCATGGAGCACAGCTCCTCCAGACCCAAGGACTGGCCAAGGGGTGGGGGCTCGCGGTGCCTGGGCTGCAGGGCAGATGGGGTGGCTTCCCCCTGGGTGGAGGGATCTGGTTACTGCCAGGCAGAGTGGGCCCGAGTCTCCAGTGAGCTCCCCCAGCAGGTGCCACGTCACACGTCGTCACACCTGTGTGTGGGGCCTGGTCTCCCTGTGCCCTGCCCCACACTCCCACGCCCTTTGCTGACTGTGCCTGTCTGCTGACCAATCAAAAAGCCACGGTGTGACCCCAGGCTGTCTGGACCTGGCGAGACACGCGTGGCTCCAAAGGGGGACGCTAATGCAGACGGCACTCGCGGTGCCAGGGCTGTTCACGCAGTGTCTTCTGCAGGTCCCCTCTCATCCTGACAGCCCGTGACGTCGGCGCTCGTGTCACCCCAGCTCCACCCGAGGACACTGTGGCTCGGAGAGTAACTCGCCTGGGTCACACAGCATGGAAGCGGCAGGGCCAGGATCAGAGCCCCAGCGGTCCAGGCACTCAGCAACTTTTGGGGACCGCACTCCACAGTGGCCGAGAGACTGCAGGGACCCCTGCACCCGCCCCTACCTGCTGTAGCCTGCTTCGTACAGGAACTGGGGCACCTGTGTCGTCTTCCCACTGCCGGTCTCGCCGCACACGATGACGATGGGGTGCTCGGCCACTGCCTCCATGATCACTTGCTCTTCAGAGAGAATAGGGAGCTTGAGCCGCTCCTCCTGGGGACAGACAGGGGCCGTCGTGGAAGGCACGGAGGGCGGCCCAGAGGTGGGGCCACACTCACACCCAGCAGCACCACGTGGGGCACTGTGGTCTCCGTGGAGGGGCGGCTGAGTCATGTGCAGTGACAGCTGGGAGGGGGACAAGGAGCCACGCATGGCCCAGGGAGGCAGAGACAGAGACTGCGCCTTATGGGCCTCACGTCCTTGCACAGCCAGGTTGCGGCAGAGCAGCCTGGCCCCTCTGAGACGGGGAGCTCCCTGCTGCTGCTGGTGGGAGCCTCAACCCACAGCACGACAGCCTCCGTAAACAGCTGGGGCACACCTGAGCAAAGTCAAGGACAGGTGACCTGGCAGCTCCTCCCCTGGGTGCTTCCTCTAGACCCTCACGGGTCCCCGCACACACACGTGCACATCCCCCTAGATCCAGAGGAACTTTCTGGAAACACTTCTCACCCCTGTGTGCACACACCAGCACGACAATATTTTCCTACGGAGGAGGGGAAGACTGGTGGGCGGGTGGCCCAGTGCCAGCTGTGAGCTGCAGCCTGCAAGCACTCGAAAGGTTCAACTCCTGCCTGCTGCACTTCCAACTCAGCTTCCGCTAAGGCACTGAAGAGGCCCCAGAGCCTGGGCCCCTGCCCCACGTGGCAAACCTGGGTGGAGTTCCAGGCTCCTGGCTTTGACCTGGCCCAGGCCCGGCCGTTGAGGCCATTTGGGCAGTGAAGAGGTGGAAGGAAGACCTCTCTCTGCCTCTCACCTCCCTCTCTGCAACTCTGGCTTTCAAATAAATAAATAAATAAATGAAACTTAAAACAAACAAACAAGAATATTCAGAAGAGCAGCAAAGGCAACACCAAAGGCCAAACAACTCAAGCGGCCACAAGAGAAAATACTCAACTCAGATTCCTCAACAGGGAGCTCGCCAGTGGCAGGTGGAAATGGGGCCCCAAGACTCACATCCACACGGAGAGCCTGCAAACACCAGGCTGAGCAACACTAGCACCAACCGCAACGTCAAGGCCACCGCGAGACCGTGTACAGGGACGGGCAGACACAGGCAGCACCCGGCTTCCGACCAGGCTTGGAACAAGAGAAGCAGGTGCAGAAGCCCCAGGGGACGGCCGGACGCCGGATGGGGAGACACCCCAACCACCTGGGCTCACCACCTGGCAGCAACCTGCGGGTGAAGCCACTGCCACTTTGGGGTCACACGTCAGGCTGTCATCTGAGCTGCTGAGTATTTTATAAGCACACAAATGCACACAGAACTGGAATTACAATCCCATGACCAACACCTGTTCTTATTAGGAACAATGCCCTGATATTTTCTATCCTTTTACCCTAAAAGAAAAACAGGCTAGTCACATCCCACCTAACTGTCCACAACTCACTTCACAGCGTGAAACACTCCGGGGACCCAGCGACCCTCGAGCCTCAGGGCCTTTGCCCATGTACTTCCTAGACAGAGACGGTTGGCCCCGCGGCTGCCTGGCTCCTGCAAGGTCGGCAGCTCTCACCTTTCCTGCTGGACCGTCAGCCCTGCAGGGAGCAGATCACTGCCCTGCCTGTGCCCAGCTCAGGGGCTGACGTGCAGCACACGCTCAGCGGAGACAGCAGACAGACACGAACAACCACTGCCTGGGGTGGGCCAGGCCTCCCAGTGCGTGCCCAACGTCACTGGGGAAACACAGACTCTGCCTCTGGGGTTTGAGTCCTGCAGGGGCGTGGCCTTCACACCCACCAAGCCCTCCCAGATGAAGGCAGTGAGGCCCAGGAAGTGACCTGGAGAGTGGCAGGACCGGCTCTGGGTTTGGGGCCATTTGATCCCAGAGCTCCGCCTCTGATCCGGATCAGTGAGCAGCTGTGCCAGGCGGAGTGGGCAACAGTGCTGGTGGGAAAGCCAACCCACCAGAGCAGGCAGCCCTGGCAGTGTGCGTGTGGGGCCTGCTGCAGCTCAGCAGGCTTGTCCAGCCCCGCCCCGTCCCGGGCAGGCGCAGAGACACTACTGCCCAACGGAAGGACGCGGCCTGCTGCACTTCACGCCCTCGCCCTCACCCTCACCCCTCCATTATCAATCCCAAACGCTGCGGTGGCAAACCTGCATCTCAGGGGAGCGGTGCACGGGGACGAACACAGCGGGCTTCGCCGGCGGCCTGGGCAGCGCCGCGGCTGCAGGAGCAGGGGTCCCGGACGCAGTGGGCTGGCAGGGGGGTGCCAGGCTCTGGTCCTTGGGCCCTGGCAAAGCTGGCGTCAGAGGCACTGCCACTGTCTCTGCACTAGGCAGCTCAGAGGCCGGGGCCTCGTCAGGCTCAGACTCCGCTGAGGACGCCGAGGAAGCAGATCCCTCCTCTGCCGACGGCTGGCGACGGCGCTTCCGGTGGGCCCCACCGAGGCTGCTGATCTTCTGACCCTGGGCTGCTGCCTCGTCGGACTTCCTGCTGGGACGGCGAAGAGGTCACCTGTGCAGGCCTCAGGAAACCCAGGGCAGCTCCAGGCTGCCGGACCCTCACCTGAGGTCAGGACTCACAGGGCACGCCCCTTCCTACCACGGGGCCTTTGCACTCACTGCTCACACCCCAAACACCCATCTTGCAGACAACCTCTTCCCCACTCAGCTCTGCTTGAAGGTGCCTGTGGGGACGCTGTTCCTGACAGCACAGCCTGGAACACCACCCCCCTTCACACGCGGGATACAAGCAGAGTCTTCACAAAGTTCACGCATTTCAAACATTTCTGTACCCAAATAAAATGTTTTTGACAGAGAGCTTCCATCTGCTGGTTCACTCCGCACATGCCTGTAGTGGCTCCGACGGACCTCAGCCAGGAGCTGGGAGCTCCATCCCGGTCTCCTGCATGGGTGGCAGGGACCCAGGGACTTGAGCCATCCTCCCAGGGTGCACATCAGCAGGAAGTTAAACAAGGCGCGTGGAGCTGGGACTTGCACCCAAGTGCTCCGTGGGACGTGGGTGTCAACTACTGAGGCTAGGTGTGCCTTTAAAACTGTTATATTTTAATTCAATTTTCCACACACTTTTGAAATCACCCTATACCCGTGAGTTCACTGCCTGTGACCCACGGTGACATAGGGGAGGCATTGTCCTTGGGTACTGCTCTGTCCTCAGGGCCTAGGGGACAGCCTGTGACCCACGGTGACAGAGGGGAGGCATTGTCCTGGGGTACTGCTCTGTCCTCAGGGCCTAGGGGACAGCCTGTGACCCACGGTGACATAGGGGAGGCATTGTCCTGGGGTACTGCTCTGTCCTCAGGGCCTAGGGGACAGCCTGTGACAGTTTGTCCTTGGTAAACAGTTGCTAACTGGACAAGACAGGATGGCCAGGACTAATACCAATCAACAGAGCAGAGGTGAGCATCACGGCACAGTAGGTTAAGCAGCTGGTTACAACGCTGGCATCCCACACTGGAGAGCTAGTTCGAGTCCCAGATGCTCAGTTTCCAATCAGCTTCTTGCTGATGTGCTAGAAAAGCAGCAGGTGGTGGCCCAAGTGCCTGGGGCCCTGCTATCCATGTGGGAGACACAGATGGAGTTCCAGGCGCCTGGCCCAGCCCTGCTGCAGCCATCTGCAGAGTGAACCAGTGGATGGAGGCTCTCCCTATCTCAAATCAACCCTGCTCCCTCTCTCTCAGATCAACCAATCCATCTTGGAAAAAGAGAGGAAGCCAGGGGTGAATGAGAGGGGCAGGAGGGGCACCCAGACTCGTCTAAGGGTTCGCTGCCCGCAGGAGTGGAGCATCGGAACTGTCCAGCTGCCCAACACCAGGAGGTGGGGGACCGGCATTGTGGAGTAGTACGTTAAGTCACCACCACGAGGCGGGCATCCCACATCAGAGCGCCAGGTGGCGTCCCGGCTGCTCCACGCTGATACCACTCCCTGTTGATGCATGGGCCCGTTTCCCATGTGGGAGACATGGATGGAGCCGCAGGCATCTGGCTTCAGCCTGGCCCAGCTCCCCGGCTGCTGTGGCCATTCAAGGAGTTAACCAGCGATGGAAGACCTCTCCGCCTCTCCCTGTCACCCCGTCTTTCAAATACATCTCTCTCTCTTTTTTAAAGATTTATTTATTTGAAAGACAGAGTTACACAGAAGGAAAGGTAGAGAGAGAGAGAGGTCTTCCATCTGCTGGTTCACTCCCCAATTGGCTGCAACTGCCGGAGCTGCGCCAATCTGAAGCCAGGAGCCAGGAGCTTCCTCTGGGTCTCCCACGTGGGTACAGGGGCCCAAGGACCTGGGCCATCTTCCACTGCTTTCTCAGGCCACAGCAGAGAGCTGGATTGGAAGTGGAGCAGCTGGGTCTCAAACTGGCGCCCACATGGGATGCCGGCGCCTCAGACCAGGGTGTTTACCCTCTGAACCACAGCACTGGCCCCTCAAATATATCTTTAAAAAAATTTCTTAAAAAGACCAGAGATGGGAACTAGATTTTATGCAAAATCTCCAAATTGTTAAGTGCTGGCTGTACTGGGTTGAACAGTGTCTCTCAAAATTCATGGCCACCCAAAGCCACACAGGGCGACTCTGTTGGGAACAGGACACTCTGCTGACCTGCGAGCTGCAGGACAGGAGCAGCAGCCATGGTGCCTCTCACTGGAGGAGGCATCCAGTGCTGGGACCACCTCACACGCCGGCCCTCCCCTGCCCCCACCCAAAGGGGCAGCGGCCGCTCACTCTCTGCGGAGGTACACACCCCTCCCCCAGCTGGGCCCACCACTCACTCTCTGCGGAGGTACATGCCCCCCCACCCGGTAGTGACCTTCGCTCTCTGCGGAGGTACACGCCCTCTCCCTCCCTCCCCCAGCTGGGCCCACCACTCACTCTCTGCGGAGGTACATGCCCCCCACCCGGTAGTGACCTTCGCTCTCTGCGGAGGTACATGCCCTCTCCCTCCCTCCCCCCACCCTCAGCCCACCACTCACTCTCTGCGGAGGTACACGCCCCCTGCCCTCCCCCCACCCTCAGCCCACCACTCACTCTCTGCGGAGGTACACGCCCTCTCCCTCCCTCCCCCCGCCCTCAGCCCACCACTCACTCTCTGCGGAGGTACAAGCGCTCCCCGGTGCCCAGCTTGGACGTGGTGTAGAACAGCTTCATCTCGGCCTCGGACGCCTGCACCGCGCTCAGCTTCTGCAGCAGCTCCGCTCGCTGGGAAAGGACACGCGTGTCGGACACCTGGCCTCGGGACCGCTCCTCGGTGACTCTAAACAATCTCAGCGCGCGCACACCTGCACACCTTCCCCGCCAGGGCTTCACGGTGCTCCTGGGTCAGCTCCCTGGGGCACCGACTACCCACACGCCCACCAGCAGGACACCGCGTGGAGCCGGGCCCAGGCTGCTGGTGGAGGCAAGCTGGCCCCAACCTGCCTGGCATTAACGCAGTAGGAGGGGCGAGGGCCGGCGGGATCTTCCACCCCAGTGAAACACTCCTCTTAGTTTTTAAGACGGATTGATTTACTTATTTCAAATGCAGCGTGAAGAGACAGACCTTCCATCGCTGGTTCATCCCCCGATACCTGTAACAGCTGGAGCTGGGCTAGGCTGAAGTCAAGAACGCCACCCTGTCTCCCAGAGGACAGGGGGCCAGGAGCTGGCCTGGAAGTGGACCAGCTCCCTCCTGTGTGGGATGCGGATGTCCCCACAGCAGCTTAACCAGCTGTGCTGACGCCTGGCCCCTCCCCCCGTTCTTCAAAGTGTCCACATGCGCACTTCACAATTACAGGGCTCGGGAACAGGGACACATACTGACCAGTGCTTAGGACACACTCGGGTGGGCAGGTGGCATGCCGGTGAAGACGCCGTTCCAGCTCCCTGCTGGTGCCCCGGCCACCCACGCGGGAGACTCAAACTCAGCTCTGGGCTCCTGGCTTCAGTCTGGCCCAGCGCTGGCACTTGCAGCCACATGGGGAGTGAACCAGCAAATGGAAGATCTCTCTCTCTCTCTCTCTCTCTCATCTCTCCCTCTTTCTCTGTAACTCTGCCTTTCAAACAAATAACTCACACAAAATAAAACCGCCCAGCACCGAGGGCACAGGCCCGGCCACAGTCAACGCTGACCTCCCGGCCCCTGTACCACAGCCCTGGCCATGACACGGCCGACCTTCAGGGTTGGGCCACAACTGTTGTCATCATGGCCTGGACAGCAACCTCTCCGGCCCTCTCTCAGCTGCCAGCTGCACCCCCAAGTTTTAAAACCTGCAGAACTGAGGCAGAACTGACCCAGCAGATGCTGACGTACAGGAAGCCTGGAAGCAGCGTGCTCCCACATCACAGGGAGACACAGGGAGACACCCGGCTCCTAGCAGCGAGCTCCTGCATCACAGGGAGACGCAGGGAGACACCCGGCTCCTAGCAGTGTGCTCCCTCATCACAGGGAGACACAGGGAGACATCCGGCTCCTAGCAGCGAGCTCCTGCATCACAGGGAGACGCAGGGAGACACCCGGCTCCTAGCAGTGTGCTCCCTCATCACAGGGAGACACTGGCTCCTAGCAGTGTGCTCCCGCATCACCGGGAGACACTGGCTCCTAGCAGTGTGCTCCCACATCACAGGGAGACGCAGGGAGACACCCGGCTCCTAGCAGCGTGCTCCCGCATCACAGGGAGACGCAGTGAGAGACACAGGGAGACACCCGGCTCCTAGCAGCGTGCTCCCGCATCACAGGAGAGCTGCGGGAGGAGATGTAGTAAGACACCCGGCTCCTGAGCACACCACACACAGGGACTCGGACTAAAAACCCAGCTCCTCTCACACAGCCATGCTTCCAGGGCGCGACAGACGCCTGTGGCTCCCGCACAGCACCAGGCAGAGAGCACTCCCCTCATTCCAGTTCTACAGATGGGCCCACGCAGAGACCGTGGCGGGGGGGGGGGGGGGGGGGCCCACCTGGCTCTTCTTCTCCTTCTGCTCCAGGACCCTCTGCAGGGCCTTCCTCTCCTTCCTGCTCAGCGGCTTCCTCTCCTTCCGCGGGGGCGGGGCTCTGGTCTTCTTCTTCTTCCTCCCGGGCAGGACAAGCGCGTTGCTCTCATCCACGCCTTTCAACGTGCCCTTGTCTGCAAAGACACCATCGCCTTGTGCGCAGCCCGAGAAGTCTGGGGCCATCTTCCCGCGGGGCGCTCTGCCCCCACCCGACCCCACCACGGACCTGTCCCACTCACAGGCGTCCCAGAGACCCCCGGGAACTGAGGGCTGAAGGACTTTCCTAAGAACACAGGATGCTCTCGTCAAGGTGGGGGAGGGGGCTTTCGGTGCCCCTGGAGGTGCCTGGGTTCAAGTCCTGGCTCCACTCCGTTTGCAGCTTCTTGCTTATGCACACCCAGGGAGGTGGCAGGCAATGGCTCAAGTACTTGAATCCCTGCCACTCACGTGGGAGCCCAGACTGAATTCCTGGCTCTTGGCTTCAGATGCTGTGCACGTATGGGAGTGAACCAGCGGTAGGAAATCTCTGTCTCCCTGACTCTCAATATAAATACATAAGAATTTTTAAAAATTTGAGAGAGTATACAGAATTGAGTTTGAGTCTTCTTCTTCTTTTTTTTTTTTAAAGCTTAATTTATTTGAAAGGCAGAGAGAGAGACATTAGCAGGGAGCTGGACTGGAAATCGAACAGCCAGGACTCAAATCGGCGCTCCAGTGCTGGCATCACAAGTGATGGTGTAACCTGCTGTGCCACAACGCTGGCCACCAGGCTCACCAACTCCAGACACAGCAGTGTGCAAGCCCACAATCGGCGCCATTTGAGAGAAGTCCACTTCTAGTACTCTCCTTGGGCGAGCTTCTTCCTGGCTTACGTCAGACGCCGGGTTCCCGTACAGGCAGTGCCTGATCCTTTGTCACCTCTCAGGAGAGGGTCCGTGACTAATTAAGAACGAGACACTTTTGAGCCATACTAGCTATAGCCACACTGTAGTTCTCAAGCAAAACGAAAGGCAAAACCCCCAGAATCTACAAACCAAAGCCAGGCCCCCACACAGGGGCGCTTTCTTGCGTTTCCAAACTGTCTCCACTTTAATTTCTATTATGGCCAATACCGGTGGGGGTGTTCAACTTTTAACACACTTCAAGACCAAAAAGTCCTAGAACCACAGTGTTGCAGAAAAACACGGGGGACAAACCCCAGTGAATCGCGGGGAGTGCGTGGGGTTGGACGGGTCAGGAAGGTTCTCCCCAGGCCCCTCCCGCTCCCGGGAAGACAGGGATACACGGAGACAACACTCCCCAAGCCTCCGGGTCCAGGAGAGCTCGGTGCCCCTGCGGCAGGTCCGACGCCAGCCTGGAGGTCTGCGGCCCTGAGAGGGGCTGACTGCTGCTGTCGCAGGCATCGGGCCTCCAGAGCCCTGACCTTCCGCGGCAGCTTCCCTGTGTACCACCTGCGCCGACAGCAGGCAGGACGGCCAGTGGTTCCACTTTACAGAGTGAAAGCTGAGGGACAAGACGTCGGTGACCTGTCCCAAGTCCGGCCAACCACGCAGCTTCTGAGGAGGTCCAGACCCCTCCCTGTGGCCAATGTCCCCTGTGTTGGGCCCAGGGGTCCTCCTGTCCCGCCCTCCCAGGAGCCCTCAGCGAGCCAATCCCAGCTTCGGACTGAAAACAAACACTACGTATACACAGCCGGCTCCGAAACACGCGTCTCCACCTGCACGAGCAGCTCGGAGCACCTCGGGCAACAGGCGCCCACCGGCCCCGCTCGCGCCCAGGAGCCCCGTCCTCTCTGCAGCTGTGGCCTCCGGCGACACGTTCTCCCTGGGGTCGCCCCGGGAGCCCCGGCCGACCCCTCCTCGGCGCCACGCTGCAGCCCCTCGTCCACACCGCGTTCCGGGGGCTGCGCCTGGCTGCCTCGCCCGTCTCCTCCCGCAGGTGCGGGGGGCAGGCTGCCCCCGGGGCCCAGGACCCTCAGCCCGCGCCGGAAACACCAGGCCAGGGGCCACGGAAAGGCACGGAACCGCCCCCGTCTTCTGGCCAAATCCTCCGCGCTGCCACAGAGAGAAGCGCCGGGTGCTGTCCACCCCAAAAAGCCCCCCCGGCAGCCCGAAAGCCCAGCCCGGCCCCGCCCCGCGCCGGGAGCCTCACCCTCCAGTTCCAGCCGCACGGGAGGCGGCTCGGGGGCGCTCTTCGAGGGGCCGGGGGCCGCCTGCTGCCGCCCCTTGACGTTATACCGCCGGCGCAGCTTCCCCATCGCGCCTCCGGCCGGCTAGCCTCCGCGGACCGCGACCCCAAGCCCTCTACACGTGGGTTCCCCGGCCACCGGCTCAGGACGTGAGACTTCCGGGTTGTGCTCTCGCGATAGCTGCAACTCACGGGACCGCTGAGGGGCGGGGCTGCAGCGAAACCATGCGGAAAGGCGGGGCCAGGCCAGGGCGGGGGCGCGGCCAGGCGAGGTGGGCGGGGCCGTGCGGGGGCGGGCGGGGACAGACGGGGCTGGGCGGGGCCAGGCCTTGGGCGGGGCTGCGGCGAGACCATGCGGAAGGCGGGGCAGTGTGGGTGGGCGGGGCCTGCGGGGAGGGCGGGGCCTGCGGGGAGGGCGGCGCGGGGCACACTTGGAGGCGGGGGCGAGGCGCTGCGGGCCCCCCAGGCTGGAGGGCTTGCGTCCCGAGCTGTTCTCACGCTGCGGGCCCCGAGACTCCACATCCGAGTGATCCGCTAATACTGTGCCATTTTGCCCTAGCGAGTGTTAAAATTGAGCCCCGCCCCTAGGAGGAACGGCCCCCGCCCTCCTCTGCGCACCCATCTTTCCTGACTCCTGCAGGGACCCGGTCACTCCAGTGCCCTTCGGAGAGCCGGGGCAGACTGCAGGGAGCCGCTAGTCCACCGCCTTCCACCCGCCCCTGCTCCACGTCAGCCCTGCGCACGCGAGCACCGGCGAGCACCGGCTCCCCGGGACCGCGGCGCCCTCCTGGGCACAGGAGTCACCCCGGACCACTGTTCTCCGTCAGAACATCAATGCATTCAGAGAAAACACGTAGATCGCACCATAGTCATCACGGAGACGCTGGCTGGCAGTGATTTCGACGTTCTAGAAAGGACAGGGCACGGAGAAGGGAATGTCTTCCTCTTCTTGGAATCGTGACTGGCCTACCCCAGTGTGTTCTGTGCTGATACCACATCAACGGGAAAAAGGAGAACCCGATGGTAAACTCATTTATTAGGAAGGACAAAGTTACTTTAAAACCTGGCCCATGAAAAACATGGAGAACCCAGAAGAAGGAGTGAGGGGCTGGCTCGTGGCACCGCAGGGGAGGCAGGTGGGTGTCCCGGCGGCCCCACTTCCAGCTCCCTGCTGATGTGCTGGGAGAGCCCGGGGCGGCGCCAGTGCTTGGGCCCCTGCACCCGCGTGGGAGATCCAGACAGTCCCAGCCTTCTGGCTGCCACCTGGCTCAGTCTTGACCTTTGCAGCCATGTGGGAGTGAATCAGTGCAGGAAGATGCTCTCTTTCCTCCCCTCTCTCTCTGTAACTCTGCCATTCAAATTAATAAATCTTAAAAAAAAAAAAAGTGTGACTGAATTTAGATAAATTCTTCCCATGCAGAAAATCCCAAATCAAAACCAAAACAAACTTTCAGGTGTTGCATGTCAGAATTTACATACTACACATATGAGCATTTTAAAGAAGTATATATTTTTAGAAATGAGTTTAGAAGATATTCATTTTAATGGATTTTTAAGAGGTATAATTAGTACATCAAAGCTGTATTTTCAGGGCTGGCACTCTGGCAGGTTAAAGCTCTGGCCTACAGTGCCGGGATCCCACATGGGCGCCGGTTCAAGTCCTGGCTGCTTCGCGTAGGATCCAGCTCCCTGTTAATGCACCTGGGAAAGCAGCAGAAGACGGCCCACGTCCTTTAGGCCTCTGCACCCATGGCAGGAGGCCGGGAAGCAGCTTCTGGCTCCTGGCTCTGGCCGTTGCAGTCATCTGTGGAGTGAACCAGCAGATGGAAGAGCTCGCTTTCTCTCTGCCTGACTTTACCTCTATTTGTAACTATGTCAAGTAAATGAAAAATAAATCTTAAAAAAACTTGTATTTTCATAGAATGTGTTTCTTATTATAATAGTGATACTCTGTAAATGTGTTTAAATAAATGAGAGGTATAGTATATATTTTTAAGATTCAATGTTTAGTTTTCTAAATTAATTATTTGAGAGGCAGAAGAAAGAGAAAGCTCGCCACATGCCCACTAACGGGCCAAAGCCTGGAGCTGGGAACGCCATCCCGGTCTCTCAGGTGGGTGTCAAGGACCCAATTACTTGAGCCGCCCCCTGCTGCCTCCCAGGAATGCTGGAATTAGGAGCAAGACACTGAAGCCAGGCACTCCAATATGGGATGGGAGCGTCTTAGCCGCCAGGCCAAACACCCACCCTTCAAAGTTGTAAAAGCTACGAAGCTGGGAGTGGTCCTCCGACCTGGCCATTAGGATGCCCGTGTCCCCGCTGATGGGAATAGCTGGGTTTGAACCTTTTCCCGTTGCAGCTTCCTGCTAATAACGACCCTGACCCAGGGTGCCGGGTATTGTGAAAACTCCTAGAGAGCTGCCGCATGATTTTTTTGTATTTTCTGTAGGTTCTGTTCTACCACCTCAAAATTCACTGAAGACAAACACCACCAAAAAAATTAGTCAAAGGACGCGAACAGGCAGTTCCAGAGGGGTACACCCAGGGCCAGGGAATCTATGGAAACCTGATGGGGAATCCAGAGGTTGCAAATTTAAAGACAAAATAGTTCATTCTTTGGGTTAGCAAAACTTAAGTTTTACTTTTCTGGTTGTCTAGGGGAGGGAAAGTTTCTACCCTGTAAAGGTTTGATAATTGAGTCTATGAAATAAACGGACAGGAGACAAACTCAGGGGGAAAACCATTTTAACTGCACAGAAACAAACATCCAGGAGCCGGCAAAACACGGTACCCAAGAGTGAGGCAAGAGAGGGCCTGGTGGCACTGGCAGCGAATCCGACACCGTTCACACCACTGGGCTCGCTTTTTAGAAGTTGTTCAGAAAAACCTAACACTGAACTCAGCGGGGACCGGAGCACCAGGACTCGGACCCAGCCTGAGTCAGATTCACTATAAATAAGTAAATAAAGAATTATAGGGGCCGGTGCTGTGGCGCAGCGGTGCAGCGGGTTAAAGCCCTGGCCCGAAGCACCAGCATCCCATATGGGGGCCGGTTCTAGACCCAGCTGCTCCTCTTCCAATCCAGCTCTCTGCTGTGGCCTGGGAAAGCAGTAGAAGATGGCCCAAGTCTTTGGGACCCTGCACCTGCGTGGGAGACCCAGAGGAGGCTCCTGGCTTCGGATCGGCACAGCTCTGGCCGTTGTGGCCATCTGGGGAGTGAACCAGCGGATGGAAGACCTCTCGCTCGCTCCTCTCTAACTCTGTCTTTCGAATAAATAAATCTGAAGTGGTTAATAATAACAATAAAAAAGGCCGGCGCCGCGGCTCACTAGGCTAATCCTCCGCCTTGCGGCACCAGCACACCGGGTTCTAGTCCCGGTCGGGGTGCTGGATTCTGTCCCGGTTGCTCCTCTTCCAGGCCAGCTCTCTGCTGTGGCCCAGGAAGGCAGTGGAGGATGGCCCAGGTGCTTGGGCCCTGCACCCCATGGGAGACCAGGAGAAGCACCTGGCTCCTGGCTTCGGATCAGCGCGGTGCGCCGGCTGCAGCGCACCAACCGCGGCGGCCATTGGAGGGTGAACCAACGGCAAAAAGACCTTTCTCTCTGTCTCTCTCTCTCTCACTGTCCACTCTGCCTGTCAAAAAAAAAAAAAAAACAAACAATAATAATAACAATAAAAAGCCCTTTACTGTCACCGGTGAACGAAGCAGCTCCCACGCGAGGCTGGTGACACCGGAAGCAAATGGATCCCTGGAGTCCAGTAGCAAGAGGAGAGGCCGGACTGAAGCTTCACAGCCCGGGGGCATCGGGGCTGGCCACGGCCAGAGTGGACACAGACACACAGCGGAGGAGCAGGCGCCGGCCATGGGGGCACCGCCGGGAAGGGACCGGGCCGCGCCGTCCCTCCCAGGCTCCGGGTGGGGGACCAGCCCGGTCCTGGCGCTGCCCGAAGTGACCACGACTCCGTCACAGCCGGCGGCCTCGCCTGCCCCTCCCGTCCCCCCGTCCCCGCGGCTCGGCAAGGCCGCTTTCTCCCCGGAATGCGCGGGCGGCCGCTTCTGGGGGCCATGCTGAGACCCCCAGCCCCATCCTCCGTGCCGAGCCCGGCCTCTCCGGCCACCGGACGCCCCCGGGCCCGCGGCGCCTTCCGCAGGGTGGGGGCGGGGCGCGGCGTGGGCAGGGCCGTGCGCGCGGGGCGGGGCCGGGCGGGAGGAGCGGCGCGCGGCCCCCGAGCGCGCCCACGCCGTCCCGGCCGCGCCGTCCCCGCACGCGGCCCTCGACCCGCTCGGCGACCCCGCGGCCCACCCCGCGGCCCACCATGGGCGCGCGCTCCGCGGCCGGGCCCCGCGCGCGGGCCGGGCGCCTGCCGCTGCCGCTGCTGCTGCTGCTGCTGCTGCTCGGGCCGCTGGCGCAGGGGGCGCGGGGCCGCGGCGGCGCCGAGAAGAACAGCTACCGCCGCACGGTCAACACCTTCTCGCAGAGCGTCGGCAGCCTGTTCGGCGAGGACAACGTGCGCGCCGCGCAGAAGGTGGGCGCTGGGCCTGGCCGGCGGTGCGGCGGGTGCGCGGGCAGAGGGGCCCAGGCCCGTGCCGGCGGGGCCGGGCCGCAGGGCCGCGGGTGGCCGCTCCCGGCGCCCGGCTTCTCCTTGGACGCTGGCCCCATTCATTCGCGGCGTTTGAATGGGCCCCGCTGGGAGCCAGGCGCCGGCCGCGCGCCCCGGCCCCCGGCGTCTTCCGGCTCCGCCCGGGCCCCTGCGACCCGCGTGGCGGGGCCGCTCGAGCACCCAGCGGGCGCGGGGCTTCCCCCTGCAGCCGCGCTTGCTCTGAGGCTGCGCCGGAGCCTGCGGCCCCCGAGAGCGCAGCGAGCCCTCCCCGCGGAGGCCGGGAAGTCGGGGGCCAGGGTGGCGGCGCCCGCGCGCTGCCCCCCGTTAGTGCTTTGCTGGCGGTTGGCCCTGCGGTCTTGGAGTGGAGAGAAGCTTGGGTTGGGGGCTCTGCCCCCTGGAAAGCCGGTGGCGCCAGGCCCGTGGCTGCGCTTCTTCGAGCTCCGTGTCTGTATCTGTTGAACGGCTCCGTTCGAGGTTGCAGTCAGAGGAGTTGGTACCTTCCTGGCTCACTGTGGCAGCCAGTTAGCGCCAGCTGTTGGCTTGGCCAGGGTGCAGATCCACGAGGCACGGCCTTGCTGGAGAACTTTGCAGGGTTAACAAAGTTTTCTCCTCCTTGAGATGGAGCGGCGGGGGTGGGGAACCCACTAACACCCAGGTCAGGGCAGGCGTTTGGCCTAGTGGGTAGGACACGCACTGGAGCGCCTGGGTTCCTTACCCAGCTCTGCTCCACACCGGCTTCCTGGGACGGCAGACCCCGGGAGGCAGCCATGGTGGCCCAAGTGGCTGGGCCCCTGCTGTCCACCCCAGAGACCTGGACTGGATTTTCAAGTCCTGGCCCAGCCCCCGGCTGTTTAAGGCATTTGGAGGACTGAATCAGGGTGAGATCTCTCTGTCTCTCTGCCTGTCAAAAATTAATTTTAAAAATGTTTAAAATTTTTTAATTAAACAGTTTATTCAGTTTTTAAAATTTCTATGTGAAAGAGAGAACATTTCCATGTGCTGCTGTACTCCCCAACGCCTGCAGCCGTCAGCCGCTGGGCCAGGCTGAAGCTGGGCCTGCTCACCCGCTGGGCCGTCCTCTGCTGCCTTCCCAGGTGCGCTAGCGGGGAGCTGGATGGGAAGCGTGAGTATCCCTGACTTGAACTAGCACTCCAGTGTGGGATGAGGGGCCTTAGCCTGCTGGACCGCGGTTGGTGTTTTAAAAAGCAGAAGGTCAGATTGGCCGATGTTCTGAGTGGCTGCCGTGAAAAGCAGGTGAATCGGTCAGCAATGCTGAGCTCTGACCGCCCTGCCCGGGTGTGTCTCCCACCTGTAGGAAGCAGTGCACGGCCGGAGGGAGAGAGCTGTTTGTCCATAGCCGGGGCGGGAAGGAGAGAGACCGAACACAGAACACCCTGGTGCCAGAGGTTGCCCTGGGTCTCTCTGATTTCACGCTGCCTTGCCTGGCCTGTTTAAAGGTGGAAATCTTTGCTTTATTTTTTTAAAGATATATTTATTTATCTGAAAGAGTTAGAGAGAAAGGGAGACAGAGAGAGAGGTCTTCCATCCACTGGTTCACTCCCCAATGGGCCACAACGGCTGAAGCTGTGTCAATCCGAAGCCAGGAACCGGGAGCTTCTTCCGGGTCTCCCACGTGGGTGCAGGGGCCCAAGGACTTGGGCCATCTTCTACTGCTTTCCCAGGCCATAGCAGAGAGCTGGATCGGAAGTGGGGCAGACTGGTCTCAAACTGGTGCCCATATGGGATGCAGGCACTGCAGGCGGCAGCTTTAGCCGCTATGCCACAGCCCTGGGCCGAAATCTTTTGTTGTAGAACAGAAAGGAGGTCTGCCTTTCTCCTGCAGGGGAAGCGCAGGGACGTGTGTCCCAGCTGACAGCTGCGTGGGCCACAGACTTGACACGCGCACCGGGTGCTGAAGGACCTTTGTCCTGGGTCAGAGCTCTTGATGCGTGGACCGCACCGACCACTTCTCTCCCTTAGCAGGACAGGCAGCGGGCCTGCTTCCATATTACAGATGAGAAAACAGGCCACAGCGCGGTGGAGGGTGGGTTCAGGTGGGACTGAATGGCAGTCAGGGAGTTTGAACCCAGGCAGGGTGCGCGTGGAGCCGTCGGCTCCACCGGTCTCCCAGACGGTAAAGCGTCTGGAATGAGGCCGCCCTGGCTGTGTTTCCCACTGAGTGTGGCTGGGGCAGGCTCCGCGTAGGGGAGACTGGCTTGTTAATTTTAATTGAGGGAAAACTGGGGCTGCCTGGGTTTCCTGAGTATAGCCAGACCTGCTTTGTGGGTTGTGAGGTTTGACGGTGCTTAAAGAAACACCCCATATTCTAATTAGGACTTGGCTAAAACCGGGGGCCTCGTGTTCCGAGTGTGGACCTTGCTGACCACTAGAAGTGGGTCTGGATCCAGCTCTGCCGCTCACTGTCTGCGAGCGTGGGCCTGTCGCTCTGCCTCTCTGAGTCTTGCGTGTGCACAGGAGATACACGGGGGTTCATTGTGGTTGCTGACTCGTGCAGAACCCGGCACTGTGTAATTAAATATTTATGTACAGCAGGGACTGCATTCAGTCATTCATTTAAAAGTTACCAAGCACCTGGTGCGGGAGCGTTCATAGCACTGCTTGTCCTGGTAGCCAAAAAGTGGAGCCAGCCCGTGTGCCCAGCAGTGGGTAAATGGGCCCGCCACTCAGTGGAGTGCGGTTCAGCCGTGAAAAAGGATTTGTGCTGACACACGGATGAACCTTGCAAAAGTGAACGCAACCACGGATCGTGTGACTCCATGTGTGTGCCATACCGAGAAGAGGAGAGGCGGCGAGAGCATTTGCCAGGGGCAGGGGTGCGGTTTGTTCCTGCTTAGCTGATTTGGGGTGATGGTCACCCCACATTGGGAACACGCACAATGCCACTGCACTGTGTGCTCTGGGGTGGCTGACGTGCGACTCATGTTATGTGTGTTTCCCCACAATTAGAAACATTACACCTGCTGTACATGGCGCTCAAGCTGGACCAGGTGGTCCCTCCCAGGGGGCCTCCATGGTGGGGTCATGGCAGGTGGACGGGCAGTGATTAACTGCACATGCGTAAGGTGAGATGGTTGTTTGCCTACGGCGAGTGGGGCGGGCACTGTTCTGCAAGAGGTTTGGCTGTTTTCGCCTCCGTTTGCAGGTGAGGAGGTCGAGGCATAGAAAGATTGAATCCCTTGCCCACGGTTCTGCCAGTGAGCGGTGGGGAGCCGGCAACGTGCGTCCTTGGAGCCTTTGCAGACCTGAGAGTAGCTGGGAGAGCAGAGTCCAGCAAGTGACCCGGGCAGGGGCTGGGAGAGCACACTGGGCAGATGGAGCAGTCAGAGCAGAGGCCCCGGGTGGGAATTGGCCTGGCCTGGGCCGGGTATGCAGGGAAGAGGCAGTCGGGTCCCTCAGGACTTGCTGTTTGGCACACCCGATGGGCTGATAACGCCAGAGCTAAGAAGTACAGGACAGGGAGGGCGGGGACGCAGGGGCCTGGGCGTGGAGGAAGAGTCACAGGACAGTGGGGCAAGGTTCACAGGTGGTGGCATTTGCCGTTGGGCCCGTGGGCTGGGGACTTCCTGAATGGCACGCTGAGAAACTGGGGTTTCTTCCTCCTTGCTCCTGGGTTGCAGTTGCTTGGAAAATGATTTCGAATAAATGAGAAGGGCAGCTGTCCATCTGGCCGTCCCTAACTGCCACCCCCAGCAGCGAAAACATGCACACGGGTCCTGCTTCCCCGTTTTTGTGGTTTTTTTTTTTTTTTGACAGGCAGAGTGGACAGTGAGAGAGAGAGA
This sequence comes from Lepus europaeus, assembly GCF_033115175.1. Lineage (NCBI taxonomy): Eukaryota > Metazoa > Chordata > Mammalia > Lagomorpha > Leporidae > Lepus > Lepus europaeus. The sequence continues at coordinate 4,723,609 of NC_084849.1, read as the reverse complement.
CAGAGACAAAGGTCTTCCTTTTTCCTTTGGTTCACCCTCCAATGGCCGCTGTCACCAGCGCACCGCGCTGATCCAAAGCCAGGAGCTTCTCCTGGTCTCCCATGGGGTGCAGAGCCCAAGCACTTGGGCCATCCTCCACTGCATTCCCGGCCACAGCAGAGAGCTGGACTGGAAGAGGGGCAACTGGGACAGAATCTGGTGCTCCGACCGGGACTAGAACCCGGTGTGCTGGTGCCACAGGCGGAGGATTAGCCGGCCCCCCATTTGGGTTTTTGTTTATTTTGTGCCTTCTTAGCTCTTGGGACGGCACGGAGCTTGGCTCCTTTCTGCAAGGCTACCAAGACCAGGTGGCTGTGAGGTGGGACGGCAGTTGGTTCCACCCCTGACGTTGGGACTAGAACCCGGTGTGCCGGTGCCGCAAGGTGGAGGATTAGCCTGTTAAGCCACGGCGCCGGCCTTTTTTTTTTTTTTTTTAATGAGACTATTTATATGACAGGCACAGAGAGAGATCTTCTCTCTGCTGGTTCACTCCCCAAATGGCTGTGACTGAGCCAGGCTGAAACCCACATGGTGGCAAGGGCCCCAGCAGTAGGGTCAACTTCTGCTGCCTTCTCAAACATGTTAGCAGGGAGCCAGGACTCAAACCCATGCTCTGATATGGGATCCAGGTGTCACAAGGCGGGGCTTAGCCTGCTGCACCACAACGCTGGCTGTCTGTTTTTGACATTTTTGATTGAAATGTAATGCGTGCACTTCCCTGCATGTGCACCAACCTGCAGCGTTATGAAACACGCCGTAGCATGCTTATCGCACACGGGGCACGCTTATCACCAGCGTGCCAATCCAGAAGGTCCTTGCTGCTACCCTGTGGTCACTGCTCCCCTGATAGCCAACAACTTAGATTTAGTTTTGTCTGCCTGTGTCCTCTTCGGGGTTCTCTCCAGACTGTGCTCTGAGCGGAAGTGGGGGCCACTTCCCAAACCTTCCCAGGGAGGCTTCCGGCAGAGTTTCATCCACTTGGAGTCCAGCGGTGTTTTGTTTTCTGGAAACTGCTTTGTTTGCTTTGCCATTCTCCTGAGCTACTGATTCTCTCTCTCTCTCTCTCTCTCTCTCTCTCTCTCTCTCTCTCCAAGATTTATTTACTTACTTGAAAGGCAGAGTGACAGGGAGTGAGAGGGAAGAAAGAGAGAGCTTCCATCCGCTGGTTCATTCCCCAAATGGCTGTGAGGGCCAGGGCTGGGCCAGGCCGGAGCCAGGAGCCAGGAGCTCCATCTGGGTCTCCCCCATGGGTGCAGGGACCCAAGCACCAGGGCCATCTGCACTGCTTTCCCAGACACGTGGGCAGGGAGCTCATCAGAGGCAGGGCAGCCAGGACTTGAGCCGGCGCCCTGATAGAGCACTGGTGTCCTAGACAGAGATTAGCCTGCTGTGCCAGACCGGCCCCTCCTTTTTAAGACACTTGGTTTTGGCCGCTGGGGGTGAGGAAGCATCTAGAGCACAAATGACGTTGCCACTCCCCGCTCTGGTTTTAGCAGCGCTGCCCTTGATTGCCTGCGCGCGCTGCTGCCCCACGCTGCCGCCTCTGTTCAGAAAGCTTCACGTTACCAGAAAGTAGAGGCCGGGCAGCCAGAAACCCTCCACCGGGCCTCACCGGCTCCTCGCGCGTCTCTGCAAACTTGTTTTTCTTTTTCTCTACAAACATACCGCACAAGTACTTTTTTTTGTCTGAGCCATCTCATAGTAAGTGCCGGACATCTTACTAAGTTGTATTCCATAGCCCATATTCAAATTTTTTAAAAATCTGAGAGTTTTTTTTTTTTTTTAATGCCAGGATTTCTCGTTGCATTTGATTTTTTTTTAAAGATTTACTTTATTTATTTGAAAGACAGTTACAGAGAAAGGTAGAGTCAGGTCTTCCATTTGCTGGGTCACTCCCCAGATGATCCGATGCCAGGAGCCTGGAGGTTTTTCTGGGTCTCCCATGAGAGTTCAAGGGCCTGAGCACTTGGGCCATCTTCCACTGCTTTCCCAGGCCAGAGCAGAGAGCTGGATTAGAAGTGGAGCAGCCGGGATATGAACTGGCATCCATAAGGGATGCTGGCACTGCAACAGAGGCCTAGCCCACAATGCCACTGCACCTGCCCCTTCATTTTATTTGAAAGGTTAGTGAGATACAGACAGATCTTCCACCTATCGGTTCACACCTCAAACGCCAGCTGGGGCTGGACCAGGCTAATACCAGGAGCCTAGAACTCCATCCGGGTCTCCCTCACTGGTAGCAGGGACCTTGGGCCCTCGTGATGCCTCCTCCCTGCCAGCATTCACACATGATCCACACGCGTGTTCCTTTGCACTTCCATGTGCTCTCCAGCTGCCTGGAACCCTGCACCTGCGGAACCTTAGCCCTCTCTGGCTTGCTCATCGAGGCACGCTTCCCCTACAGCCTGGCTCTCCTCAGGGTTGGTTTGCGTGGGCCTGGGAAGTTCACACCCAGGAAGGCCTTGGCCTGCCCTTGGCCTTGTGGCAGGAGGGGCCTGATGCAGTCCCCGCTGGAGCGATCTCGGCCCCTCCTGCAGCGGTGGCTGGGCTTCGTTTCCCTAAGGCTGCAGGCCCCTACAATTGCTCACCTGCTCTCTCATTTTCATGTGCAAGTGGCCGTCCACACACACAGGCAGGGAGGGAGCTCTGTGTCTCTACTGTTCTGGCTGCTCCCGGCCCCCCATTAGAAGACTTTTGGCCTTGAGTAGTGATTTTTTTTTGTTTTTGTTTTTGTTTTTTGTTTTTTTCAGCGTTAGAGAGAAGACAGAGAGAGAGTTATAGACAGTAAGAGAGAGACAGAAAAGTCTTCTGTCCATTGGTTCACTCCCCTAATGGCCGCTAGGGCCAGCGTGCTGTGCCGATCCAAAGCCAGGAGCCGGGTACTTCCTTCCAGTCTCCCATGCGGGTGCAGGGACCCAAGCACTTGGGCCATCCTCCACTGCCCTCCCAGGCCACAGCAGAGAGCTGGACTGGAAGAGGAGCAGCTGGGACTAGTACCTGGTGCCCCGACCAGGACTAGAACCTGGGATGCCGGCGCCACAGGCGGAGGATTAGCCAAGTGAGCCATGGTGCTGGCCAAGTAGTGTTTTAAAGCTGATCTAAGACGTGGTAGGTGGTTCACCCTGGAATATTTCAGTCTGGATTTTTACCAAAAGTTTTGTAAAAATCAAAACCACAGTACTGGGGCTGGCGCTGTGGTGTAGTGGGTAAAGCTGCCGCCTGTGACGCCAGCATCCCATGTGGGTGCTGGTTCGAGTCCTGGCTGCTCTGCTTCTGATCCAGCTCCCTGCTGATGGCCCGGGGAAAGCAGCAGAAGATGGCGCAAGTGTTTGGGCCCCTGCACCCACGTGGGAGACCAGGAAGAAGCTGCTGGCTCCTGGCTGCAGATCTGCCCAGCTCCAGCCCTGTGGCCATCTGGGGAGTGAACCAGTGGATGGAAGACCTCTCTCTCTGTCTCTCCTTCTGTATCTGATGCTTTGCCTTTCAAACAAATAACAAAATCTTTAAAAAATAAACCACAATGCCATCATCACACCTACAATTCCTGAGTGTCTAACCTGACTCCATTTTCCTGACGGGTTTTTTTTTTTTTTTTTTTTTTTTTGGCAAAATTGTGATCCAAAGTCTACACATTGTATTGAATTGATAGTCTTTTTAAAATTATTTTCTTTTCTTTTAAGATTTATGTATTTGTTTGAAGGCAAAGTGATGGAGAGGGGGAGAGGGGGAGAGAGAGAGAGGGAGAGAGAGATCATCCATTCACTGGTTCTCTCTTTAAATGCCTGCAGCAGCCAGGGCTGGGCCAGGCCAAAACTAGGAGCTTAGAACTCCATCCAGGTCTCCCACATGGGTGACAGGGACCTAAGGGCTCGGGCCGTCCTCTGCTGCTTTCCCAGGCGCATTAGCAGGGAGCTGAACCGGAAGTGGAGCGGTAGGCACTGGAGCCGACACTCAGGTGGATGCTGACGTTGCAGGCTGTGGCTTAACCTGCTGCTGTGCCACATTGCTGGCCCCACGTTATTGTTTGTTTGTTGTTTTAAAATTATATCTAAGAAACAGACCTGCCGTCTGCTAGTTCTCTCGTCCAGTGCCTGCAGTAGCCCTGGACCAGGCTGAGCCAAAGCTGGGAGCTGGGAACTCCATCCAGGTGTCCCTGTGGTGGCAGGGACCGAGCCACTTGAGATTTTACCTGCTGCCCCCAGGCTCTGCGTTAGCGGGAGGCTGGAGTCGGGAGCTGGAGCTGGGGGTCAAACCACAGCACTCTGACGGGGACACGGGCTTCTTGAACGCCCGGCCGTTCCTCAAGTCCATACTGCACTGCAGTTTTCTTGGCTTTTCCCTGACAGCATTTTCTGTCCCAGATCACGTCCACAATGCTGTGCGGCATCGACCTCGAGTCGTCCTGGCTCCCTGGGCTCCTTGTGTGGGTGACCCTGGCAGTCTTGGGGAGCACAGCTGCAGGCTGCCCCGTGGGCGTTTGTCCAGTGGAATGGGGTGAGGGAGGAAGAGCACAGGGGTCAGGCGCCCTTCTCATTGCGTCCCATCACTGGCCATGCAGTCAAGCAGCGTTGAGTGTTTGTGCTCCTCGCCCTCTGTCAGGTGGGGAGAGCCAGTCTCTGCCTGCAGAGCTCACCCTGGTGGCTGCTTTTGGGAGCCTGATCCGAGTCGGTTTTCTTTTGCCCCATCTTGATGGTGCGCTTTCAGACTGGGCGGCACCCACCCCGGCCCCTTCCCCTGCAGAGTGAGCTCTGCTGAGTGGTTCAGATGTGAACAGCAGAAATGTGTGATCTCGCCGGCTGCAGATCTGGGCTGAGCAGGCGGCTGGGTTGGCTTCCCCCCGCTGCTGCTCGGCTCACTGGCGACTGCTTCTCCCTGCCTCTTCACGGATCAACCCTCCGCAGACACCTGTACCCCCGCCTCTTCTCAGACACTCCCGTCTTCACATCATCGCCTCTGTACAGACCCGGTCTCCAAACCCAGCCGTGGAGGGACACAGTGCAGCCGTGCCATTCCCCGCAGGGCTCCTGTGTCTCAGCGGCCGGCAGGCCAACCCCACACGGACCTGCAGATTCGAGGTTCTGCCCCGGATTCATCCTCGCCTCCCTGCCCTTGGAGGGGCGCGGTCCTTCCACCCTGGCAAAGAGCCTCTGCCCTAGATCTGCTCCCGCCTTACCTGCAGGTGCGCTGGTTTCTCAGGTGCAGCGGGTTGCAGCACCTGCTTGCAGGCTTGAGTTACGGGAAGGCGATTGCTGGCTCATTGCGTAGCCGGGGCGACCACACTGCCACTCAGGACAGCAGCTCCGTGCTTTGGGCAGTTGCTGTGTGCTGGGCTCCGGGCCGAGGTCCTCATAGGCTCTGACTTTGACTCCTCTCTCATCCCATTTCCCAGCTGAGAAAACTGAGGAAGTGGGTTGGGCAGCGAGAGCAGTAAGGGCGCGTCTTCCCCACAGACCTGCCCCTCGGGCCTTTCCTGGGGCAGCTGGTGCCGTGGACGCGGCTGCTGGCCCCTCCTCGTACAGCCTTTCTTTGCCTCCATTTGGACAAGCGGCAGACATGGCTGTGTGCTGACAAACGTGGCCCAGTCGCCTGTACTCTAGAGGTTGTAGCAGTGTGGGTGTGGCGTTGCTCTGCGGTCCTCGTCTCCACCTCGGTCCATGTCCCTGAGCGTGTCGATTCATTGTACCAGTTTTCAAACTTCCTATCAAAAAGCATAACGTGGATGCATTCTGGAATGTATTTCTTTTCTTTTTTAAAGATCTATGTATTTGGGCCGGCGCCGCGGCTCACTAGGCTAATCCTCCGCCTTGCGGCGCCGGCACACCGGGTTCTAGTCCCGGTCGGGGCACCGATCCTGTCCCGGTTGCCCCTCTTCCAGGCCAGCTCTCTGCTGTGGCCAGGGAGTGCAGTGGAGGATGGCCCAAGTCCTTGGGCCCTGTACCCCATGGGAGACCAGGAGAAGCACCTGGCTCCTGCCATTGGATCGGCGCGGTGCGCCGGCCACAGCACGCCAACCGCGGCGGCCATTGGAGGGTGAACCAACGGCAAAGGAAGACCTTTCTCTCTGTCTCTCTCTCTCACTGTCCACTCTGCCTGTCAAAAAAAAAAAAAAAAAAAAAGAGAGAGATCTATTTATTTGAAAGAAGAGTTACAGAGAGAGGGGGTGAGATCTTCCATCCTCTGGTTTACTCCACAAATGATGGCATCAACCAGGGTTGGCCAGGCTAAAGCCAAGAGCCAGGCTCTCCATCTGGGTCTCCCACTTGGGTAGCAGGGGCCCAAGGACTTGGGCCATCATCTGCTGCCTTCCCAGTCACATTAGCAGGGAGCTGGATTGGAAGCAGAGCATCTGGGACTCGAACTTGTGCTCATGGGATGCCGGCCTCACAGGCAGAGATGAACTCACTAGGCTGCAAGCCGGCCCCTCTGGGGTGTATTTCTGTACCCGGCATTATTTTAGGTACTTTTCTGTGTTGCTGCGAGGCAGCCTTCTGTTAGGTGAGCAGACTGCTGTCTCACGTGTCCTCCATTGCCCGGTGTGATTGGGTTTTTTAGTTTCTCTGTGTGCAGTGTACGCAGTGGTGCTCTGAATGGACATGGGGTGTGCAACCATCAGTCGCGGGAGGGCTATGGAAACAGCCCACCGCCCACCTCCCGGCGCCCGAGGCTGCGTGGCCGGGGGCCCGAGAGCCTGCATTGCGCATGAGCTCCGCTCCCAGGTGGGGGACCTCGCTCAGCTTTGGGAAGCCTTTGCCTTGTGCGTCTGCTTCTGATGCCCACGGGTATTGTGCACCCCACCACAGAGTGCGGGGCCACCTGTTCCTTCTCCTGTCTGTGGGCTTCTGCCCGGCTTCCTCGTCGTGGTCTGTATTTTAGTTTCTTGTGTCCGCTTTTTAGAGTGTGCAGTCCAGGGGTTGGCACTTGGTGCAGATGCTCGCGACTCCTGCGCCCATGTCAGAGTGCCTGGGTTCAAGTCCCGGCTCTGCTTCCAAGTCCAGCTTCCTGCACTGGCTGGCTCAAGCAGTTGGGTCCCTGCTTGTCCGTGCGAGAGATCTGGGTCGAGTTCTGGTCTCCTGGCCCAGCCCCTACTGACTGGGGCGTGAACCAGTGCAGATGGGGGCTTTCTCTCCCTGTCTCTCCCTGTCTCTCCCTGTCTCTCTGCCTTTTGTAGTTTTGAAACCTATGACTGAGTGGATTTTAGTTTATTCAACCAAGTTGTGCCGCCATCGCCACAATTTCAGGAATTCTCGTCCCCTCACAAAGCCGGCAGCCCCGCTCCGCTTTCTGTCCGTTTGCCGAGTTGGATGTTCCGCGGGGACGGGCACCTACGGCTGGCCTTACGCGTCTGCCGTCTCTCGTTCGGCATCGTCTTTTCAGAGTCACCCGTGGCGTGGCATGAATCAGTGCCCCGTCGTGCGGCTGGAGCCATGTTTCTCCGTCGGTGGGTGGGGTCCACGTGGTCCTTAGGGGCACACACCCCTGAGTGCCTGCAGCTGGACGATGTCTCACGGCTGATGTCCCTGCAGGAGGCTCAGGGTCAGTGCTGCTGCTAGAATCTGAGCTGCCAGTGGGAGTCTCAGAGGTTCGCTCTGTGCTCTGCATTTCACACGAGTGTCCCATCTGACACGCGAGGTAACCGCGTGAAGTGGGCATGCGAGGTAACTGCATGAAGTGGGCACGCGAGGTAACTGCACAGAGTGGGTGTGCGAGCTAACCGCGTGAAGTGGGCACGCGAGGTAACCGCCTGAAGTGGGCGTGCGAGCTAACCGCGTGAAGTGGGCACGCGAGGTAACCGCCTGAAGTGGGCGTGCGAGCTAACCGCGTGAAGTGGGCACGCGAGGTAACTGCATGAAGTGGGCACATGTAACTGCATGAAGTGGGTGCGTGAGCTAACCGTGTGAAGTGGGCGCTGTTAGCCTGCTTGTTAGCTGCAGTCCCAGAGGGCTTCTGAATATTTAACATCCACAGCCCCATTTCATCAGAGGCAGAGTGGGGATTTTTTTTTTTTTTAATATTTATTTATTTGAAAGGCAGAATGACAGAGGAGAGAACTCCTATCCTCTGGTTCACTCCCCCAGTGGTTACAGTAGCTGGGACTTGTCCAGGCCGAAGCCAGGAGCCGGGAACTCCATCCATGCTTCTCCTACTGGGTTGCAGGAATCTGGATAGTGGGGCCATCCTCTGCTGCCTTCCAGCTGCATTAGCAGGGGCGGGCACTGTGGCGTAGCGGACTGAGCCTCTGCCTGTGGTGCCGGCATCCCGTATGGGCACCGGTTCAAGTCCCGGATGTTCCTGTTCCAATCCAGCTCTCGGCTATGGCCTGGAAAGCAGTAGAAGACGGCCCAAGTGCTTGGGCCCCTGCACCCGCGTGGGAGATCCAGAAGCTGCTTCTGGCTCCTGGCTTCGGATCAGCTCAGCTCAGCTCTGGCCGTTGCGGCCATCTGGGGAGTGAACCAGCAGATGGAAGACCTTTCTCTCTGCCTCTCCTTCTTTCTGTCTGTAACTCTACCTCTCAAATAAATGAAGAAAATCTTAAAAAAAAAAAAAGCAAAGCAGCTGGTACTCACACTGGCAGTCTGATGTGGGAGGCACAGCTCACAGTCGGGCGGCCTCACCTGCTGGACCACAGCGCCCCCTCCAGAGCTGGGATTGGAACCCAGGCAGTGAGCTGCCTGGCCACAGTGCTAGCTCAGAGGTGGTTGGCTCTCCTGGCCGCGTGGCTCAACCCCAGCACCCCCTGTCCTGGAGGAACCGTCTGGCCGGGGGATGTCATTGAAAATGCTGTGACCAGTTCACCCGGATGTGGCTACCTTCCACACCTGAGCCGGCGTGCGTGTACGTGGGCGCCTCTGGATCACAGTCCGATAGCACAGGTTGGGGCATCCTAGGTGTCTGTCTGTAGGCGACGGCACAGCTACAGGTATGCATGTTTAAACAGAAGGCAGCAGCTCTGTCCGCGTGAGGTTGAGCGGCTGTCGGTGGGGACAGTGTGTCTGCGATCCCACCCCTGAGCTGCCGCATCCCCGGGAAGGCGCGGAGGAGTGGCAGGTCGCCGGAGTGACCCTTTTCTTGTTTCTGCAGTTCCTGGCCAGGCTGACCGAGAGGTTCGTCTTGGGGGTGGATATGCTAGTGGAGACGCTGTGGAAAGTGTGGACAGAGCTCTTGGACGTCCTGGGACTTGACGGTAGGTGTGGGTCGTTCCTTTAAGGTGCTGTTTGATTCTGGTCGTCCACGAGGTCTGGAGCCGGTACCCTTGGTGGTGGTCCAGGAGGAGGTTGGCGGTGGGTGAGGCGGTGGGCATTTGCTGTTGTGATAGTTGCACAAAGACAAGGCCCACCCGGAAACTGCGGTGAGGTGTAGGGGTCCCTAGGAGGCCACCCTACTCCAGGTGTGGTGCTCCGATGAAATGGATCCCTCAAGCCAGCATAGTTACTTAGGCATCGGGATTTCATAGAGCATGGTTCACTCCCAGAATTCTCAGAAGGGCTGAAGGCGGCACGTGACCCTGGACACTGCCGAAGTGGTCTGCCAGGGCTGCCGCCGCTGGGCCCATTCCAGGGCGTACAGCTTTAGCTGTGAGCCGAGCACCAGGAAGCCACTGCCAGCAGCACAGAACCACACCCCGCTGCAGGATCCCCGAGGTTTCTGGACGCACACGTGCCAGGGGAGCAGGAGGGTGGCCCCTGCCTGCTCACTTTCCAAAGCCCCAGTACGGGGGCAGCTCCAGGGCGGAGGCCAGTCTGTCCAGCGCCTTGCTCCCAGGGTCCTGGGAGGCTGGCTGGAGGGAGTGGGAATGGAAGCTGCGGGGCAGTCGACCACACCCTCCGCGTGATCAGATCGATCGATCGCCGGGGTGCAAGCTGATCTGTCTGTGTAGCCGAGAGGGCTGGTGCGGTTTAACCACGGCGGGTGCTGTCCCGCCCTCCTCGGACTCCTGGGAGGAGATGGACACTGGTCTTGGTGGGTGGTGGGGCAGAGGCAGGAGCTAGCCTGGTTCTGGCCACCTTCGCACCCTCCCTCCGAGGTGGCCTGGCGGAATCCCCACCTGTCCATTGGGCAGGGTTGGAGGCAGGGCCTCAGGGTTCCATCTAGAGTGACAGCTCCAGTTCTGCCCAGAGGAGATGTTGCCCCTTTTTGTCCCAAGAGTCTCAGCGTGTCCCTCTGCCTTCCTTTGTCCCAGCATGCCCCACGCTCTTCCAGGTGGACAGGAGTTCCCAGGAGCGGCCCCTCTGCTCTCCTTCTCTCCCCAGGGCCAAGGCCACTCTGTGCACTTGGCCTGTCCAGGTGGGCTCTCTTCCCAGCTCCACCACCCTGGTCCAGGCTGCCGCTTCGGTTGCTAAGAAGTCTGTGGCGGCCTCCTACGCAGGGTCCCCGAGACCAGCTCCACCTCCAGGTCTGGTGAGTCCCCAGAGGGGTCGAGCCGACAGCGTGCCCATGGCTGTGTGTTGTTACGACAAAAGGACACTGCCAAGTGCAAAGGCGTGACGGGCGAAGTTCCGGGAGACCGGCTCAAGCTTCCGGAGTGCTCTCCCCTTGGGGCGATGCAGGACGCGTGAAATTCCTCCAGCAGTGAGCTGTGACGACTGTGGGCTTCCATCTGCTAGGAACGCTTGTGGGAGACCCGGCACGCAGGGTTCCTGTCGGGCTGGAAGGGAGTTCAGCAGCAGCTGTGTACGTGCCCGTCTTTGGCAGGCTGCAGCCTTGCCCGGCTTGGTGCCTGGTCACAGCCCCCGTGCCAGACGAGCAGGATGTGGGTCCTGCTGTAACCAGTCATGGGGTTGAAGTTGTGTCCACGTCTGAAGCCCTGGGACCTGTGAGTAGCCTTCTTGGGGACAGGATTGAATTCCCTGAGCTCCTCCTGCCTTTGGGTGGATCCTAACTCCACTGCCCGTGGTTCTTCTACACAGTGGGAAATGTGCACACAGAGACACAAAGAAATAGAAGACGGCTGTCTGGAGAGAGAGGCAGCCTTGAGGCCGGGAACCCCTGTGGAGGTGGCAGGAGGGCTCCTCCCCCCCAGCCTGCAGATTAGCCCTGGCCTGCCGACCTCGATCCCTGCCTCTGGCCTTCAAGGCTGCGGGAAAGGAACTGGTGGTGTTTGCCGCGCCCGGCATGTGTGGTTTCGTGTGGCAGCCACAGGACACTGACACAGCCCTGCTGCCTGCAGACTCCTGGGTGCCCCTGTGGGTCCTGGACGCCCCCATTCTGCAGATGCGCACTGGCTGAAAGCCACAGTGGGGCGTGGTGCACTTGCTGTTTGTCGTCGCCCCTCAGCTGTGGGGGACCCATTTCCAGCCTCGAGTTTGTTGGATTCAACTTTTGAGAGGCCTCTCCTGACTCAGGACGTCTCCCTGCTCAGGGTGAGGATTGGAGACAGCGGTGTGGCCAATTGGGAGGGCGCTGTGTGGCCCTCAGTCCCTCCTGGGACTTGGCTGAGTCAACACAGGGCCTGGATGCAGCAATTGCATGCAATCTGCTTCCACGGGGGCCCAGATCATTCCACTTCCAGCGTCTGCATCCGCGACCAAGGAACCGCAGGGAAGCAAATCTGATGGAAGGAATTGCGTGCAGCTGAGGATGAGACAGCAGCGTGGGATCATCCTCTTGACTGGACCGGACCAGACCGAGCACGCGTGTGCCTGCGGTCCTGATGAGAGCCGCCGGCGCATCCCGGGGCTGGAACGAACTCAGCTTGCGTGTCCTGGTTTTCCCGTTGTCCGTGCTGCATGAGCTCAAAGTGGCAGAAGGCCTGGGGGATGTGTGTCTTGGGCAGGGAATCGAATCCCAGAGTTACAGATTTGGCACAAAAGGTTCCAGTGAGCACCAGGCTCAATTTCCTCCTTCAGAATTTTTTTGGGTGTTGGTTAAGACGTCAAGTGCTGGGTCAAGTGTGGTGCAACAGTGAAGCCGCCCCTTGTGATGTTGGCATCCCCGTATCGGAGTGCTGGCTGCTCTGCTGCTGATCCCTGCCAGTGCACCTGGGAAGGCAATAGAAGGTGACCCAAGTCCTTGGGCCCCTGCCACCATGTGGGAGACCTGGGTGGAGTTCCTGGCTCCAGGCTTCAGCCTGGTCCAGCCCCAGCTGTTGTGGCCATTTGGGGAGCAAACCAGCAGATGGAAGACTTCTCTTTATCTTTCCCTCTCTCTCTGTTGCTCTGCCTTTCAAATAATTAATCTTTAAATAAAAAAGATGCCCGGTGCTCAGTGTGGGTATGCACGGGCACAGCCATTGTCCAGTAGATCTGCTGGAAGGGAGAGCACTGGAAGTGAGAAGGGTGGGTGAGAGCCTCCCGCCTTCACCAGCTGGCGGACTTCCTTGGAAGCCTGCAAGGCCATCCCCACGGAAGGGGAAGATAGGCACACTGCTGCCAGGGTAGGTCAGCCAAGGTGGGTACCGGGCGCAGCCACACCCCGGCCCTTCCTGTCCCAGTGCCCCCTGGGCAAGTGCCTTCACGTGGAAAGTGCTTCTTCCCTCGCCAGCACGTGAGGAGGACTGAGCCACGGTGTGTGGGGAGGACTGAGCCACGGTGTGTGGGGTGGACTGAGCCACGTGTGCACGTGGAGGGGACACGGGTCAGGGGGGCCATGTGTGCACGTGGAGGGGACACTGGGGTCAGGGGGGCCACGTGTGCACGTGGAGGGGACACTGGGGTCAGGGGGGCCACGTGTGCACGTGGAGGGGACACTGGGGTCAGGGGGGCCACGTGTGCACGTGGAGGGGACACTGGATCAGGAGGGCTACGTGTGCACGCGGAGGGGACACAGTCAACCCGGAACAGCCCGTGCAGAAAGACAGTGGAAGGTTTGGGGCAGACTGCTTCTCACTTGGGCTGGGCAGGTGTCCCTCCCCACCTGTGTGGTCCTCTGGTCCCTGAGACCCCTCGGATGTGGGCGAGGGGCCGTGAATGTCTCCCCCTCCGGCACGTGCTTCTGTGACTTGGCTTCGGTAGTTTTTGTATCGGGGACACACTGAGGTGATACATTTTGATCACCCTGGACTAAGCAGCCTCCTCTCCTCCTAACATCCCATCTGTGTCTTTTTTGGTGTGTGGTTTCAGATGACGTGTGGCTGGCATTCTGTGAATTCAAACGGATGTGAGGATGTGGTCTTTCCCGAGAGGCCAGATAGGGAGGGCTCCGCCGGCGAGAGTGTGAGTGGAAGTGCCGCTGCTGTTCTCACTGCCGTTGGCTTCGCGTTGGAAAAGAGTGGTTTTCATGAAAACGCGCTCATCTGTGGGGACCTGCCACCTTCAGCAGCCTGGGCTGCTAGAGCAAATCCACGACATCTAGGCAGCGGGCGTTTCTTTCCCAGTTCTGGAGGTGCCCGTGCCGTGCTGTAAGGACACCTCCCTGCGTCCGTACGTGGTGGAAGCGGTGATGGCTGGAGGGGCCGCTTCCATGGGCACCAATCCCGTGTCCCTTTCATGGCCCGTCACTCCCAGACGCCCCACCCCTAGGTGTAAGCAAGTGTTAGTTTCTTCGTCGTCAGCTGCAGTAGGCGGAGCCCGTAGGGTCTTCGGAACGGTGTGTTTTTTAAGAGTGTGAAAGGGGGCCTGGCATTGTGGCGCAGTGGGTTAACCCTGCTGCCTGTGATGCCGACGTCCCAGGAGCACTAGTTCAGTCCTGGCTGCTCTGTTTCTGACCCAGCTCTCTGCTAATGCACCTAAGAAAGCAGAGGAAGATGGCCAAGGGCCTGGGTCCCCGCACCCACATGGAGACCTGGATGGAGTTCCAGGCTTCTGGCTTTGGCCTGGCCTGGCCCTCCCATTGTGGCTATTTGGGGAGTGAACCAGCAGATGGAGAAATCTCTCTCTGTGTGTAACTCTGCCTTTCAAATATGCATATTAATGTATATTTCAAATACATATATTAATAAAGTATAAATACTTTAAAGACGGTTAAGCAAACCTGCTGGTGGACGGTGCACACGCTCGGGGTCTAACTCACCTTTCCCTCACTAACTGCCACCACGAGGAAGCGGCCAGGTAAACGCAGAGTGAAACGCTGCTAGCGGATCAACCCGGAAAAGCACGGCTCCAGAACTTCCCTGCCTGGGGCCCTCGTCAGTGCCTGGGTGAGAGTGGAGGCTGACGTGGGACGTGGGCTCAGGTCCTGCCGTGGGACGAGGACACAGCTGCAGATGTGTTTCCGGGTCGCTGGGAGACTCAGGCTGCCGTGGGACTGGCAACATTCCCAGGTGCGGTGCTGGTGCCCCGGTTCTGAGGACGATGCTGCTGTCGTTCGAGGTGCATGATGGACTCCACGTGCGTCTGCAAACATTGCAACCTGCGGACGGACGTGAACACGGGAAGCAGGACACGGCCGAGGCCCACGGTTGTGTGGCCCATCTGGCTTCAGTGGGAACGCTTGGCTTTGACTGTTCTTTCAGCGTTTCCATGGAGATTTCCCTAAGTGGGGCACACAGAACGTGCTACTCCAATCACTCCAGTCTTCTGATCTTAAGATCGATTGATTTATTTGTAAGGTAGAGAGTGACAGCGAGCGAGTGCTTCCATCCGCTGGTTCACTCCCCAGGTGGCCTCAATAGCTAGGGCTGGGCCAGGCTGAAGCAAGGAGCCAGGAGCTCCACGCAGGGGCTCAAATACTTGGGCCACCACCTTCCTTGGCTTTCCCAGCTGCAGTAGCTGGGAGTTGGATCAGAGGCGCAGTAGCTGGGGCTCAAACTGGAGCTCCGATATGGGAGGCAGGAATCCCAAGTGATGGCTGCACCCATTGGGCCACAGCACTGGCCCCTCCCTCCATTTTTTTTTTTTTTAATTTAAGATCTATTTACTTATATATGAGGCAGAGTTAGAGAGGGAGAGACCAGAGAGACAGGTCTTGCATCTGCTGGTTCACTCCCCATATGGCTGCAATGGCCAAAGCTAGCCAAATCCAAAGCCAGGAACCAGGAGCTTCTGGGTCTCTTATGTGGGTGCAGGGGCCCAACACTTGGGCCATCTTCTGCTTTCCCAGGCCATTAGCAGGGAAGTGGAGAAGCCGCGACTTGAATTTGTGCCCATATGGGATGCTGGCACTCTAGGTGGAGTCTTAACCTATTTTTTTAAAGATTTATTTATTTATTTGAAAGTCAGAGTTACACACAGAGAGAAAGGGAGGCAGAGAGAGAGAGAGAGAGAGAGAGAGGTCTTCCATCCGCTGGTTCACTCCCCAATTGGCCACAACAGCCAGAGCTGGGCTGATCCAAAGCTAGGAGCCAGGAGCTTCTGGGTCTCCCACGCGGGTGCAGGGGCCCAAGGACTTGGGCCATCTTTTGCTGCTTTCCCAGGCCACAGCAAAGAGTTGGATCAGAAGTGGAGCAGCTGGGACTCGAACCAGAGCCCATATGGGATGCCAGCACTGCAGGCAATGGCTTTACCCGCTACGTCATAGCGCCAGCCCTGGAGCCTTAACCTATTACACCACAGCACCTGCCCCTCTCCCTCCATTTGTGATATGGAGCTCCATGAGTGGGTACTGGTTAGGGTTGGGTTCAGATTGAATAACAGAGACTGAGATAACAGTGGTTTAAATGAGAGGAAGCTCAGTTCTGTTATGTGGAAGTTCACAGGAAGGTGGCGGGCAGATGTGTTGGCTCTGAGGCACATTGTCCTAAGGACCACGGCACCTTCCACGCTGCCTGTTCCCTTAGGGCCCACGGGGGGGGGGGTGGCTGTGCAGCTCTGGTTGCATGCATGTTTCTGCTACTTGTAGGGAAAGACCCTCAGCTGGCACGGAACACTCCCGCATACCTGTCCTTGACCAGAACTGACTCACGTAGCTGCAAGGGAAGCTCCACCGAAAACGGGACGATTATTACCGTGGGAGTTGACGGACAGTTTACAGTGGCTGCCCTGTGTTGTCTCAGCTTTCTGTGATGGGGACGACACTCTTAGTCCCTCGAGGTGTTGCCGGGACTCCCTCCCTCCCTTTCTTCCTTCTTTATGATTGATTGATTGATTTGAAAGGCAGAGAGAGAGATCTTCATCTGCTGGTTCATTCCCCAAATGGCTGCAATGGCCCGAACTGGGCCAGGCTGAAGCTGAGAGCCTGGAACTCTATCTGGGTCTTCCACGTGGGTGCCGGGGCCCCAGCACCTGGGCCTTCCTCTGCTGCTCTCCCAGGTGCATTAGCAGGGAGCTGGATCAGAAGTGGAGCAGCCAGGACACGAACCACATGGGATGCCGGCGTCACAGGTGGCAGCCTAACCAGAACTGTGCCATGACGCCGGCCCCACCAGGGCCCTGTAGGCCCAGCGCCGGCTTGGAGAGAGATCCCTGAGCCCCATGTGAGTGACCGCCCTGCTTCTCTCTTCTGTCCCACAGTCTCCAACCTGTCCCAGTACTTCAGCCCGGCCTCGGTGGCCAACAGCCCCGCCCGTGCCCTGCTGCTGGTGGGCGTGGTCCTCCTGGCCTACTGGTTCCTGTCTCTCACCCTGGGCTGCACCTTCAGCGTCCTGCACCTGCTGTTCGGCCGCTTCTTCTGGATCGTGCGGGTCGTCCTGTTCTCCATGTCGTGCGTGTACATCCTGCACAAGTACGAGGGCGAGCCCGAGAGCGCCGTGCTGCCGCTGTGCTTCGTCGTGGCCGTCTACTTCATGACCGGGCCCATGGGCTTGTACTGGCGCGGCAGCCCCAGCGGCCCCAGCGGCCCCGGCAGCCCCGGCGTGGAGGAGAAGCTGGAGCACCTGGAGAACCAGGTCAGACTGCTCAACATCCGCCTCAACCGGGTGCTGGAGAGCCTGGACCGCAACAAGGACAAGTGAAGGTCGGCCGGCCGCCTGGGTCCTCTCCACCAGCGCGGGCTCTCGGAAAACCAAAAAGGAGGAAAAAAAATAGCAGCAAACCCTAAACACTCTTAATAAACACTGCTGAGCGAGACGGTGGCACTTTGGGAGGGTGTGGAGAGGGCAAGGAGGGCGTCTGTCCGACGCCACGCCACGTGTCGGCAGCGGGAGGAATATTTTTTAAACAAAGGCTGTAACCATATTAGCTGTACAGTCAGAGATTTATCTGTGCATAGAGCATAATGTTACTTTTTTCAGGCATTTAAATACATCTTTTGTAAGGCTTTTTTAATACGGGCAGATGGAGTGAAGTTTATTCAGACTTTACGCTGAGGGGGAGAGTGTGCCGCCTTGTGTTTCGGGAAGGTTCCGGCGTGTTTGCCTGCGCAGCTTGTGGACAACACCCTCTCTCGGGTCCTAGCCGGCCCCGCCAGGCCCTGCAAAGCCCGGTCCATTATGCTCGGGGGAGGCCGAGATCCATTTTCCTCTGTATTTTAACCTCCACATTCCCGAAAGGAAAATGCAAGGACGGGGCTGGGACACATCTCTGGGGCCTGATGCCAAGAGCCGGGGAGGTGTTGACGTCCCCAGCACCTGCTGGCCGACTCCCGGCTGTGGTCTGCGTGGGAACGCTGCGCCCTCAGGTGCTTCGTTTGTTTCGCTTGGTTGTGGTTGACCCGGGACTCCTGGCCTTTGCTTGCTGCTCACAAAGCAGCCTGGGGTCATCAGGAGATCCTGGTGTCGATGCGTGCTCCGTGCTTTTGGTCTGCAGAGCGTTGTGTCCTCGTTTGAGGTCATCTCTGGGTCCATGGTGGGTGGACAGCTGTGTGGGTCCCAGGCCGGGGAGCTTCGGGGAAGATGGGCCCTTGCTGGGATCTCACTGGGATCTCACTGGGAAGGGAGCTGGCTTTTGCAGGAG
Organism: Lepus europaeus; assembly: GCF_033115175.1. Classification (NCBI taxonomy): domain Eukaryota; kingdom Metazoa; phylum Chordata; class Mammalia; order Lagomorpha; family Leporidae; genus Lepus; species Lepus europaeus. Next base: position 4,705,868 of record NC_084849.1, on the reverse strand, counting down.
GTGGTTTCGCAGGCTGCTGGGGACGGCACCTGTCCCCCAGAGCCCTCCTGCGGATTCGCACGGACCCCTGTCGGATCTGGGGGAGCTCAGACCTTATGGTCGCCCAGGCGTCAGCCTGAAGGCTTAGCTGTCTGCCAGCTCTTGGGAAGCTTGTGTGTGAAGTTGTATTTTTGGTTGCAAGTGTCTGGAAGAAGATGTCTGAAGCTTGTATTTCTAAGGTGCACATCACGGGACCCAGTCTCTCCTGCATCCGGGTCTCCCTGTTCTCCAGGGTTGCCTGGCTGAGCCTTTATCCTGGACTCGGGATTGAAGCCATTCCAGTCTTGTCGTTAGACACACAGACGATCCACGTTGGCACAGGTGTGAGTGACGGGATGTCCTCCTTGCCCTCTGTCCTTCCCTGTGACCGGCTGTGCCACCTTTAGGTGCCGAAATGCAGCCAGGGGAACACCGGCACCCTGCACCGTGCCAGGGAGCCGGGCCCTTGCCCTGCCTCCTCCCTTGTGGCTCAGGGAGATGCCTGGTGGTGAAACCATCCTGGGCTGGGTGTGACCTCCCCTCTGCTCTCCCTCCCCGGCTTCCTCCGGGTGTGCAGGGCGCTGAGCTCGCCAGGCGCAGACAGACATCAGCAGTTGGCTAAGGGTGGACCCTGGAGCCCCTCCCGTTTTGGTTGCACTCGAGGGACAGCGGCATCCTCACTAGGCAGAGCTGGTGACGCCGGAGCACTTGAGCCCAGCGCGTTATCTGGAGTTCTCATCGATGCCCTAGATGTCAGCTGCGAAACGTTTTTAGCGATTTTTAATACACAGATTCCACTTTTGTTCAGGAAAATTCTTGGCCCCAAATAGTTTGGGGTTTTTTCTTGGTTTATTTCTCCATCCCACAGAAGCTTTGTAGGGCATTTGGCCTCCCCTCGCCATCTCTCTTTTCTCACTTTTGTATGTGGAAAAATGTATTTTTGTACACATTTCTCATACCTGGAAGAGAAACTTTTGTAATCTTCAGGGCTGAAGGGTCGGCTAGAGCTGTGCTTCGCGGGGTGTGATCCCAGAACATTCCGGTGAAAGTCGCTGGGGATCCGTTACCATTCTTAGATGTCTTTAGTTTCATGTTGTTGGCGTCCCCAGGCGCCAGTATCCCAGGAGCTAGCCTGTAGGGTGGGAGGCGTGGCCAGGCAGAGCCCTGGGTGTGTGCGGGCCTGGGGGGGTCGCCGGGAGCCACGCTGCCCTCCCTGGCGTCTTCCCTTCACGCCTCTGCCGGGAATCGCTCCTGCAGCCACAGCATCGCAACAACGGGCCTTGTGCGTCGTGCTGGGCTCTTCATTCAGAGGGGTGACCGAGGGCCGGCGCCCAGAGGCGAATGCCACCAGGGAGGTTTTCACAGGGGTCCCCAGCAACGAGCAGCATGGGGGGCCACGCAGGCGCTGTGTGGGGTGCAGGCTGGGGTCTGTCGTCGGGAACGTTACAACGCGACTTGCAGGCCCAGGAGGGCTGCCATGAAGGCGTGAGGGAAGCCCTGTGCTCACCGGTGGGGCTGTCGCTCAGCAGACCTCAGGAGAGGCGGAGCACGACAGATGTCAGGCAGACAGTACGGCTGACGCTGCTCCGCGCTGGCGGGAACCCTGAATCCCTGCGTGGGGTGGGCTTCGTGGTGACAGCAGCCTCGCGGGCTGCCCCCTGCTGACAGACGTAACCAGAGCCAGCTCTTGCCGGCCAGCTGGTGGCAGGGGGCAGCAGGAGTTCCCAGGGCTTCTCCCAGCTTTTACCCAGAAGCGCGTCACCAGTTTGAGTGTGGATGTTCTGGTCTTCTCGTGTGAGTGACAGAACGACACAGACGTAGGTTGCAGCAGGACCCTTACAGTTCGCCCTGGACAGTGCCCGGCGTGCTAGGCGCAGCTTTTGGTGAGAAGGCCCGGCTTTGTTCCAACACTGGATTCTATGCTTTGCTCCTCACTGGGTTTTCGACACCAGGATCTGCAGTGGTACCGGCTTCTCTCGTGGTGGCACGAGCTGATTGTCGCTTGTATTTCCACGGGGAACCCACGGCAGCTCACGGCGTCATCGACCCTGTGTTCCGATGTCCTCTGTGCAGGGTCAGAGGTCGCGCCATGTCACTGTAACATCGCATGTGCGTCCCGCGTGGTGCCATCGCTCCCGGGTGATGGCGCCGGGATTAGCACACGCTTCCAGGCCAGCAAAGCAGTTATCTCCCTCGACTGGAATCACCCTTGTGAGGTGAGGCACCATTATCAGCAGCGCATTTATGATTCCACTCGTATTTGTGCTTTGGGTTATAAATTTTATATAGCGTTAATTGGACGCTGTAGATCTGTTTGGTTTGAACACAGTGGTGTTTGTGCTTTTTAGTTCTATTTGGGAAACTGATTCTGCAAGAACCTTAGATAGACATAAATGTATTGGGCTTAGAATCATTTTTTTTGCAGTATCTACAATCTTATTTATTAAATCACTGGACTTGGTGTTATGTAGAGATATTTGTAGATTGATTTCAGAACAGAATTAAAATATTGTGGAAATTACGGCTTAATAAACGTTTGTTGTAATTTTGTTGCATGGACTTTTACATTTTATTTTGTATTACACTTTAAATATTAATACATAGAGAATAGGTTTCTGCTTCAGATATGATCCCAAGAATGCAACGACACTTCCCTCCCCGTCTGGACTTCTTAAATACACTCCTCACTCCCAGTGGAGCATCGGGGCATTCCCTGGTGATTCATGGCACCGATCTGGGCCCCAGTCAGGAATGCCCGTGTTCCACTCCCTTGGGGGTAGGCTTGCTGGCTTGAAACCCAGCTGCCAGACTTGAATTTCAGATAAACAACCCCTGCTCTTTGTAGCAAAGTATACCCCAGTTGTTTTGTTTTTGTTTTTTTAATGATTTATTTGAAAGGCAGAATTGTAAGGACAGAGAGAGAGAGAGATCTTCCATCCACTGGTTCACTCCCCAAGAGGCTGAAAGGGCCAGGGCTGGGCCAGGCCCAAGCCAGGAGCCTACAGCTTCGTCTGGGTCTCCCATGTGGGTGGCAGGAGCCCAAGCACTTGGGCCATCTTCCGCTGCTTTTCCAGGCCATTAGCAGGGAGCTGGATCACAAACAGAGCAGCCGGGACTCAAACCCCTGGTACTCAAGTGACGCCAGCGTCCCAGGTGGTGGCCTAACTAGTGCCATAGCACTGGCCGCTATATCCCAGATACTGTGTGGCACGTAATTATGCTAAGGCGGTATTGGCTGTTGATCTGAACGTCAGACTCGTCCTGTGTGTGGGGTGGTGCGCCCCAGCAGGATGGAGCAGCTCTTACAAAGCCCTCGGCGGCACCCTGACCTCCTGTGTGAAAAATCGTTTCCCTACCAAACCCTGGGCAAAGACGACGGGGGTGCAGTCTCGGGAAGCGCACTCAGGAGCCCAGAGCACGGGCTGGGCGTACACGGCAAGCACCGCACAGACCCACACGGGCCGGTTTGACGCTGGACCCTGTGATGTAAGTTGGAGGCTCCTGGGCAGTGGTCACTGGGAGAGTGGGCAGGAGACGCGAGGGGGCAGGTGGTTGGTGACAACACAGTGCAAGGTGTCCAGGCAGAAGCCAGACCCAGTAGGAAGACAGCTCATTTGAGTAAAACACCTGTGATCAAAAGAACAGCTTTGTAAGAATGTATTTTTATTTTTAAAGACTTATTTATTTGAAAGGCAGAGTTAGAGAGGTAGAGACAGAGAGAGGTCTTCCATCTGCTGGCTCACTCCTCAAGTGGCCACAAGGGCCAGGGCTGGGCCAGGCTGAAGCCAGGAGCCAGGAGCTTCTTCCAGGTCTCCCACGTGGGTGCAGGGGCCCAAGGACTTGGGCCATCTGCTGCTGCTTTCCCAGGCCATAGCAGAGGGCTGGGTCAGAGTGGAGCAGCCGGGACTGGAACCGGCGCCCATATGGGATGCTGGTGTTACAGGCAAAGGCTTAGCCTACCATCCCAAGGGAACTCAGGGCCTCCAGAAGTAGTGGACAGGGTCTGCTGACCGAGGGGGCGCCAAGTACTGCTTAGATTCCTCTCCTCCAGCAGGCACTTGGCTGCCTGGAGCACAGCGGATCCTTTTGCCCCAGGAGGGTCTATGAATCTTTCAACGTCTTTATCTAAGAACAGCGCCGTCAGCCGTCCGTCCTCGCTGTCGGGAGAGGGGACGTGATACCGGCCGCTCCCAGTCGCCCCCGCACTTGCTCGGCCATTGGCACCTGAGGTTGGCGTCGGGCGCTGCGAGCTGGGCGTGGGTGGCATCACCAGGTACCAGCGCAATGCAGTTAAGAAGTCACCTCCTGGGAGCGGGAGATAGCATCTCAGAGTCAGCCTGTTTAAGACTAGAGAAAAGGGGCCGGCGCCATGGCGCTGGCATCCCATATGGGCGGCGGTTCGAGTCCCCGCTGCTCTACTTCCCATCCCGCAACCTGCTGATGGCCTGAGTGCTGGGCCCCTGCCCGCGCGTGGGAGACCCAGAGGAAGCTCCTGGCTCCGGCCTGGTCTGGCACTGCCCGTTGTGGCCATTTAGGGAATGAACCAGTGGATGGAAGACATCCCCCTCCCTCCCTCCCTGCGTCTCTCTCCAACTCTGCCTTTCAAATAAATCTTTTTTAAAAGTCGGAACGGCGACAACCAACGCAGAGACCACACCTCGGGGCCCGGGTGGCTGCCTGCCCCCGTGTCCTGCGGGCCTGACTGCAAAGGCGAGTGCCCACCGCAGCCCCGCAGGTGACGGTCAGCGCCCACAGCCGCCCCGCAGGTGACGGTCAGCGCCCACAGCCGCCCCGCAGGTGATGGTCAGCGCCCGCGCCCGGCCCCTCCCAGCTCCCACAGCTGCCCCGCAGGTGACGGTCAGCGCCCGCGCCCGGCCCCTCCCAGTGCCCACAGCCGCCCCACAGGTGACGTCATCCAGGCCCCTCGCAGCGCCCACAGCCGCCCCGCAGGTGACGTCAGCGCTCCCCCGACCCCGGGGCACCCCCGCGGCCTTAGTCCAGGGGTTTGCGGGGTTCCCCGCGCTGTCCCCCCGCGCAGAGGCCGGCTCGCCCCGGCGGCTCTCCGTGTGCATCCTGGGGGACGGAATCGGAAGCGCGGACATAGCCCGGACGCCTCAGGCGCCACAGCCGGAGCGGGACGGCCGCCGTGAGGGCCGCGGGATTGGCCCGTCGGGTCGTCAAGGTGACGGCGCCCGGGCCTGGGGGTCGAAAGGTGACGCCGCCCCGTCGCCCAGCGCCGATTGGGCACGCCCTTTTCTGAATCCCGTCCCGGATTGGCTGAGAGGCGCGGCCCACGCACCGGAACGCCGTGCGATTGGTTGGCGCTCAGGCCAACCTTCCGCGGTGCGGCGGCCTGGGCTGATGTGGGGCCAGCGCTCCGCCAGCCAATCAGCGTGCGAGCTGAGGGTGGCGCGTGCGTGTGGCCAGGATCCCTCCGCCGCCGGACCACGCGGGACAGGCGCTGAGCGGGCGGGGGCGGGCGGGAGGCCGAGGGCGGCGAGCGAGCCGAGCCGGGCGGCTGTGGCCTGGGGGGCCGGCCCCTTGCTGCTCGGGACCCCGCCTGGACGGCCTCAGGACGAACTAAAATAACACGGCGTTTGCTCCGAGGGTGCAGGCTCCGGATCCCATAAATACGCGGCTAGGGTGCGTCAGTTAAAAGTTCATGTAGTCCACTCTGCCTATCAAAAAAAAAAAAAAAAAAGTTCATGTAAATATTAAAAAGAACAAGGCAGAGGTGAAAGCAGATAAGCAAAATGGAAGGGAGGAAGGAAGGAACTTTTTTTGTTTTTAAAGACTTAAATGCCCCAAATGTCCGGGAAATGCGCACGGAGTAGACCGCGGCCCGCAGCTTCTGCGCTCAGCACCGGGGGAGCTCCGGGAACGGGGGGATCCGGGCGCGCTTTGAGCGGGTGCCGCCCGGGGCTTCGTTTCCGGCGCTGACAGGTGCAGTGGGTGCGGGGCCGCTGGCTCCTTGCCGTCTCTTCCCCGGCTGGGAAAGGGCAGGTTCTTTCCGCCTCTCAGCCTTTGCTTCCCAAGGCGCCAGCGTGACCCACGAGGGCCTTGTGTGTTTTTGTTTTTTTTAGAGGCAGAGTGGACAGTGAGAGAGAGAGACAGAGAGAAAGGTCTTCCTTTGCCGTTGGTTCACCCTCCAATGGCCGCCGAGGCTGGAGCACCATGCAGATCAGAAGGCAGGAGCCAGGTGCTTCTCCTGGTCTTCCATGGGGTGCAGGGCCCAAGCACCTGGGCCATCCTCCACTGCCTTCCCGGGCCATAGCAGAGAGCTGGACAGGAAGAGGAGCAACTGGGACAGAACCGGTGCCCCAGCCGGGACTAGAACCCGGGGTGCCGGCACCACAGGCGGAGGATTAGCCTAGTGAGCCGCGGCGCCGGCCCCTTGTGTTTTTTATCACCCTTTTCTCTGGAAGCCTGGCTCCTGAAGAGAGCAGGTTAAACTTGCCTAAGAGGAGACCGAGCCAAACAGAGCCAGAGGGTGCAGGGTCAGCTCATCAGGTCACATTTTCTTTGTCCTGTCACGAGCAAGCAGACCGGCACGTGCTGTCACGCTTCAGAGGGCTGGCTTGTGGGACCCGTGGCTGGGAATGGCCGCTTCCCCCCTGGCACGGGTGCTGAAGCATTGGCACTCCCTGGATCCTAATTGTTGGTGACACAGAGTGGCAGGTGTCATGCAGAGCCTCCCCAAGGGCCTGCCGTGAGCCAGTGGCGGGGGATCCGTGGAGCCACAGACGGTGGAGCCTCCCCCACCCCCAGCCCCAGCAATGCAGGGAGCAAGAGGTTGAAGAAAGGAAACCAGGGGATAATCAAGATGATCTAGCCCTGTGCTGTCCTGAGTCCAGAGCCCCGAGGGTAGGGGAGTGGGCTGGCGAGGGAATGGCGTCCAGGGCAGGCGATCCCGGTGGAGGTGGACCGGTGGTGGACGGCTCACTGGCCCAGTTACCAATTCACAGAATTCGCAGAACTGTTCAGATTTCCTCTCTTCCCAAAAGCAGTGTTGCTGGGTTTAGAGTCGCTGAATAAGAACGTGTGGTCTTGTGCTTTGTCTCTGGCATGAGAGAAGACACTGTCACACGCCCACACACAGTGTTCTCAGCCAGGGGCTGGTCTGCCTGGGGAGGGGGGAGAGGTTGGGGGAGGGGTGCACTGTGCCTATCATGATCACTGTTGGCGCCCCGGGCCCTCCCAGGCTTCAGTGTCCCTCAGAAGCAATGTGTGGGATGATTGAGCTCCGATGGGCACACGGGGCCCTCTCTTTCCTGGCCTCAGGAAGGAACTTGCAGTGCAGAGGGCCTTTTGGGGTGTCTGTGTCACCCACACTTCTTCCTGCATTCGCACCACAGGTCTTTAGGGAGTGCCCCTCTGTGCCAGCCTCTGTGCTGGACAGCACGAGTCTCCCATTCCAGCGGGTACCAGGTCACACACGGGTGCACAAAGCTGGCGGGTGTTGACACTGCAAGGAACCCCTGGAGGGTCTGTCCTTGTAAAGAGCAGGCACATAGCACACGAGATCACGGATCTCAGCAGACAAGATCACAGGAGATCATGGATCTCAGCAGAAGAGATCACATGAGATCACTGACCTCAGCAGATGAGATCACAGGGTCCCAGGATCTCAGCACACGAGGTCACAGGGTCTCAGGATCTCAGCACACGAGGTCACAGGAGATTACGGATCTCAGCACACGAGGTCACAGGAGATCATGGATCTCAGCCGAAGAGATCACAGGAGACCACGGATCTCAGCAGACGAGGTCACAGGAGATCACAGGATCTCAACACATGAGGTCACAGGAGATCACGGATCTCAGCAGATGAGGTCACAGGAGATCATAGATCTCAGCAGACAAGATCACAGGATCTCAGCACGAGATCACAAGGTCTCAGGATCTTAGCAGACAAGATCACAGGAGATCACGGATCTCAGCAGACAAGATCACAGGGTCTCAGGATCTCGGCACACGAGGTCACAGGAGGTCACAGATCTCAGCACACAAGGTCACAGGGTCTCAGGATCTCGGCACACGAGGTCACAGGAGATCACGGATCTCAGCACACGAGGTCACAGGATCTCAGCTGATGAGATCACAGGGTCTCAGGATCTCAGCACACGAGGTCACAGGAGATCACAGGATCTCAGCACACGAGGTCACAGGAGATCACGGATCTCAGCACACGAGGTCACAGGATCTCCGGGGCCTCTCCAGCCTGGGCCCACCCTCCTTCGGCAGAGGACATGGCTGCAGGTCTGCCTGCTGCTGCCTCCCAGGGCTGCAGTAACAGTCCTCTATCCTCACGGTCTGGAGGCCTGAGGCAGAGACCTGGGGGCAGTGGGGCCGCGCACCCTCCCTCCAGAGGCTCCGGGAGGGAGGCTGCCTCTCCCCGCTGCTCTGGCCCTGGCATTCCTTGGCTTGGGACCGCATCACTCCTGACTCTGCCTCCACCTCCCCATGTGTTTCCTCTGTGCCGCTCCTACAGGGGCACCTGTCATTAGAGTTGGGGCTACCTCAGTAATCCACCACGGTCTCCTCATCGCAGGAGCTTTACTCTGATGGCATCTGCAAAGCTCTTTTTCCACATAAGGCCACTGTCACAGATCGCAGGTGCTCACGCCCCTCGGAGCACCGCAGTATCCTCCGGTTCTTTTTCTATATGTGTATTAATGTGTAGGAAACATACTCTATGTTCCCAAGAAGAAAATATTTAAACACAAATGAAATCTTGTATTTTTCTACAAGTAAATATTCTGCAATTTGCTCGCTCCTTCTCAGTCATCTCCTTGAGAGCTATGATGCTTATAGGTCAACTGTTTTTAAAAGGATTTATTTGCAAGGCAGAGCAACACAGAGAGAAAGATATAGAGACAGAGATCTTGCCCCAGCTGTTTCATTCTCCAAATGGCTGAAGCCAGGAGCCAGGAACTCCATCCTTGTATCCCACGCGGGTGCAGGGGCCCAAGCACTTGGGCCATCTTCTACTGCTTTCCCAGGCCACAGTAGAGAGCTGGATCAGAAGTGGAGCAGCTGGGACTCGAACCGGTGCCCATGTGGGATGCTGGCACTGCAGGCGGTGGCTTTACCCACTACGCCACAGCTGTCCCCTCTTCTTTTCAAGCTATGATTGTATGGAGCATGCAAAAGACTGGACATAGTGAAGAGAGTTCAGAGACTCGAGAGCGCACACTCTGCTCGCCGACTGGCCCCTTAAAAATTCCTCCCTAAACTCACCCCTCTTTTCCCTGGGAGGAAACCCACGCCCAGAATGCTGCTTAGTGCTGCTCTGCTCGTTTCTGTGTTTTTCGAACGCTTGTCTGCCTAACAACAACTTTTTTGGATTTGCCTGCCTGTGACCTTTGTGTAAAAGCAAGGCCATAGTCTGCGTGTGCCGTGGCTTCTTTGCTCTTTTTTTTTTTATGGTTTATTTTACTTATTTTGAAAGGCAGAGTTATAGCAAGAGAGAGAGAGAGAGAAGTCTTCCATCCACTGGCTCATTCCCTAAATGGCTGCAATGGCTGGAGCTGGGCCAGGCCAAAGCCAGTTCTCCCACGCGAGTGCAGGGGCCCAAGGACTTGGGCCATCCTCTGCTGCTTTCCCAGGCTCATTAGCAGGGAGCTGGATCCGGAAGTGGAGCAGCCGGGATTTGAACCGGCGGCCATATGGGATGCTGGTGTGGTGGCGTAGCACCAGCTCCTGGCTTCCTTGTCCACGCTGCAGCTCCTGCAGAGTATTCCAGCAGGCGACTGTCCCCTGATTCCTTGAACCTGCTCCTGCGTGGCCTCGTCTTCTCGGCTTTTCCAGTGCCCGGCAGAAGCGGGGTGGGGAGGGCACCTGAGCTTTGAGCCATTGCTGCAGGTACATCTGGCGCATGGTCACCTGCACCCCCACAATGTCTACCACCCCTGCGGCGTGCAGAGCGGGCTCCTGCAGTCACCCCAGGAGGCCGGGCAGGGATGTCTCCAGGCACCCTTTGGTCTGAAAACCTAGGCTCCAGCTGGGAGCAGTTCTTTGCCTTTCTTCTGGCCGTGCCCAGCACAGCCTGAGGGGTCCACAGCCGGCCGCCACTGGGGGGCTCTGCCCACCTCACGACCTCTGCTCCCCTCTCTTCTCCCTTCAGCCCCACTTCAGCAGCCCTGCGGATGAGACTCAAGCAGAACCTGGCCGGTGCAGGAACTTGTTCTCCCGGAGTCTGCGCCCAGCAGGCCTCGCGTGACCCCGCCGCACATCCTGCCAGCTCTGCCTTCCAAGATGACTCTGCGGCCACAGCGATCGGCAGTTCCCATGCAGGTCACAGTGAATCCGTAACGAGGTTTGCAGGTCGAGCTCCACTGCATGTGGGACCCCCTCGGGGCTCCCTGCTTGTGCTGCATCCCCGCTCCCCAAATGCAGCCCCACTGTGCGACCACACAGCAGCCACAATACAAGATGTGAGTCATGTCACTCAAACCTGCCCCATGGCTTCTCATCACAACTTTAACGAAACTTAGAGTCCTTAGCCTGTGGCCCCCCAAAGCCCTGTCTGGCCCCTGCTGTACTGACTATGCCTGGTGTACTTCAGGCCTGTGCACCGGCTGTGCCCTCTGGAAGGTTCTTCCCAAAGACTAGCACTGGGCTGGATGCCTCACTTCGGTGAGGTGTTGGCTCATGCTGACTTCATCAGGGAGTTCCTACTCAACCACATTTTGTTTTTTGAAAGCTTTATTGGTTTATTTGAAAGGCAGAGTTACAGAGAGACACAGAGATCTTCCATCTGCCGATTCACTCCCCAACTGGCCGCAACGGCCAGAGCTGGGCCAGTCGGAAGCCAGGAGCCAGGAGCTTCTTCCGGTCTCTCATGTGGGTGCAGGGGTCCAAGCACTTGGGCCATCCTCCACTGCTTCCCCAGGCCACAGCAGAGAGCTGGATCGGAAGAGGAGCACATTTAGGATGCTGGTGCTGCAGGCGGCAGCTCTGCCTGCTGTGCCAGACCACACTTCCATAACACCCACTCCACCATCAAGCAAGCTGTCTTCCCTTCTTCTTTTTCAAACTGGAAAAAATATATAAATACATGAGTGTCCCCTTGACCCCCACTGGGCAGCCGCCGTCCTGGGAGATAAAGGAGTGTGCGATGGTCTGTCTGTCTGCCCCCTCCAGCATCAGATTCGGAGGCAGAGGATTTGTGCTGGAGCAGTGCATGGCACAGGGCAGTTGCTCAATAAACAAACACGTGGTAAATGAATGCAGAACTGATAATCTTTCTGATATGAAGCCAATTCAGGGAGGCAGAATTCTTGGGAAAACATGGCCAAGAGTTTCCTCTTGACCTGCTCTCACTGTTTGGCTTAACTCTCACACATTTGGGAGCCCGTGGGGCAGTGAGCAACAAAAAGAGGCTTTGAGCCGAGCACCTGGACTGGCCTGGATGCCCCGCCTGTTCACGCGCTTGGCAGTCCGTAAATCTCCGCTGTGACCGCCTGGCACGTGGGCACTGCTTCCCAAACTGGAAGATTTGGGTGGACAGAGACCGAGTAGGAGCAGAGTGCAACCAGCCGGGCGGGCTCTGTGGGTGGAGGAAGCACGCCTCGTGGTTTCTGAGGGGTGGGGTCGGTTCTGAGCCCCTCCCGAGCATCGCCCTGTGAGTCCGATGCTGCCAGGGCGTCCGACTTTCCCAGCAAAGCCCCACATCCAGATTTTAATGTGAAATCTCCTACTTTACAAACACAAACAGGGGCCGGCGCTGTGGTGCAGCAGGTAAAGCCGCCGCCTGTGATGCCGGCATCCCATATGGATGCCGGTTCAAGTCCCAGCTGCTCCTCTTCCGATCCAGCCCTCTGCTAATGGCTGGGGAAAGCAGCGAAAGATGGCCCAAGTGCTAGGGGCCCTGCACCCACGTGAGAGACCTGGAAGAAGCTCTTAGTTCTTGGCTTTGGCCTGGCTCAGCCCTGGCCATTGAGGCCATCTAGGGAGTGAACCAGTGGGTAGAGGATCAGTCTCTCTAACTCTTTCAAATAAACAAATAAATCTTAAAAAAAAACAAAAAACAAAAAAACAATAGACCACTTGCTTGCAGTCTTTGATAGAAGCTGCTGGATTTTAAGACCAGGGTTCAGGTTCCATCCTACCTGCCCCGTGAATCCTGAGAGGGGACCTGGCCTTTCCTAGCTGTTACTGGTGGCTTCCTTCCCTGGGCCAGGGGGCCTGGGCCGCAGCCGTGGGCGATGAAGGCTCCCAAGCGAACAGAAGGCCTCGTAGGGGAAGGCGCGGCGAGACTCGTGGAGCCGGCTTCAGCCTGCATGCTGTGGCAGCACGGGTGACGGCTGCACCGGCTGCAGTCACGGCGACATGGCTCGGCCAGAACCCCAGGCCTGGGCTGCCTTTCCCCTTCTGCTCCCAGGGCCACGGAACCCCTGCTGATGCGCCCTGCCAACGGACCTTGCTCCAGGAGAGAGAGGACTTGGTGTGCATGGCCCCGTGTGGCAGAGCAACCGTGCATCGTATAGCTTCCCGTCCAGCGTGTTTATTGCAGTTACAGCCAGGCTCCCTCTTACTGCTGATGCACGTTCCAGTCCAGCCTGCGATGCCGACGTCCAGAAGTCCGGTGAGGCCAGCACATAGCACCTGGGCTGCTGCAGACTATAACCCCCGCCCCTGTCGCTGTGGTTTTCCCACTCTCCCCCTAGACGGGCTGTCTCGCCTCAGCACTCGCGCTTGTTTGCATGCATACAACCATGCTTCGAGAAGAGAGGAGGATGAGAGCGCTAACGGCTGGTACTCTCGGCTCCCGCCTCTTCCCCGCCTGTGGACTGGACCTTCTCGGGGTGGGGGTGGGGGGGCTCCCCGTCTGCAAATTCGCATGCCCTGCCTGGGGAACTGCTCTGCTCTGAGTGGGGGACACGTTGCTTCCCCTCTCTGATCCTGTTAAGAAGGCCATGGGAGACGCAGGTGCAGCCTGGCAGCGTGCCAAGGGGGTGAGTGCAAGGTGCCCAGTTACTCCGGCTGCATGAATCCAGCCTCCCCCGCCCTGCGGGAACCCACTGGTCAAGCGGCTTCCTACGCCCTGTGCGGACTTGCTGCTGGCTCAACCCAGCTGCCTTGCCCAGCAGGCAACCCCAGGCCTTGCTGAGAGAATGTTCCTTTGCCCAGCTCCTACCGCAGGGAGAACCTGCACTGTCCGGTGGCCAAGTCTGCTGGGAGGGAGTTTTCACTGTGATGTTCAAGAACAGAAACACACGGAGCCCTCAAGGCCGGGTCCCTTCTAGGTGGAAACGGACTGACCCCTTCACCAAGGAGACCACCTGGGCACAAGGGGCTCGAGGGGGCCTGACCTGCCGGGTCAGGCCAGGGAGGGGCAGACCCGGGAGTCGGGGGTTGCCCGTGTCTGTGTCGCGATTCCATGGCGGAGGTGGGAAGTTGCTTCACAACTCCACTGTTGCCACAAACTGAGCCTGGGGAGGCCACTGGGTTGCTGTGCGAGCAGATGAAGACAGTCGGGAGGGGGTAAATAAAACCCTAGAACATGTCCTGGGCACCACCACCCTCATCTCTCTGAGGTCACCATGGCCCCTCTGCCCCTGAAGACTCGTTGTGGCCTGATGCATCGGCCAGTTCAGCCCCACGGGTGTCAGGTGCTCCTGGGGGCCCCAGCCAATCTCCCCTGTGCACACGGTCGCCCCCGCGCTCCTGACCCTTCCACCATGGCTGACGCCGCGCGAGGGGCCTTCAGCAGGTGTGGAGCCCGGGGCCTTGGACCCGGAGCTCACAGAACCGTGAGGAGCGAACCTCTGTTCTTCACGCAGGAAATGGGCCAATACCGGAGTCCTCGTCCACACCGCAGCAGGTGGATTCTGATCCCAGGGACACTCAGGGCATCCCCCCCCCCAAGCCTGCCGAGGGGCTCACCTTTCCCAAGCTGCAGGCCAAAGGCCACAGTGGCCTCCAGGGGCCCCTGCGCCCCCTTCGCTTCCCTGCCCTCCTTGGGGGTCTCTCCGGGCACTGGCTGTTCCCTCCCCCTGGAAGCTGCCCCTGGACATGGAGAGGACTCGAAGTCGCCTTTCGGGGGGGGGGGGGCGTCCCTGCCCCTTGTTCATTGCCTAACACCCAGCACCCTTGATGACCCTGCGGGGTGCTCCGCGGTGTGTGCCGATACTGCTGCGCTACTGGGGAATCTTCAGGAATTTTGTGGGAAACTCAAAGGATGAAAAAAACGATGCTTGTGAAGAGCACACGTTTTTGGGGAATAAACGCATCATTCCATTTCGCACTGGTTTGGCCGGCGCTGCGCGCACGCTTTCCCCGCACCTGCGCGGGCGGCTGCACAGGGGAGCCGGGCTCTGTCCCGGGCTCCGGCTCCGCGCCCCTGCGCCGCGGCGGGCTCTCCCCGCGGACACGCGGGATTACAAGCTGAGCTGATTTTGGAGCTCCAGTCCAGGCCAGGTTACCGGCCAGGTGCTTCATACTCGCGTGTGCACCCGCCCCGGAGAGCCGCCCGCGTCCTGCGAGCGCACACGCGCGGGGCCCGCAGCCCTCGGGGGAGAGCAGCCTGGGCGCGCACGCGCACCGCTCCCCCCCACCCCCCGCGGCGAGCACTCTTTGCGCCGCGCGGCCGGCGGAGGGTTACACGCGACGGGGCGGGGCGCGCGGGGAGGGCGGGGCGTGCGGGGAGGGCGGGGCGTGCGCGGGGCTGGGCGCCCCGGGTGTCCCGCGGGAGGCGGCGGCGGCGCCGTCCCAGTCGCGCGCTCCCCGCCGTCAGCGCCGTCGCCTCAGCGCCCCGCGCCCCGCGCCGCCCCGGCCCGGCCCCGCCGCCCCCGGCCCGGCCCCGCCACCGCCGCCCCCGGCCCGGCCCCGCCGCCGCCCCGGCCGCCCGCAGCCATGTCCAAGGAGCCGCGGGCCGGGCGTGAGGAGATCATGGAGTGCCGGGTGATGTGGGAGCCCGACAGCAAGAGGAGCACGCAGATGGACCGCTTCCGGGCGGTGGCGCGCGCCGCCTGCGGCCTGGCGCTGGGTGAGGCGCGCCCCCCGCTGCTGGCGTCGCCGTCGGCGTCCCGGGTGTCCGTTTTCCTGCTGTGGGCTCGCAGGGGCCGCTTGACCCGGGGGCTCTTCTCTCGGGGGCGTGGGGGGCGCTCAGCCCACGCCGGTGCCCGCCCCCGGACGGCCACCCCTTGGATGGCGTCGGGTCCTTGGCCGTGCTCCGTGGGGTCCCAGCCTCCAAGCCGGGGCTTCTCCGTCCGGAGAGCCTCTGACGTGTGTCCATCAGCAGTTCCGGGGACCCGGAGGGATGGTCCGGGGCGCCCTCCTGGGACTGGGGTTGGCCCTGGGCAGGGACCGTCCTTGAGCCACCGCCCGGCCCCCTGGCGCACGCCTGTCCGTCCGGAGGGGGCGCGGGGGCCCCGGTTCGGGGGGCGAGGGCCGCCCGCGTGCTGGCTCCGAGGGCTCCACCCTGCTGCCCGGGCATCCTCAGGGATTCTCTGCTCATCCAGGCTTTCAGCGCTTCCGCCCTCAGCCGCGTGTCTCTCTGGGGAGGTCTCCATCCCAGAAGCGGGCCGAGCCCCCGCCCTGCCCCGGCAGGCCGGCTCAGGAGCCTGGTTCCCCTCCCTGCCAGCCCCAAGCAGCACGGCTGCCCCGGGGCTTTCCTCCTCCTGAACCATCGGTTTCCTGCTTCCTGCTTTGCTGCCGTCCGGGTGTGCCCCGAAGATTTGCAGGCACAGGTGTGGCTTAGCCCTTAGCCTCTGCCAGCTCAGAGGCTCTCTGGTTCCTGTGGACCAACCGACTGGCACGTGGCAGCTCCCAGGCACCCACCCCCATCCCCACCCGGGCCCAGTGCCCCTTCCCTTGGCAAACCCAGCTCCCTCCCCCCCACTGGGAGCTGGGTGTTTGAGTGGTCTCAGGTTGGTTGGTTGGAGGGGGTGAACAGGAAGGCCCAGGAGGCCGGGTGTCTGGGGAGGGGGGTGTCGCCTCCTGCTGTGCCCCTCCTCTTAACTCCGTGTCTGTCTCCTCTGCCAGCAGTGATAAGGTACCCATCTCCTACTCTTGTCTGCCCTGGCGCTTTGCTAAGCAGTTTCCCCGAAGGGCAGCCCTGTGAGGTGGACAGCACCCCCTTCCTGGGTGGGACGTGGTGAGAGGAGTCTGAAATCTGAGCCCCTGGAGTTGGAACTGGCTCTGCCCCTTCCCCTCTGCTCAGGAGCAAGTGTGGAGTCCCCCAGGCCTCTGCTTCTTCATCTGTAGTCAGTCATCGGTGGGCAGGAGGGCACCCTGGGGTGGCCCGGCGCTGCGCCTGGTCTGCAGGTGGCAGAGTGCACGCTGGCAGCCCCGGCCTGCCTGACTTCCTCCTGCCAGGCTCTTGGACTGGTGGCCCGGGATCAGAGCTGATCCCCAGACACACTGTTGAGTTGCTTGCATTTATTTTATTTTTTTAAAGGTTTATTTCTTAATTTGAAAGGCAGATTTACAGAGAGGCAGAGGTAGAGAGAGAGGTCTTACATCCACTGGTTCACTCCCCAGATGACTGGAGCTGTGCTGATCCGAAGCCAGGAGCCAGGAGCTTCTTCCAGGTCTCCCACGCGGGTGCAGGGGCCCAAGCACTTATGCCATCTTCTGCTTTCCCAGGCCACAGCAGAGAACTGGATCAGAAGTGGAGTAGCTGGGACTAGAACCAGAGCCCATATGGGATGCTGGCACTGCAGGTGGCGGCTTTACCCGCTACGCCACAGCTCCAGCCCTGAGTTGCTTGCATTTAAAAGTTGAGAGACCACCGTGAAAAGCAAGCTTTCCAGCCTTCCTGCGAGGCAGCTGCTCCCCGCCCCGGCCTGGTGGGGTGTTTCTGTTTCTGCCCTTTGTCCTCCTCCCACTCCGCCCGCCTCTCTCCTCTCCCTCGGCCGACCTCACTCAAGTGCCACCTTCTCTCCGAGTGTCTTCTCTCCTCCACCAGGTACACGTGGACCTGGCTTTGACTTTTCATGGCTGGTGAGCGCTCTCATTGCTGAAAGACAGTGGCTCTGTCCGTGAACGTGTCCCCGACCGTGGGTCGCTCACAGCTGGCGTAGAGGGTGCACACAGAGAGCAAGGCAGGCCTGGAGGGAGGGACCTTTCCTGCCCCCCCCCCCCCCCCCAAGGAGGCTTCTGTGCCTGTGTCTCGGGAGCTACACATTCCCCCTTTCCACCACTGGAGAACATTGCTTTGTCCTGTCCTTGCTTCCCGTGGTCCCCTTGCAGGCTTGGGGGCCCCTGATGCAGGCTCGGAAGCGGCGTGCACCTGTGTGACGCGAGGCCTCCTGCAAGGACGTGCTGTGAGGAGCAGGCCTCTGTAGCCAGGGGGCCGGGAGTGGCCCCAGCTTCAAAGGACATGCCTTTTGGAAGGACTGTGCCGAGTAGCCTGCGTGCCACAGTGCAGATCAGCTGTCTGCGAGCAGCTGGGATGGAGCTTGCCAGCAAACGAGGCTTGGCCCCTGCTCTGAGACAGCCCCAGCATGGTTAGGGGAAGGCTCGGGCCAAGACGGTGCTGCCAGCCAACGCCGGGCGTGGGGAGGATGCCGCAGGTTGGCGTCTGCGTCCTGAGTACCCCGTGGAGTGCTGGGGTTAGCAGAGAACACTGTCCCAAGAACTGAGTGAGGGCCAGGGGTGCAGCCACCACTCGGGAGGCCCACATCCCGTATTGGAGTGCCTGGTTCCAGTCCCGGCTACTCTCTTTCCTATCCAGCTTCCTGCCAGCGTACCTGCGAGGAGATTGGGATGGAGCTTTTGGCTGCTGGCTTCCGCGTCAGTCTTTTTTTTTTTTTTTTTTTAAAGGAAGGTTGCTGGCCGAATCTTTAGCTGAGAACTGAAGGTGTAGGCGAGCCGACATCTCACAGGTGGAGAGAGGAAGGGGTGAAAGCCCGGAGGGCGACGGGGACCAGGAGGGGCCAGGGAAAGTCGGTGTGCGGTGTGGGCTGCTGGGTGGCAGGGTGTGAGTTCAGGCGGGGACAGGAGAGCAGAGGCCTGCAGGCCGGCCCGCCGCTTGTCTGAAGCCTGGTACTGGGTGACGGCCCAGCTGTCGGCCCACACCGCTGTTCTCTGCAGGCGCCTCTGCACGCTTGTTCCCCGACTCCCGGGCCCCTGCTCTCCCTCAGGGTGCTGATGGAGGACACGCTGTTGACTTGGGCCTCGGAGGGGCTTCACGCCTGTGCTCATCTTCTGTCAGCTCGAGGCGGGGTCTGTGGCTGGGGTGCTGGGAGAGAGAGGGGCTCCTCTCTCCCAGAGTGAGAGGTGGACAGACTCCTCCTCCTCACTCCCTGCATCCGGGTCTCAGCCTTGCGTGTGCTCGGGGGTCCTCCCGCGAGGCATTCCTGGAGGCCTTCTGGGTGATGCTGACGGTCAACCCCTTCGGGCACCCTCTGTGTCATTCTCCTCCTCTCCTGGAGGAAGAAACTTTGGCCAGAGAAAGGGAAGGGTGTGTCCCAGGTGCCCCAGTCAGAGAGGCACCTGTGACCCAGGACGGCTGACCTCCGGAGCCTGTGCCTTGTAACCAGGAGTCCTCATGGTCTGCACAGCAGCGTGTCCCCGTGTGACAGGTGACAGTGCTGAGCTCAGGGAGGGGAAGCAGACGAGGTCAGTCCCCAGGAGGGGGCAGAGCCGATGGTCTCAGCCAGGTCTTCCAGCCTGACCCTGCAGCCCAGGGCGACTGCTCCACTCTCGTGGGAGGGGCCGTGGCCCCCTCCAGACAGCGATTTCCCAGGAGGGAGCAGCAGAGTGTCTTCCTGAGCAGGCCGGGCAAGTTCCCTGGAGTCGGGGCCGGCCTGGGCTCCCAGCCTCGCCATCCCTGGCGTTTCTGTGTGTGCTTGCTCAGCCCGGTCCATGGCCCCTGCAGCGTCACTGGTGTCCCCGCTCCGGGCCACGCCGAGGAGCTGCAGTCTGTTCTGTGATCCTGGCCGGCTGCCCTGGGAGCCGACTCCTGTGCATGTGGCGTGATCTTCCTTCTTGCTGCACCTGCTCCCTCCCGCGCGCTCTGGCTGGGCCTCTGGTGTTTCCACAGCTGAGGAGGGCATCCTCTGAGTGTCCACACCCAGCCCTGCTGCCGGGGCCCGCCCACACCCTCCTGTTGCCCCAGCCCTCAGTGGGCAGGATCAGGGAGCCTGGGCTGTGAGCGCGAGGGGTCAGCAAGGGCAGTTAGGCTTTTTGTCCCCACCAGCCTCGGCCTGCCTGGGTCATCCCTGGGGCACTGGTTGAATGTGCTGTGCCCCAGTTACAGCGCAGTACCATGCAGTTGCAAAGGACGGGGCAGCTTTTTATGCTCTGATGCAAGTCTGTAGTGGAAGAAGCCAGTTAGAGAGCGGAGAGTAAGGCGGCCTACTCCCGGAGTCTTGGGGAAGGGGGGGTTGATATTTAAATGTCTTGCTGAGCCCAGTGGCCATGGGAGGCTGTGCACGGAGCCAGTTGCTGGTTTTGCGTTTGGGAGTGCGCGTGGATGCATCTCCTACCTGGAACGTCCCAGATAGAGACGGTCCAGAGAGGGCAAGGGGCTGCCGTCCGTCCCAGTGGGTGGGTGTTCACGCAGGTGAAGCGTGGAGAGCTTGGCCCAGGTGTGAACTCTGAGGAGGGACGTTGTTACTGTACCGCCTCTTATAGGTCTGTGATCCTGAGACGTCTGAATGTGTTCCTAACTCAGAGGTCAAAATAAACAATCCAGCCGCCCCTTCCCCTGCCCCATGTACTGACGTGGGACGCGTGTCACGAGCTGCCGGTTAGGAGCTCTGGGCCCCCCAGCCTGTCGCCCCAGCTCTTCTCAGCGTGTGGGGTACAACTGCAAAGCCCACCTGTGCCCTCGTGGCCGTGTCCCTGTTCTGACCACACTGTGGAGGTGCTCGCGTAGGACTGAGAGCAGCCACCAGACGGCCACCGTTCGTCTGCCTCGTGCAGCAGGGGCTGAGGGCACTCGGCCAAGGTCGCTCAGCTGGTGCGGGGCTGGGCCAGGGCTGGAGTCCGGTGTCCCCGCTCCGGAGCCTGAGTTCTCCAGCCTGCACCCTGTGGCCTTGGTCCCCTCTGGGGACCGGACTTGGTGGGTTGGCCTCAGTGACAGCCAAGCCCCACCTCCAGGGGCCGCTGCTCCCCAGAGCTCCTGGCTCGCGCGGGCAAGTGGACCTCCGTGCCTGCCTTCCCGGCTCTCCTGAGCTCTGCCCCGTCTCGTTTCGTTTGCAGAGAATTACAACGACTTGTACCATTGGTCCGTGGAGTCGTATCCGGACTTCTGGGCGGAGTTCTGGAAGTTCAGTGGCATTGTCTTCTCACGCATGTATGATGAGGTGAGGCCGCGTCTCAGGGTGGGACGTGAGCTCAGGGTAGGACGTGAGCTCAGGGTGGGACGTGAGCTCAGGGTGGGACGTGAGCTCGGGGGATGCGGTCCTGTCTTCCTCACAGCAGTGGCGTGGAGCTGTGGCCCTAGGAACTGGCACTTGCTGAGGTGGGCCGCGGGACCTCTGCTGCACGTGGCCCCAGCCCTGTCCTGGGAGCTTGAGTGGTCCTCAGCAGTAGGGCATAGCTGTATTTTTTTTAAGTTAAAAAATACTTAATTGTGATAAAACACACATAGCATATAACTTGCTGTCTTAACTGTTTCATGTGCAGTTCGGTGGTGTTAAGTACGTGTATGTTGCTGTAGTTTTAAAACCATTTGTGCTTCCATTATTGTTTTAAACTGGAGTTTTGAGTGCTTTTCAACTCTTACATGGCTGATCAAGCCGTGCCTGAGGAAAGGGAAGCCTGTATTCAGAGCCCTGTGCTCTGCGATCCTCTTTTGGGGACACACCATCCTGGAAGGTTCATCTGTCTGCACTTGGCCAAGAAAAAAAATCCCGGCTCCCCAGGAAGACAGCAGAGGCGGGGGCTCCAGCGCTCGCCTGGCCGGGGAGGGCAGGGCCTGGCTCACCCCATTCCCCGCGGAAGACAGCAGAGGCGGGGGCTCCAGCGCTCGTCCGGCCGGGGAGGGCAGGGCCTGGCTCACCCCATTCCCCGAGGAAGACAGCAGAGGCGGGGGCTCCAGCGCTCGCCTGGCCGGGGAGGGCAGGGCCTGGCTCACCGCAGGCTCTGTTTCCTTTGTCTCCAGCATCTTCCCTAAGATGGGTGCTTGGTGAGCGATTGTGGAGAGAGGAGGTTGCCGGAGAAGCGTAACTGCGTGCTGGGGTTCCAGCCTTTGGGCAGGTTTCCAGTTCAGCGTGTGGGAGGAGTTGACTGGGCTTTGGGCCAGCGAGGCAGCGGCTTCCTGGGTGGCGTGATCCTTGTATTCTTTCACGCTGCCGATCCCAGGCGTGCGTTCTTGGTTTGCTGTCACCCCCTGTAGGTTGTGGACGCGTCGAAAGGGATCGCGGACATCCCCGAGTGGTTCCGCGGCAGTCGTCTCAACTACGCGGAAAACCTGCTGCGACACATGGAGAATGACAGGGTCGCCCTCTACGTGGCCAGTGAGTCCTGTGTGCAGGCGTCGTGTGTGTGTGTGTGTGTGTGGGGGGGGCTCCCGCCTCCTGAGGGGTCCTGCCTCCTGGGGGCCCGCCCACACACCCTGTGGGTGGCCCCATGCCCTCCCGACACCATGAGGACTTCTGTTGGCTTTGTTCTCAGCTGTGTGGCCCTGTGTCATGGGAGAAATGGGGACACTTAATGTTAAGGACTCACTTGGGTTAGTGATGGAACTGTGGCCAGAATCGCTACGCATTGGGCTCTCTCCCCCCACTATATTTATCTATTTATTTTGTAAGATTTACGTATTTATTTGAAAGAGTTATACAGAGGAGGAGCAGAGAGAGAGAGAGAGAGAGAGAGAGAGAGAGAGAGGTCTTCCGTCCACTGCTTCACTCCCCAGATGATTGCCACAGCCAGTCTCATCCATGTCAAAGCCAGGAGCCTGGAGCTCCATTCTGGTCTCCCACATGGGTGTCAGGGGCCCAAGGACTCACCCTGTCTTCTGCTGTATTAGCAGGGAGCTGGATCAGAAGCGCAGTTGCCAGGACTCAAGCCGGCTCTCCTGAGATGCTGGTGTCACAGGTGTTGGTTTAACCCATTGTGCCACAACACTGGCCCTGGCTTCTCCTTCTAAAAGGAAGTGTGAAGAACATTCCAGAGGTGGGTGCTATGGCACGGCAGGTTAAGCAGCGTATTGGGATGCCTGCAGCCCATATCAGGATCCTGGTTGGAGTTCTGGCTACCCTCTTTCTGATCCAGCTTCCTGCTAACGTGCCTGGGAGGCAGCCGAGGACTGTCCTTTCCACTCATGTGGGAGACCCGGATGGTGTTCCTGGCTTCGGGCTGGCCCAGCCCTGGCTGCTGTAGGTGTTTGGGGAATGAACCAGCAGATGGTAGGTCTCTCTCTGTGTCTCTCCCTATGTTTTTGTTATTTGTTTTTCAAACAAGATACATAAAACTTAAATAAAAGAATATTCCAGTTTATGTATTAAGCAGTTTCTTTTCTTTCTTTCTTTTTAAAAAATATTTATTTATTTATTTGAAAGGCAGAGTTACAGAGAGAGAGAGAGAGAGAGAGAGAGAGAGAGAAGGAGGGAAGCCTTCATTTCCCAAATGGCTGCAAGGGCCTGGGCTGGGCCAGGCCAAAACCAAGAGCCTGGAACTCCATCCATGGGTGCAGGGGCCCAAATACTTGGGTCATCTTCTGCTGCCCTTCCAAGTACATTAGCAGAGAGCTGGATCAATGTGGAACAGCTAGGGCTTGAACTGGCACCCACGTGGGATGCTGGTGTTGCAGACAGCAGCCTAACCAGCCAAGTCACAGCGCTGGCCCTGTGTTAAGCAGCTTTGATGATATAAAGGAAATGCTTAAATATACTTTTTTAAAAAAGATTTATTTTATTTATTTGAAAGAGTTACAGAGAGGTAGAGACAGAGAGAGACAGGTCTTCCGTCCGCTGGTTCACTCCCCAGAAGGCTGCAATGGCTGGAGCTGCGCTGATCTGAAGCCAGGAGCCAGGAGCTTCTTCCGGGTCTCCCATGTGGGTGCAGGGGCCCAAGGACTTGGGCCATCTTCTACTGGTTTCCCAGGCCATGGCAGGGAGATTTATCGGAAGAGGAGCAGCTGGGACTAGAACTGGTGCCCACGTGGGATGCCGGCACTTCAGAACAGGGCTTTAACCCGCTGCGCCACAGCTCCAGCCCCTAGGGTTTTTCTTAATAAGGAGCTAATGTGGTTAGCTCGCTAATTGAGTTTTTGCTAAAGCTGAACATTTATTACACAGTAATTATGTTAAAAAGTGACATTGACTTTAGTATTGTTAGTATTTGAGGCATCTCACGTACAGGAATCTCTAGGTGGCTGAGCTGTTGGCCTCTGAGTAATGGAACTGTACCCACTTTTTTTTTTTTTTAAGAGATTTATTTATTTGAAAGGCAGAGTTACAGAGAGGCAGAGGCAGAGAGAGAGGTCTCCCATATGCTGGTTCACTCCCAAGATGGTCACAATATCCAGTGCTGTGCTGATCCGAAGCCGGAAGCCAGGAGCTTCCTCTGGGTCTCCCATGTGCGTGCAGGGGCCCAAGGACTTGGGCCACCTTCTGCTGCCTTCCCAGGCTACAGCAGAGAGCTGGATTGGAAATGGAGCAGCCAGGACTTGAACCAGTGCCCATATAGGGATGCTGCCACTGTAAGTGGCGGCTTTACCCACTATGCCAAGGTGCCAGCCTCTGGACCCACTTTGGAAACGGAATGTTTTATGATGTTGTTGGGAGGCCCACTCGAATGGCAGAGGTGCTGAACCTTCTGTGTTCACAACTCAGGCCTTGCATTGTTGGAAAAAAAATTTATTTATTTGAAAGGGAGAGTGATGGAGGGGGAGACACAGAGAGAGAGGTAGATAGATAGATACACCGTCCACCTGCTGATTCACTTCCCAGCTGCCCCCATCAGCTGGGGCTGGGCCAGGCCAAAGCCAGGAACCAGAATTCCATTTGGGTCTCCAGAATTCTCCCACGTGGGTTCAGGGGCCCAAGCACTTGGCCGGTTTTTGTTGCTTTCCCAGGCAGGGAGCTGGATTGAAGTGGAGCAGCTGGGACTTGAACCCGGTGCTGCCAGCCCACCTGCATTAGCCCTTCGTGGCAAAGCTGGTGGACAGCTGCCTGCGCTGCATGCTTGAGCTTTGAAGAGCCGAGTTCAAGGTCCCGAGCCTTCTTGGAGGAGGGCACGTGGTGTGGGTGGGGACCCAGGAGAGGGGAGCAGAGGCCGCTGCAGAAGTGACAAGCAGGCGTGCGCGGCAGCGAAGGGGAAGAAGCCTGGGTCGCAGCGCAGGGATTAGGGTGCTCACCCTGGAAGCGGGAGATTGCGTGTTACAGATCCGGAGGCGGTCAGCATGCAGGAGACACGTTTGCATCTGGGGTGTGGTCGGAAGAGCAGCACGCGCAGGTGGTTCTCTCACACCATCCCAGCAGGGGCCTTGTTTGCGTTAGTGCCCTCATGCTGTGGCTCAACACCACAGGCAGTACCCTGCTCACACCCTGAGAAGCAGCCTGGCTGGGTGGTCTCTCAGGAAGCCCTGTGCTGGGCTTGCTGTCAGCCCAAGATCTGACTGAGGCTGGGGGCTTCCCAGGCAGAACAGGGCGCCACACGGCTGGGTCGCACCACGTGCACCCTGGGCTGCCGGTGTCCTGGTGCAGCAGCTGGCTTCCCCTAGAGAGAGCCACGTGGCAGGTTCAGTGTGTATTTTTGGCCAATGCTCAGAAGGCGCTCTGTCATTTCCAGTGTCACCCAGGGGCTGTGTGAGAGTGGGAGGCCCAGGCCGGGGTCCTGGGGGCTGCCGTGGGCGCTGGCACCACGCCGTCCTCGTCCGCCCTTACCATCTGTCTCCTGAGAACGGTGTCTCACTGCTGCAATGTCTGTCTCTTTGGTCACTAGTGAGGTTGTTCACTTTATTGTGTTTTTCTTATGCTTGTCAAAGTTGTCTTCCATGAGTTTTCAATACCTTTGGGATCCTAAAAGTGCTCAAAAGCAAGCCAGAGCGGAGTAGGACTGTGCGGTTAGAGAGAGAGTTACTGAGGCGTGCCTTAGCTCAAGCGAGCCCCGCTGGAGGCTACGGAGAGCGGAGAGCGGAGCTTGGTGGTTGCTGGGCGTGGCGGTGATGGGATGGTGACTGGAGGTCTTTGTGCTGCTGGAGACGTCCTGTGCCTTGACTGTGGTCACAGGAGGCAGGTGTGGCCGTGTTAGCCTCCCAGCTTGGACGCTGTACTACCATCACACACAGGGTGACCTAGGGGAGCAGATGCAGGGAGGGGGCTGCCCTGTTCTGTCTTTGTGGCTTTGTCATTGTTTCAGAACCCAAGTCTTGTCATAATAAAAGCCCTCCTGATAGGATGTCTTCCACCGCGAATTCTGCTCCCGAGTTCCTCTCCTGGGCACCAGAGCCGCCCGTGTCTTGCCTGTGGGCTCCCTGCATGCATGTGCTGCCTGCGTTCCCGTGGTGACCCTGCGGATGACCTGTCCTCTGTTCCCAGGGGAAGGCAGAGAGGAGATCATGAAGGTGACCTTTGAAGAGCTGCGGCAGCAGGTGGCTTTGTTTGCAGCAGCAATGAGGAAGATGGGGGTGAAGAAAGGAGACCGGGTGGCCGGTAGGTGTTTCTGGTGCTTGGGAGGGTGTGGGGGTGGAGTCCAGGGCCGGATGAGTTGCTGGAAGGGGGCGGTGACTTTGGAATAAGGAGTGTTGTGTCCAGATTTCCCAATCAATGCACAAGGCACAGTCGCTGCAAAAGCAGCGGTTTATTTGTTACCAGCCGGCTGGGACCCCCTGCCCGCACACAGCCCTTTCCCGGCTGGGACCCCCTACCCACACACACACACACAGCCCTTTCGCAGTGCATAGGCAAAAGGCCCTCTCGTTTGCATAAGAGAGGTTTTTATAGCCTCACACTTACAAGGGTGCAGGTCATCTCCTACGTAGGTTACCTTCTTACTCTCTATAGGGCAAGGTATTGGGACCTAACATGCTCATTGGTTCATTTAAACGTACAGATTATATACGTTATGTGGCGGGAAGGCCACACAAAGGAGATGGCACAGGGAGGAGTGGCAGGAAGCATTGGGCCATAAATCCCAGGGGAGCTGGTGGGGGGGCAGGAGGTCATACATTCCAGGGGAGCATACTTTCTTTGTTCTCAAGGACCTGGCCAGCCTCCTTGGCTGGTCCTGGATGAGGCCTATCATGTCATTATAGCCGGCCCGCAAGCAAGCCAGAGTACAGAAACTGAACCGGCATTTAGCAAGCTAGGGGCTCCGACTCCAACAGGAGGAGCCGAGTAGACTCCTGCACAGCCCCCTGGGACTTTAGCTGTACAGGGAACCCTCAAAGACAGCGACAGAAAACCACTGGCGAGCACCCTGGTGTGTTTCACTCCTTGCTTTGTCCCCGGGCCTGACACAGTTCCAAGAGCGTCAGGGGTGCGGAGTCAGTGCTGGTTGGTGGACTAAGGGAGGCGCATTTAGGAGCTAGCCCTGCTGTGGGGGACAGGGTGGTCCAGGCAGTGGAAGCAGCCCATGCGAAGGCCTAGTGGCCAGCGGGAGAGAGGTGTTTGCAGGGGCCCAGGAGCTCTGTGGGGCAGGGTGTGGTGAGCAGGGCTGGGGCCAGCACTGGGCCTGATCCCAAAGGGCCTTGTTGCCCTTCCCTGCCCTCCCCCACCCATCCCCTGCTCCAGGGCCTGACACCTTTGAGACACTGCTGCTTACACAGCCAAACCTGAGCCGCGGCACCACAGCAGCAGCTGCAGCTGCAGCCTGCCACGTGCCGGGTGCCGGTGCATCCCCCGGGCTGCCCCGTGTGCTGGGGCCTAGCAGGGGCCATGCCTGTGAGCCGAAAGAAATGGAAGTGCAGGCTGCTGGGGCCGAGCGGGGGCAGGGGAGGGGGCTGTCCGGGGCTGCATCATGCCCAGGTGAGGCGTTTGGCCATGGCCTTCTGCTCCCTGTTGCTTTGTGCCCAAGCGCTTTCCCCTGCAGTGTTTGGAACAACCTGCTTCCTGCCATGACGGTCTGTCTGAGGACAGAGGCCTGAGCCTGTGCCATCCATCCACGTTCATGTTTTCTGTGCTCCTGTGTTCCTTGCCCCTGCCCGTCTCCTTCTGCCTCTCTGTTTGCCATCTTCTGTCCACACAGCCCTCACTCCTGCCAGCCAGCCCACCAGCAAACAGCTGACACGCAGGGCAGGGTAGAGTGGTGACAGATGAGACAGGCCCGGTCCCTCCGCTCACGGGGGAACCAGACAATAAGCAGAGGGTGCAGGCTGTGCCTGTGCGGTTAGGGTCAGTTTGGTGAAGGAGAAAGCACTATGTTTGGCAGGTGACTGGCACGGGAGGCCGTGGAGAAGGCTTCTGGAGGTTTCGTGTGTGAGGAGCTGGGGGTTGAGCAGGCGCTGCGTGTGTGGGAATGTGTTCAGGCCGAGCGGACAGCTGTGCCAAGGCCCTGAGGTGGGGGAGCTGAGAATGACGGCAGCACTGGGAGAGTGGAGGTGACCAGAGCCCCGAGAGTAGGGGGTGCAGAGAGACGAGGCCAGGCCCAGAGCAGGGCCATGGGGCACGGTGTCGGAGGGGGCGCTAGGGCCAGGCCAGGCCAGTGGCAGGTGAGTCCTCGCTGGCCATGTGCCCTGAGTGGTCCATGTGCAGCCCCCAGCCTCCCCACTGGCCGTGGCTCCTGCCATGCGCCTGTGGGAGCTCGCTGTGCCAGCACTCGTGTCTTCTCCACAGGTTATTTGCCCAACAGCGCGCACGCTGTGGAGGCCATGCTGGCTGCAGCGAGTATCGGTGCCATCTGGAGCTCCACGTCCCCAGACTTCGGGGTGAACGTGAGTTGGGGACCAGCCCAGGGTGCTGCTGGGCCTGGGAGTGTCCTGGTGGGGGAGGTGGAGTTTCCAGGCTGGGGAAATGAGGGCCCGCCCAGCTGCCGTGTCGCTGGGCTGGGGTGCGAGGCTCCGGGAGGCAGAGCCAGAGGGGTTGAGTGGAGTTTGCAGCCAGGCTGGTCCCTCCTTCGTCTCGTAGTCCTGATGCCCTGGCAGGTGCCATGCGTGGCTGTTGGCCGTCATTAAGGCCCAGAGCGATCCTCATGTCTCCCTCAGCCACGTGAGACTCCCTGAGTGTCCGTGCTCCGGCGCTGCTCACAGACGTGGCCTGGCCGTCTCGCCTGGGTCACTGCTGTTCCCTTCCTTCAGATGCATGCTCCGTGCTGCTGGGTGTGTGCCGGGAGGGCGGCCCCTGTGTCCCAGGACCCTAGCGTGTGGCTGGCTGCCCAGAGCAGCCCAGGCAGGGCCAGGAGGCATGCACCGGACTCCACTGTAGCTGCCCAGTGTGAGATGGACAAAGAAGCAGCAGACCCTTCCCGTTCTCCCTCCCCAGCCAAGAGCAGAGCCTCAGGCATCAGGGGCCATCTGGAGCCAAGGGCAGAGCGCTGCTGGGGGCATGTGGGTGTCCCTGTCCCTGACTGCCCTTTGGTGCCTGTTGTTCCTGTTCTGGGTCGGGCCCTGCCCTGTGCATGGGCCTGTGAGGCCTGGCGCGTGCTCCTGGGCCCAGCACATGTCCTCAGTGCCCGTGGGTTCCCCACTGGGGCCAGCGATCCCAGGTGGTCTGTGGTGATTGGCACCTGGGGGTCAACGCTGCTGCGGCCATGGCATTGGCACTGCTGGGTGCTGTAGCTGATGTGCGAGCTTGCCCACAGGCCAGCAACCTTCACACGAGGGAGCTCAGAAACACCTGTCCACTTGGCATGGGTTTTCCACACACCGTGCCGAGGAGGAACCAGGCTGAGGCCCAGAGGAGGGAAGCAGCGGCGGGCTGAGGGCTGCTGAGTGCGGGACGCGGGGGTCGCCCCGCCGCTCTCTGTGCACGCGGCCATGCTGAGTCTCCTGCAGCTTCCTGCACCCTGTCCCAGGCCCCCTCTCCCCAGGACCACCCCGGTCAGTGGGGTCCCTCCCAGCCCCAGGGCCCTCTTTGGGGGCTGTCCAGGCGGCTTGGGAGGGTCCAGTAAGGTCGGGGCCCCAGGACACTGCCACCTGTGGGTCCCTCAGCAGGTCTGAGCTGTGCTGTCTGGAGTGAAGGGAAGGCCTCAGAGGACACGAGGACACAGGGCTCTGTGGGCTCAGAGCTGCGTCCACGCGTGGCGTCCCGGGGTTGGGAAGGGTTAGGTGAGCTGAGGTTACGAGTTGGGAGGTGGTGCTCCAGGAGTTAAATCGCAGCTCCTCGGCTTTGAGGCTCTGTGGCTCTCGGAGGTGCCTGTAGCCTGGGCTGGGGAGTGGGCCCCTGGCCTGTTCCGCCTGCCCAGTGGCATGCAGCCAGCTGGGCCGTGGTCCCTAGCAGATGCCACCACGAGAGGCCACCCCACGGCTCCCTTCCAGTGGGCTCTGCCTGTGTCAGGAGGGCCCAGTGCCAGGCCGGGCTCTGGCGCATAGGCAGCGCTGGCGTTCCTGCCCAGCTTTAGGTTTCCCAGGGTTTCTGGAATCCTGGCCGTGGCTGAGGCTGCCTGAGGCTGCTCAGGTGCGCGCCCTGCTGTCGCGGCCACTAGATGTCAGCGCGGCTCTGCTCTTCCCGCAGTTCTGGGTGGGGGCGGGGCCTCCCTGCAGGTGGATTCACCTGCCCACGTGACTGTCCCTGAGTGTGCGTGCTGTGAGACACTCCCGAGGGGGCAGGGAGGGCTGGGGCATCAGTCGTGGGATCAAGCTCGGCTGTCCCCGACTTCCACCGCGGCCCCGTGCTTTCCTGCTGCCCTCCACAGCCGCCCTCCTGCTGCTGCCGCCGGTGTCCCAGCTCCAGGGCTCGGGGCATCACTGGGCAGGGTGGGGGGATGTTCTGTTCTCGGGTCCCCCGCCTCCCGGCCTCATCAAGACCTCCACCCTGCATGTCGGTCCCCTTGCTTTTCCTTTTGGCAGGCTGGGCCCTCTCCCTGGAGCTTGGGCACTGGGCTTGTTCTTGTGGATGCCTGGTTTCCCGGGACGTCCTCTGCCCCCTTCTAGGGCTCCTCCCAGCTGCTCCTGGGCGTCAGGCTTCCCAGCAGGTCTGATCCTTCCCTTCCCTGGGCTACATTCCCTGTACCAGGGCCGTGCCTGCGGCGTCCCCCGCCCAGGGCCGTGCCTGCACCGTCCCCCGCCCAGGGCCTGTCTGTGGCATCCCTCCGTTCAGGGCCGTGCCTACACTGTCCCCCTTCCCAGGGCCGTGCCTACACTGTCCCCCTGCCCAGGGCCGTGCCTACACCGTCCCCCGCCCAGGGCCATGCCTGCACTGTCCCCCCCGCCCAGGGCCGTGCCTGCACCGTCCCCCGCCCAGGGCCGTGCCTACACTGTCCCCCTGCCCAGGGCCGTGCCTACACCGTCCCCCGCCCAGGGCCATGCCTGCACTGTCCCCCCCGCCCAGGGCCGTGCCTGTACCGTCCCCCACCCAGGGCTGTGTTGGTCCCTTGCTTGGCATAGCCTCTCCTTTGTTTCTTCCTGGCTGAACCCACTTGTCCTTGGTGCCCAGTTCCAGGAACCCCTGTAGCTTTCTGGGGGTTCAGCCTGAGGTTTTGTCTCCCCCCGCCCCGATTCAGTCTCCCAGGCATCTCAGCTCCCATCTCTTCTACCCCTTAGTTCACTCGTCAAATGGCCACAACAGCCAGGGCTGGGCCAGGCTGAAACCAGGAGCCAGAAGCTTCTTCCAGGTCTCCCACATGGGTGCAGGGGCCCCAGCACTGGGGCCATCTTCCACTGCTTTCCCAGGTGCATGAGCAGGGAGCTGGATGGGAAGTGAGCAGCTGGGATTATGAAGTTAGTCTTTTACGTCTTTAAAAAAGAGAAAGGGGCACGGGGGCCTTCCTGTAACAGTGCCACTGCTGCTCTCTGCTTTCCTCGGGCCGAGCAGGTGCTGGGGAAAGATTCCCCTGCAGGACGCGGCTGGAGAGGTCCCTGTGTTACCGTCCTGGCATCCCCTCCCTCTCTCCTCGTTTCTGGTGGGGGAAGCCTCAAGACCCGCACACCCGGTGTGAGCGTTCATCTATAGGGCGGTGCTCTGTTCCGGCCTCCCAGGCCAGGAGGCCAGGGGAAGCCGGGGCCCTGCCCTCCCTGCTCCTCCTCCTCGTGGCGTTGCTCTTCGGCGTTGTAGCCGTGCTAGGCAGCAGCTGCCCATTGTGCTGTCTCCGCCTCACCCCACAGCAGATCAGCGAGTGTCTGCTTCCCTGTCCCCTGGGGACTGCCCCTCAGCGACGTTCTCACTCCTTCTGTTCCCGTTCCGTGTGTTCAGCACGTGCTCCTGGGGCTCAGCCCTGCTCCGTCTGCTCTGCTGAGGCTGTGGGTGGCCGAGGGGCTTCTGGGCGGTTCTCAGGGACTTGCTGTGTGGCCCTCCCCATTGTCTGCAGGGTGCAGTGGCTGCCCTGCTATCCACGCATTCAGCTGGGCTTTGGGGGCGGCTGTGAGTGGTGGGGCTGGTGTCCCCCGTCTTCGCAGGGCACTCTTACGCAGCCTGTGGGCCTGCCCCGGTGTGCCAGAGAGGAAGTTCCTTTCCTTTCCAGCTCATTTAAGCTCTTTGAATAGAAAAGGTGTTGGAGTTTATTGAAAGCTTGTAAGATAATCAAGTGGCTTTCACCCTCTGGTCTAGGTGTGGCATAGCTGTGGTTCCTATGGCTCCTGGTGGCTCCCACAGGCTGTGGTGGCTCCCGTGGGGCTCCCACAGGCTCTGGTGGCTCCCATGTGACTCCCACAGGCTGTGGTGGCTCATGACTCCCACAGGCTGTGGTTCCTATGGCTCCTGGTGGCTCCCACAGGCTGTGGTGACTCCCGTGGGGCTCCCACAGGCTGTGGTGGCTCCCGTGTGGCTCCCACAGGCTCTGGTGGTTCCCGTGTGGCTCCCACAGGCTGTGGTGGCTCCTGTGCGGCTCCCACAGGCTGTGGTGGCTCCCGTGTGACTCCCACAGGCTGTGGTGGCTCCCGTGTGACTCCCACAGGCTGAGGTGGTTCCCATGTGGCTCCCACAGGCTCTGGTGGCTCCCGTGTGGCTCCCACAGGCTGTGGTGGTTCCCACAGGCTGTGGTTCCTATGGCTCCTGGTGGCTCCCACAGGCTGTGGTGGCTCCCGTGCGGCTCCCACAGGCTGAGGTGGTTCCCATGTGGCTCCCACAGGCTCTGGTGGCTCCCGTGTGGCTCCCACAGGCTGAGGTGGTTCCCATGTGGCTCCCACAGGCTCTGGTGGCTCCCGTGTGGCTCCCACAGGCTGTGGTGGTTCCCACAGGCTGTGGTTCCTATGGCTCCTGGTGGCTCCCACAGGCTGTGGTGGCTCCCGTGCGGCTCCCACAGGCTGTGGTGGCTCCCGTGTGGCTCCCACAGGCTGTGGTGACTCCTGGTGGCTCCCACAGGCTGTGGTGGCTCCCGTGCGGCTCCCACAGGCTGTGGTGGCTCCCGTGCGGCTCCCACAGGCTGTGGTGGCTCCCGTGCGGCTCCCACAGGCTGTGGTGGTTCCCGTGCGGCTCCCACAGGCTGTGGTGGCTCCCGTGCGGCTCCCACAGGCTGTGGTGGCTCCCGTGTGGCTCCCACAGGCTGTGGTGGCTCCCGTGTGGCTCCCACAGGCTGTGGTTCCTATGGCTCCTGGTGGCTCCCACAGGCTGTGGTGGCTCCCGTGTGGCTCCTACAGGCTGTGGTTCCTATGGCTCCTGGTGGCTCCCACAGGCTGTGGTGGCTCCCGTGGGGCTCCCACAGAGGCTGTTGCTGTTTGCAAGGATTTGCTGGTGTGGCCTGCAGTTCTGCTCCATGCTGTCTCTGTTGGGGGAGAGGCCTGGCCCTGCCCACCCTCTGCCCCTTCATGGAGCGGTTTTGACAGCTGTAGTTTACAAAGTTACACATTGTGTTTTCGTCCTTGGTCTTGGTTTCTAATTTCGTGCCTCAGTTTGTTCATCTGCAGCATGGGAACAATGGTTGTGCCTATGGAACTGAGCTCCGTCCGGTGCCTTGGGTGTTGATACTAGATCCCGTCAGGCCCTGCTCTCCCAGGCCTCTCAGGCTCCCTCCTTTATCTTAAGGTCTCTTTGCAAACCAGCCTCTTACTAAAAAGGACTCACTAAATTGAGGGAGTCGTGTCACTGGCTCTGAGGGTCCCGGTCCCTGTGTAGACAGCGTCATGGTGTTCAGTCTCATCTCTAGGGTCCCCAGGAGCCCCAGGCCCTGAGAAAACGGTCACCACCCTGCCCCTGGCCCCAGGCTGCCTGAAGCTCATTTGCTGTTAGCAAAGCTCCAGAAGGACACGACGTTGTTGGCCAATCAGAGCAGAGCCCTGGGCGCTGCCATGCAGGCAGGGCCTGCGCTGGTGCTGCACACGCACCTGTCTCCGACGTCAGCCTGTGAGACCTTTACCCCAAGCCCGGTGGCCTGGGGACTAAGCGGTAGTGGCTCCACTGCCTGCCCCAAGCTGTAGGCATAAACACCTGCTGCTGTCTTCCACCACCTTGGCGTGGGACCCAGGGTTTGGGGGTTCCGCGGCCCCCGAGTTGAGGTCACTCTGAGCATCAGAGGAGTGACTCCTCGTGCCAAGCTCAGGGCAGCGCCTGGGCGGGGCTCTGGGTGGTGCCGACACAGCTGTTGTATTTTAGGCCGTGTCTGTAAATCCTCGGGCATTTCTTGGCGTGATTGTCGCCCTTGGCTGCCAGCTGTGCTGTGGTTGCTTTCCTTGTCGGCCACAGGTGGCAGGGCCGCAGGGCACCCCTGGCTCAGGCCTGATAATCCCGATGATGCCTCGGCCTCTGCTGGAGCACAGGGTCCAGTGGCTGCTGGACGTTCTGCCTTTTGTGTGACGCATGATGAGCCCACCTTCCCACTCGCAGGGTGTCCTGGACCGGTTTTCTCAGATTCAGCCGAAGCTCATGTTCTCCGTGGAGGCCGTTGTTTATAACGGCAAGGAGCACAGCCACATGGAGAAGCTGCAGCGCGTGGTTAGAGGTGCGTGGCCCTCCCCAGGGTGTGCACGCGGGCGGCAGGTGCAGTGCTGGAGCTCCCACGAGCCACTGCGGCTCTCGGATGCGGCCAGTGGTAGTCGGGGCCCTTGGGGATCCTGTTGCCTTTTGTAAAGCGTGCTGGCAGTGCAGTACTTTGTCCTGTAACCCCCCGTTTCCTCCTCCCCTCCTCTCAGGGCTACCAGACTTGAAAAAAGTGGTGGTGATTCCCTACGTGGCTGCCAGAGAGCAGATCGACATCTCGAAGATTCCAAACAGGTACTGGGCACAGCAGAGGCCTCTGCGGTCCTCCTAGGGTGCGGGTCGGGAGAGGAGGAAGATTTAGTGAAATCGTTTCATAGGTGGGTGCCGTCCACCTGCAGAGCAAGTGCCCCCCCCCCCCCGCCCGGCCCCCGCCAGTGATGTCAGAACAACAGACAAGGCCCTAGGACCCTTACTCTTCTGCCTGGGGCCCCTCGCTGTGGTGGGCTCGGGTGGGGCCACGTCCAGCTGCCTGGATTGGCTATAACAGTCCTGATGGACCGTGTGCCCGCTGAGAGGGGGGACAGGAAGTGCCCAGGCTTGAGAGCTGGCCGCTCTGCTGTAGTGAAGGTGCCCACGTCACCCCTCAGGTGGCTCCCGGCTGCTCCTATCTGCCATGATGGGGTGGTTTCTCTGGTGGTCACCAGTAGCCAGGAGTTGTCTTCCTTGTTCTTGGACACATGTCCCTGTCTTGTTGTAAACCCCAGGACATGGCAAACTGCATGGCCATCGATATTTGTGTCACTGAAGTGGTGCCAGTGCAGGACGGGCATCTCACGCCATCTCTTCCCTGTGGGGAGCCGCCCAGTCAGGCCCACCTGGCTGAGGCTTCTCTGTGGGCGGTCATCGCAGACAAAGTGCTTGCCAGTTAGGTTCTGGTGGCTGGAGGTAGCCTAGTCACTGTGGGTGAGCTCACCATGCCCTGGGGGAGCACCTAGGATCCCCCAGAGAGGAGCCCTTGGTGCTGCGACTCCTCTGGTCCCTGTCTCCCTCCCAGCTTGTGCGCTGGGGAGCGGGGACAGTGTGTGGGGGGCATACCCCACCACTCACCCTCACATCCCCGTTTGTGTTGCAGCGTGTTTCTGGAGGACTTCCTGGCCACGGGGGCAGGCGACCAAGCCCCCCAGCTGGAGTTCGAGCAGCTACCCTTCAGCCACCCCCTCTTCATCATGTTTTCCTCGGGCACCACGGGGGCGCCCAAGTGCATGGTCCACTCTGCCGGGGTGAGTCGGGGAGCAGGCAGGGGTGGGGACGCTGCGCTGTCAAACTGTCGCCATCCCCCGGAGTGCGGCATGGAGCTGGGGGGCGGCGGTGGTGCCTGCAGCGTGGTGACAGGAGGGTTCCCCAGGGCACGGCAGACCCAGCGAGTGGTGTTTGAAAGAGCGAATCCGAATAGGAAGCCTCAGCCATAAAGGTGCACGGGCGGGAGGGGATTTCTGGGAAGTGTTGTCGGGTGAAGGGTGCGTCCCGTCCCTCTGCCCACAGGGGTCCCTGCAGTGAGGAACAGGGGTTGAGCAGCAGAGCAAGGCACACGCGTTTATTAGCCTGCAAGGGGCTCCGTGGGAGTGTGGTGCCCACAGCATCCCCCATTCTGCAAGGGCCTGGCAGTGTGGAGGGCCTAGGAAGCGTGGGTTTGCAGGACACACGGTGGCCTGGGACAGAGCGTGTGGCCGCACAGTGATCGTCTCTGGGGCTGAAATAGAGCACGGCGGAGGGCGACAAAAGCCCGTCTAGGCGTGTGGCAGATTCTGCTCTTCCTGTGGTAGGAGTTGGGCCAGTGGGGACTCTGGGCGGGGACCAGACCCTTGTCCCCTGTGGGTCTCCAAGGAGGTTTGGAGGAAGCCTCTCCCAGCGTCTGTGGAACACAGGAGACCTGCAGAAAAGCCACAATAGTAGCCGCAGCCGTGGCCTTCTTTAGCTAGAGCCGTCCACTGATGCTCCCTCCTTTTTCTTTCCTTTTCTTCAAGACACCCTTGTTTCTTCAAGATGCCCAGAAGAGGAGGTTGGGGCTATGCTGGTCTTTCTCCCCTTGCTGCTTCGCACGCAGCTCCCCAGGCTTAGTGCAGTCCCCACCCACGGAGTGAGCACCGATGCACCTGTCTCCAGGTGTGGCCCATTTCCCAGGGACGCCCCTGGGGAGCTGCTGCAACCTCTCCCCCCAAGTCTTTTGATTGGAGCAGTTCCTGGGCCTTGTCTTGGCCTTCATGGCATTGGCGTTTTGCAAGAAGTATTTATTTATTTCTGTATTTTTATATGAAAGGTAGAGAGTCAGACTAAAAGATATACAGAGAGAGATCTTCCATCTGCTGGTTCACTCCCCAAATGCCCACAACAGCCAGGGCTGGGCCAGGCTGAAGCCAGGAGCCAGGAGCTCCATCTGGGTCTCCCATGATGGTGGCGGGGGTCCCAGGCGCTTGAGCCATCACCTGGTATCTCCAGGGTGCGCAAGAGCAGGAAGCTGGTCAGCAGAGGCAGGGTATAAACCCAGGCACTCTGCTGTGGGATGTGGCATCCTAAGCCGAGTCTTTTTTTTTTTAAAAGATTTATTTTATTTATTTGAAAGTCAGAGTTACAGAGAGGAAGACACATACACACACTCTCGTGCACACACATACACACAGACACACATAGACACAGACACACAGAGACACACACACTCACATGCACACACATACGTGCACAGACACAGACACACATGGACACAGACACACACACAGACACACTCACATGCACACACATACGTGCACAGACACACACAGACACACAGACACAGACACAGATAGACTC
Organism: Lepus europaeus; assembly: GCF_033115175.1. Classification (NCBI taxonomy): domain Eukaryota; kingdom Metazoa; phylum Chordata; class Mammalia; order Lagomorpha; family Leporidae; genus Lepus; species Lepus europaeus. The sequence goes on along the minus strand of NC_084849.1, from coordinate 4,669,159 downwards.
GCTTGCATGTGCACACACAGATGCACACACTCACATACACACACATACATGCACAGACACAGACACACAGACACACACACAGACACACAGACACAGAAACACATACAGACACACAGACACACACGGACAGACACACAGACACAGACACACTTGCATGTGCACACAGAGACACACATGCACACACTAGCACACACACACACCCCCAGCGCTGTCCTGGCTCAGTGCTGAGGGCCACCCAGCATTTGTGTGTTTCGAGTCCTATCTCCCAGTTCTACAGAATGGCTCCCTTTGTCCTGCCCTTGTCCAGGTTATGCATTGGACAGCTACCGGCTTATGTGGCTTTTATTTTGTTTTACTTTTTAGGGATTTATTTGTTCATTTGAAGGACAGGGTGAGGGGGGAGACAGAGAGAGTCTTCTGTCTGCTGGTGCACTCCCCGCATGGCTACAGTGGCTGGGGCAGGGCCAGGCTGATGCTAGTAGTCTGGAGCTCCATCTGGGTCTCCCACAGGGGTGGCAGGGCCCAAGCCCTGGGACCATCATTGCCTGGGTTATGTGGCTTTCAGAACCAGCTTGAACCTTTGAATGCCAGGGAGGTGACAGTGTGTGCTCCTCGGTGATGGGACGGGGCACCTATCAGAGTAAAGCTGGGAAGTGTGGCACTTCTCGTCTCCTATTGCTTTACCGCCTCTGATCCCAGTCTGTCCCTGGACTGGATGCCAAAGCTTCTTTCTGACTCAGGTTAAATCCTCCCCCAGATCTGCACTTCTCACCTGGTTCCTGCCTGGCTCTCTCCTTATCTAACGGCCCAGCCTCTGCCTCAGGTGGCTTAGCTTGTAAGGGGAGGAGAATCCACAGGATCCCTGGCAAAAGAGCTTCCCCATCTCCAGGGAAGGGAGCACAGGTGGGGACCCCGTGTGCAGAGAGAGAGGAGTGAGCAGGTGGGGACCCCCGTGTGCAGAGAGAGAGGAGTGAGGAGGTGGGGACCCCGTGTGCAGAGAGAGAGGAGTGAGGAGGTGGGGACCCCGTGTGCAGAGAGAGGAGTGAGGAGGTGGGGACCCCGTGTGCAGAGAGAGAGAGAGGAGTGAGCAGGTGGGGATCCCGTGTGCAGAGAGAGTGGGATGAGCAGGTTAGGTAGGACCCCATGTGCAGAGAGGGGAGTGCAGGTTAGGACCCTGTGTACAGAGAGAGCAAAGCTGCTGGCTGCATCACCAAGGTTCAGGGGGAAGCAAAGCTGCGTTTGCTCTTGGTGTCTGCGTGAGTGAGGGTTCCGAAGGCTCGTGGGTTTGTGAGCTGTGCTTGTCACCGGCCACCTGTGTGAAGATTCAGCTCGGGATGAGAGCTTGCTTCTCCAGCGGCCTTAGGCCTTGTGGCTGAGACCCAGGTTTGCATCAGATTTGGAGCACCTGGGTTGGATTCCCTCCTCTGGCTCCTGCCTCTAGCTCCCTGCTAATGCAGATCTGGGGCAGTGGTGAGGGCCCCGATACCTGGGTCCCTGCCACCCACATGGGAGGCCTGGATTACTTCTTGGCATTCAGCTTCAGCCTGGTCCAGTCTTGGCCATGGTGGGCCATGGTGGATGGGAGCTCTCTCTCTCTCTGCTTCCCAGATAATAAATAAATACATAAAACTAATTTTACCCGGAAAAGGAAATGAGACAGATGTTTGCCACAAGCCAAGAGTGCGAGTATAATTAGTCTGTCCTCTAAGGGGATTTACCGTGGAATGATCCAGTGGCCATCAACTGACTCATTGCCCTCCCACCCTGTGTGAGGACAGTGTGTGTCCCAGGACCTTGTGCGGAAGCTGGCGTGGCCCGGTGTCGTGGCTATCCATCCTGCACGGGGACTCCAAGGCTCTGCCCTCAGGGCCTTAAGGCAGCCCCAGGCCCCAGGAGGAAAGGCCTGGCCCACCCGGTGGAGGGCAGGGCCTGGGGTGGCCCATGGGCTGTGTGGTGCTGGGGTGCCACGTGGCATTCTGGCGGCCTCTGGGTCAGGAGGTCTGGCTCTTAGCTGGGGCATCTGACGGATGGGACCTGGGCTCTTAAGAGGATCCTCTCATCCTGGCTTTCGAGAAAACTTCTGTGGGCAATGGGATCGTAAAGACTGCGGTAATGCAGGGACCTTGGCAGCCATGATAGTTCCCTGTCATGACAGTCATGATAGTTCGCCCTGAGCCAGCCGCTCACACTGTGGACCACAGGGAAGGGCACTGTGGTGGCTGCGCATTGCGGGCCCAGTGTCCCCAGGGTCTTGAGCAAGATAGGAAAGCTGAGGCCTAGAGCGTGATCTGACTGGTACCGGGGCCGCTGGCTCTGGGTGGACTGAGCCTGGTGATGGGGAGCTTCCCTTGCTCCCGTGAGCCCCTGCAGAACCAGCAGGCTCTGGGTGGTGCAAGACTGTGACTGCAAAGCCCCAAGGGCGAGCTCCTTGTCCCCAGGGAGAGCTTGCAGTGGGAAAGGCAGGGTCCAGAGCAGCGGGCTGAGTGAGACCCAGCGTCCGTCCCCGTGTGCAGGTGCAGGTGCAGATGGAGGTGGAGGTGTATGCTCAGGGGCGTCCAGGGGCCTGTGTGTGGGGCAGGGAGTGAGGAAGGCTTCCCATAGTGTGTGCTTTGGAGCTGGGCACCCGGCTCATACGATGCCTGTCAAGTAATGGAAAGTGCTGTGGGAGGTGGGAGGGCCTGAGGAGGCGTTTTGGTTGCATGAAAAATCTCGTCCCCTGGACTGAAGTTCCTTGAATTCTGATCCAAGATCTGCAGATGGACCCTGAGCTCTAGTCCTCCACCCCGCACCTTTCCCTGCCCACAGCAGGGGGAGCCCGTGGCCCGGGGCGAGGCTGGCACCTCCGTCCTGTCAGTGAGGGTCCCTGCTCTCCTGCCTGAGCTGGTGGGTCCCTGTGGTGCTCGAGGGGCGCAGGCCCCAAGAGCTGTTGGGAGGCGGAGTCATGGGTGATGCTGGGGTCAGGTGGCAGAGGGCATGGGGGATGGCCCATCACACCCTGGGCCCCGCCGTGTGCCTCCTGGGAAGGATTTGTGAGTGCTTCATCCCGGGCGATGTGGCACGTGCTGGGCTCACGGGGCGCTCACTGTGTCCCGCAGGGCACCCTCATCCAGCACCTGAAGGAACACATGCTTCACGGCGACATGACGAGTGGCGATGTCCTCCTCTACTACACCACGGTGAGTGCCCCAGCCCCTGCCCCGGCCTGGTGGGGCAGCAGGTGGCGGAGGCCCTGCCCGGCTGCAGCGTGGAGCGTGCCTGTGGGCTGCTTCAGTGTGGGGCGCTGGTGGCTTCCTGTCCTTGCAACACCGGAAGGCCAGCGCGTAGGTCGGGTTAGAGGAAGCGTGTTTTACCCCACGGAGGAGAACTCAAAATTGGCTTTTTCCCAAAACCACAAACGTCAGGCCATTCCAGCACCGCCTTTCCCAGATGGTGCTTCTGTGCCGAGTTTCTATGGCAACCATGCCCTGGGTGATTGATGCCTGATGCCTGGGGTCCTGGCTGTGCAGACCCAGGCCTGCTCCTGACATGGGACCAGGGGGAGGCCGCGCCACTCTCTGTACCCAGCTGTGAGCTGGGCAGTGTGAGCCGAGCGACTTGGGTCTTCCAGCTATAGGGACATGCCCTGTGCCCCCGCCCCCTTCCCTGCGGGTGGAGCATTGGTGCGGGCACTGCTGAAGCTGGGCCCTTGGTATGCTGCGTCCCTTCTCAGAAGCCATCCGGGCAGGAAGTGCAGCTTGGCCACGTGTGCACAGCATCGTCACTGGGCTGCCGAGGATCCTGCACACAGCCCGGGACGCGCCCCGGGACTCGGCCGGGCTTCGTGCCAGAGGCAGCACACAGGGGTGTTACACAAAGGTGCTTCTCTTCTTCTGGAAGCATCCTGCCACGGCTCCGTGGAGCCCGCCTGCCTCTGACCCACCCTCAGGAGCAGCTTGGGTGTGGCTGTTGCCAGTGCTCTGGCCCCAGACTGGGTCTTGGGTGACTGTGCTGCCCGGGGCTCCTGTTGCCTTCTTGGATGTGGACGCTGAAGCCTGTTCCGCAGACCGTGCAGCCTGGCCGTGGTGAGACTGCCAGTGTCCTGGGCTGGGCCTCAGGGATAGGTGCTTGGTGATTTTTACATTTTCATTGATTGGTTTATTTGAGGGGTTCGGGAAGAGGAGCAATGGGTATAAACTGATTGGTAGAGAGAGACCCAGGGGTGAGAGCTGTGGTGCAGTGGTTAAGCTGCTGCTTGCGATGCAACATCCCATATTGGAGCGCTGGTTCCAGTCCCGGCTGCTCTGCTTCTGATCCAGCTTCCTGCTGGTGCATTGGAAAGGGAGGAGATGATGGCCCGAGTCCTTGGGGCCCTGCCACCCTTGTAGGAGACCTGGATAGAGTTCTGGGCTTCTGGCTTTGGCCTGGCCCAGCCCTGGCCATTGTAGCATCTGGAGAGTGAGCCAGGGCATGGAAGATGTCTCTCCCTTTGTCACTCTGCCTTTCAAATGGATGAACGAGTGAACCAGCTTTTTAAGAAGATCTCCCTGCACTGGTTCACTCCCTGAATGCCCGCCGTGGCTGAGGTTAGTGTGGGCGGGGCCGTCCCTGCTGCCTCCCCAGGTCTGCGTTAGTAGGAAGCTGGAGTCAGGAATGGGGCTGGCAGCTGAACCCAGGTGCTCCAATATCAGATGTCAGCATCAACCACGGGCGAGACGCCCAGCCTGGACACTGGGTTTGTGTGGTCCGTGGGCGACTGAGGTCCTGCACGGGGCCACCTGTGTCACACTGTAGTCTGTGTTCTGCGAGCTCCTCACCAGGTTCTTCCCCGGGGTGCACGGGACCTGCACAGGGCACGTCCTCCTGTGCTGCCCCTCCCCCTCCCGGAGTCCGCCCTGGAGGGAGTGGGCTGAGCCCCAGCACGTCCAGGCCCTGTGCCGCAGCCTTTCCTGCCGTGCTGGGTGCTGGGTTCCATGGGGGGTGCTGCTGTTGCCCCCCAGGGCAGATTCCGGCTGACGCCGCCTCCTGCCCGTCTCATCGGCTTTGCTTCTTCCCAGAACCACCCACAGACTCTCCCTGGGGAGAGGGGATGGTTGTCAGTGGGTGGTACCACCTTTTTAGTTTTAAAAACATTTTTAAATTAAGAAATTTAAAATTAAAATGAAAGTTTAAGTCTACTTGCATATGGTGAAACTTTAAGCAGCATTAATAGCACACGTGGGGAAAGGCTGGTGACTTCCTGGGTGTGTGTTCACGGCTCTGCCCTGAGCTGTGGACCAGGAGGTGGCGCTGCTTTACCCTGTTTGTTGTCTCGCCAGCGATGGGCCTTGGGGACCCATCCCCATCAGCCCAGACCTGCCGAGTGCCTGCTGCGGGCCCGTGCTGTCCTCAGAGGTGTGTGTGGATGTTCCCACAGAGCATGGTGTTCCTGGCATGTGCATACCACATGTGTGTGGTGACGGCGAGTGTGTACCATGCGTGTGTGGTGATGGCGAGTGTGTACCATGCGCATGTGGTGTCGGTGCCGTGTGTGTCTTGTATGTGTGGTGTTGGTGAGTATGTACCATGAGTATGTGGTGTTGATGTGTGTATCTTGTATGTGTGATATTGGTGGCATCTGTGTCTTGTGTGTGTGGTGTCAGTGGGTGTGTACCATGCATGTGTGGTGTTGGTGGCACGTGTGTCCCAAGTGTGTGGTGTGGTGTCAGCATGTGTGTACCACACGTGCGTGGTGTTGGCAAGTGTGTACCAGGAGTGTGTGGTGTCGGTGGTGTGTGTGTCCTGTGTGTGTGGTGTGGTGTCAGTGTGTGTGTGTACCACGTGTGTCAGCAAGTGTGTACCACGTGTGTGTGATGTTGGCATGTGTGTCTTTGTGTGTGTGGTGTCAGTGAGTGTGTACCAGGTGTGTGTGGTGTTGGTGGAATGTGTGCACTATATGTGTGTGGTATCGGTTAGTGTGTACCAGGCATGTGTGGTGTTGATGTGTGTGGTATGGTGTCGGTGTGTGTGTACCACACATCTGTAGTGTCATCATGTGTGTACCACGTGTGTGTGGTGTTGATGGCGTGTACGTGTCACATGACCTCATGTCTGCAGTGTCTGTGTTGTTTTCAGGCTCTTGTCACCAGCAGGACCACAGCAGAGGTTCCTGGACATGGCCTCATGTGTGCGTGTCCGCCCCTGCCGAGGCGTTGCGGGTCAGGCGTGTGTCTGAGCTCCGGTTACTGCCGTCTTCGGCTTGGTTTCGGTGGTTTTCCTGGGAAGCTGGCAGCCTGGGCAGACGGCGGAGCTGCGGAGCTCTGTTCAAGCCGTGCTCCTCCGTTGCAGGTCGGCTGGATGATGTGGAACTGGATGGTGTCAGCTCTTGCCACAGGGGCCTCTGTGGTCCTGTACGACGGCTCCCCGCTGGTCCCGACACCCAGCGTGCTCTGGGACCTGGTGGACAGGATAGGGTAGGTACCCGCTGTGCTGCTCCTTGGCGCCATGGAGCTGGCTCTCTAGGCCAAGCCGCTAGGTGCTGTCCGTTCTCCAAGTCCCTGCGGGGGGCTGGGTGGTGGTGGGCAGAACCTGAGACATGGGTCCGCCCGAGAGGTCTGAGACATGGGATCCACCCGAGAGGTCGTCTGAGACACAGGGTCTGCCCGAGAGGCCGGGGTGGGCGCTGCTGCGGGGCACAGCAAGCTCCGGGGGGTTGGAGCGGCATCAGGAGACGGCACAGGATCTCGGTTCCTTCCTTCTAGAAATTTACTTAGAAAATGTTATTTACTCGTTTATTCTAAGTGTTTATTTGTTGGAGTTATTTATTAGAGCTCACTCATTCGCTCCCATCCCCTGGTTCACTGCTTGGATGCCCAGGATGGCTGGGACTAGAACCCAGGGGCTTGCTCCGGGTGTCCCCGTGGGTGGCAGGAGCCCAGTCACTTGAGCCATCCCCTGCTGCCCTCGGGGGTGCATCAACATGAGGCTGGAACCTGGAGCTGGCACCAGAGGGACCAGGCCCTCTGATACCGGACACAGACGTCCTCTTGGGCGACTTCTCTGCTGGTCCAGATTTCTCCTCTGTGTATTTATCTCTGTAAAAACTGTACAGTTAAGACGCACCGTGTAGCGTCTGCCAGGGCTGAGCATGTCCCTCCCTTGCGTGGCGGCACAGGCTGCACCTGTATCTCGAGTTTCCCACACTCCCAGGCTGCTCCCCGAGGCCCCAGCAGATGCCTGGCCCAGGGTAGTGTGTACGCACTGCCGACGGTGCCGTCATAGGCCGGACGCAGTAAGAGAGGGACACAACTAGTAAGAGCAGAACTCAGTAAAATAGGCTGGTTACGCCGACAACGGGCCGTGAGCTCGGCGAGCATGGTGAATGTGGCAGATGACGTTTCTGGACTGCAGTTGATGGCGATTGACAAACCTTGGGGAGCAAAACCCCGGGTCAGGAGCCACTGTGTGGGACCCAGCGCCAGCCAGTGCAGAGTCCCGCTTCTGTGACCAGGAAGCCCGCGCCGAGGGGAGAGGGGGCCCCTGGAGCCGGGTTGGGGGGTTCTGTGTGCTCAGGAGTGGAGTCGAGTCTGGTGGAGGCTGACTACGCAGGTGTATTCACAGAGGGCGGATGGGGGCCCGTGGTACTGGGGAGCCCTGCTGTCCCCAGCCAACCCTCTTAACCTCCTGTTAACTTGGGAGGGAACCGTGAGGAGCCGGTACCTCCCCGGCGCCTGGAAACTGTGAGAATGGGGAAGGAGGGGCAGCCTCGACCCCACCATTGTCACCTTCAGGAGCACCTATGTTGCTGTGCTTTGCTGACGGGTTAATGTCGACACTCAGCACCGTGGGTCCTGGGGTGCTGCGCCGGCTGTGGCCGGTGGACACTTCTCCCTCGGACGGGGGGCCTGTGAAGCCGAGTAGTAGCCCTCTCCGCTTTGTTGGAAATGGGTGAGGTCGGAATTCCAGGGGTGTCGATTTCATGGCCCTGTGGTCCCCCGAGACAGAATACTCTGCAGATGGGAAGGGGACGCTCCCGGTGCGCACGGGGGTTTGAAATAAGTACAGCACAGGGTGGAGGGAGCCCGGGTGCCCGCTCTGTGGTGGCGTCCGGGTGAGAACGTGCCGTGCCCTGTGAGTAGACGCAGGTGCAGGGACGTAAGCTCAGGTAAGGAGGAAGTCGGGTTCGCCCCAGGGCAACGCTGAGCCTTGAGGGTCGCAAGCTGCCATGCGAGTCGCCAATTGCAGACGGCTTTGTCTGCACCCGCTGGAGCCCTGAGTCCCTCGTTCTCTTTCCTGCCTGTGCCTTTAGCATCACCATCCTGGGAACAGGTGCCAAGTGGCTGTCGGTGCTCGAAGAGAAAGACATGAAGCCGGGTGAGTGCTCTCGGAGTTCCTGCCCCCGAGGTACCGGGCAGGGGGTGGGCGCCCGCGTGCCAGCCGTGGTTTCCATCTCCGTGTTTCTCCGCCCCAGTGGAGACCCACAGCCTGCAGACTCTGCGCACCATCCTGTCCACCGGCTCCCCGCTGAAGGCGCAGAGCTACGACTACGTCTACAGGTGCATCAAGAGCAGCGTCCTCCTGGGCTCCATCTCAGGTGCGGCTCCCGTGGGGCTGCGGGGGTGTGGGGTGGCGGGCGGGGTTCGGAGTGAGTTTGAAGGTGTGAGGAGAGGCCACCCCTGCCTCCTGACCCCTCTGGGGGCCCCTGTAAGTGAGCAGACCCTCTGGCCAAGCGAGTCCCTGCACTTGGCTTCACGCCGAGGCAGGGACGTCTCAGCACTTGGAACCCCAGCTTCCGAAAGCAGCTCCTGCTGGCAGTTCCACTTTGGTTATTTCACAAAAGAGAAAATGAAATCTAGCAGTACAAAGCAGCGTCCCATGTCTGCCTCACTATTAAGTGCCAGAGCGAGGCTTCAGCCCCCGCCAGCCAGTTCGCCGGCCAGGGGAGCTGAGTTGGGAAGGCCCAGTGTCAGCCTGAACCCCCTTGGTGGGGACGTGTGCCCTGGAGACCCGAGGTTTCACTGCTCACTGGGAGGGACTGCGCAGGGACCACAGTGTTGCTTTCGAGGTTACGGATGCGTGTTAGCACACAGGAGGCTCCACGGATGCACCCTCGGCATGGACACGTGGGGACAGCCACTGCCACGCTGTTGACGTTGGTGCCAGGGTAAATGGGCGTTCAGGGACACCCTTACTTTGTGTGCCATCACGAGTCACATGAGGAGAGCATTGGTTTGGAGAGAGACGTAATTACTGACATTAAAAGGTGGTTGTGATGTGTTGAGTGAAGAGAAGCAGTTGTAGGATCAGAGGGTCCTTTTTGTTCATTGGAAAGGGCGTGGATATGCACGTGCGTGTTACGTGTGCATGACAAGTCAGGGTTTCTCAGAACCGTGTTCTTTCTTTTCTTATTTATTTGAAAAACATAGTTGCAGAGAGGCAGCGGCAGAGAGGGAGAGAGAGACAGAGGTCTTCTATCCACTGGTTCACTCCCCAGATGGCCTTAATGGCTGGAGCTGAGCTGATCTGAAGCCAGGAGCCAGGAGCTTCTTCCAGGTCTCTCACGTGTGTACAGGAGCCCAAGGACTTGGGCCATCCTCTGCTGCTTTCCCAGGCCGTAGCAGAGAGCTGGATCGGAAGAGGAGCAGCTGGGACTAGAACCGGTGCCCATATGGGATGCTGACACTGCAGGAGGTGGCTTCACCTGCTGTGCCACAGCACTGGCCCTGGAACTGTTTTCTTAACATGAAGCCGTGTTGTGGGAAATAATTGGTGTTCGTGGGGACCAGTTCAGGGCCCACAAGGGATGCGGTCCTCTGGAGAAGATGCGGTCAGAAAGCCGATCCATTTCCGAGTCTGTGCCCGCGTCTCCCCGAGCAGCAGCTCCAGCCGGGCGCACTCGGGCCGGGCGCAGACCCCGGGTCTGTCTGGGAGGGGCCGGCACTGCCCTTCTGGGTTCTTCTTTGCTCTTTGCTGATGAGCGAGCGGTTTATCTTGGTCTCTGAATGTGAATTTCCCTCTGCCATTGCTTGCAGGTGGCACCGACATCATTTCCTGCTTCATGGGCCAGAATTCCTCCATCCCGGTGCACAGAGGGGAGATTCAGGCCCGGAACCTGGCCATGGCCGTGGAGGCGTGGGATGAAGAAGGTGACACTAACAGCTTTTCTCTCTGTGCCAGGGCTGGGGGTAACCTGGAAGCACTTGGACATGGTGATGGTTTCCCCAAGCAGCCCTGCCCTGGCAGGGTGGCCCCTGTCCCTTGCCGGCTGAGCCCTTGGCTTTAGGCCGCGAGCCTGGCTGTGTCCCCTGGTATGTGGCGTGTGCACCACGTGAGTTCAGACTCAGTTATTGAGCTGGGCTGCCCCGTTTCTGTGAGGCAGGGGACAAGCTGGTAGCAGTGGTGACGGCACCAGCTTGGAGCCGGGGGTCTCGAGCAGGTCACCAAGAATGCTGCCAGCGACCTTTCTGGAAGGTGCCTCTTATTTTGGGAGGAGGGCTTTGCTGGTTTGCTGTGCAGAGAGCGATGTGCTCCTAGGTGTTCTTGGCTCCCGTGTCTGCTTCCTTCCTGGTGTCTGGGGCCTGTGCGGGAGGGAAACCCCTCCCCTGAGAGGGACTCCCCAAGGACCGCTTATCCTGCTCTCAAAATGATCTGCGGCCTTGGGGAAGGTGCGGGCCGAGGGCCTGCTGGCTCGCCACTCCTGGGCGTGCCGTTGCCAGGGTGCCCTCCCACCCGCTCTCACTGCCCTCTGCAGCCTGTGCTGTGCTGGGCCGTGATGTTGGCCGCTGGAGGGACCCAGGGCAGCCTCTCCAGAGAGAAGGCCCCTGTGGGCAGGCCCCACATCCGGGAGAAACGCCCCACATGTGAACAAGGGGGTCGGTGCAAGAAAGCTGTCTGCGTGAGGCTTAGAAACAGCAGAGGAGCTCGGTACCGCCCAGGGCTCGGGTGGCTGCGCTGTGTGTTCCGTCACGCCTGGCGGTCTGGGAGCCCTGGAGCACTGGCTGTGGGAAGCTGTGTGGGGAGCAGTGCTGGGCTCGGAGCAGGGTCAGTGATGGTGGAGGAGAAGAGGGTGCGGCGTGCTGGTTCAGTGTCTCCTCTCCCCTCCCAGGACGGGCAGTCTGGGGACAGAGTGGAGAGCTGGTGTGTACGAAGCCGCTTCCCTGCCAGCCCACGCACTTCTGGAACGACGAGAACGGGAGCAAGTACAGGAAGGCATATTTCTCCAAGTTCCCAGGTGGGTCGCCGGTGAGCCCGCAGTGCTGCCCGGACCCTGCCCGGCAGGGCCTCTAGAGGAGGGGAGGCCCCCCTGCCAGAGGCTCTGTCAGTGTCCCCTTACGCTCGGCTCGAAGCCTCCATCTGAGGTTGGTGCGGTCCCAGCCGTAGGGGCCCAGAGCTGCCGGGAGCTGCCGGGAGCTGCTGGGAGCCTCAGCTGTGCCTGGGTGAAGGCGGTGCGTGGGACCGGATCATGTCTGCCTGGCTCGGGTCTCTTCCTCTCCGTCTGCCATGCCTCCACCCAGTCCTGGAAACGTTGGGGGAAGAGCGCTTCTGTGCCAGGCGGGTGTGCAGCAGCTGTGTCCTGTCCCACAGGCTGACCCCATGCATTCTGTCGTTTGAGGGATGCCTTGCCCCAAAGCAGGGGCGTCCTCTTGCAGGCCTGGTTCCTGCCTCCTGCTCGTCTTGTTTCAGCAGCGCTTGGCGTTGTTGCTGCTGTGAGACTCACCCTTGAGCAGGCTTCTGCCCAGGGTCGCTTGTGCTAAGCGCTTGCTTGCTTTCTTCACATCTCTAGGAAGGTATTGGGGTTTTTTATTCAAGGAGTTACATCTTTAAAAAAAATGATTGATTGCATTTTATCTGAAAGGCAGAGAGATGGACAGATGGAGAGCGATCTTCCTTCTGTTGGTTCACTCCCCAGATGCCAACAACAGCCAGGGCTGAAACCAGGATCTGGTTCTCCCATGGAGGTAGCAGGGGCCCAGGTACTTGAGCAGCCCTGCCGCCTCCCAGGCAGTGCACCAGCAGGGAGCTGGGTCAGAGCAGAGCTGGCACTCAGGCCGGCAGCTCTCACAGGGGACGTGGGTATTCCGAGTGGCGACTTAACTGCCATATTTCTGTTCTTGCCTTGGCTGCCAGGAAACTCCGAGCTGAAGTCGTTGCTTTGTTGTAGTGATTTGATCAGGGTTTCTGATTCTCTAAATAATCCTGTCACGAAGGCAGGTGTGGCCTTCGTCTCCGCGAAGGGTCGGCCGTGGCTGTAGCCGGGACGTCTCGTGAGCAGACGCCCCGAGCTGTTCTCGCAGCTAAGTGCTGGAGAGGGCCAGCGTCTGGGGCCCCGGGCGGGAGGAGGTGCTGCCGCCAGTGCTCTTGCTCAGCGCATGTCCCTCCCTGGGCTGCGGTGGCAGTGGCCACAGACGACGCCCGAGTCACTGCGGAGCCCATGCAAGTGTGCTTGCTCTGGCCACGTGGACCCTGCCCTCCTGTGGGCCGCCGGCTACTCCTACGTGTGGCAGGTGTGGGGAAGGACCCTTTCCTCTTAAATGTGGAAGGGGCGGGGTTATGCCCGCAGCTGGGTTCTCCCTCTCAGTGCTGAGACCCAGCCGAACACGGGGCTGGAGTGGGGCTGGCTGACCACGTGGGCTCGGCTCGGGGTGGTGCTCTGTCCGAGTCTTGTTCTTCCCTCTTCCCTGCCCATCACGTCCCCTGGTTTTACCTGCTGGTCGGCCCTCTCTCCACGAGGCTGAGGCTTTAGTGTATCTGGGACTGGGCAGTAGCCCCCTGCCCCGTCACACAGCTTGTGTGTTCTGTGCTAGGACCTGACCCCAGCCCCTCAGACCCAGGCCCTTCCGCTGCCCCCAGATGCTCACTTCCATAGGCCTTGCTCGTCTCCCCACCTCCAAATGCACCCCTGACCTCCAGGATCTGGTGGGGCCGATCCTGCCGAGCTGGGAGTGGTCATTCTCCCCACCAGCATGGGGCAGAGCTGGGTGAGCAGCAGCCCCCACTAGGGGGTGCTGGAGAGACAGGGATGGCTGGTTCACTTCTGCCCCCCACCTACCAGCCCCCAGCCCCACACCACGCCCACCAGCCGGCCGGCGTCCCCGCGCTGTCTGGCCTGTGTCTGCAGGTGGCTGCTCGCGGTGACACAGCTCCTCTGCCTTCTCTCAGGTGTCTGGGCGCACGGCGACTACTGCAGGATCAACCCCAAGACCGGGGGCATCGTCATGCTGGGCCGGAGGTAAGGGTCTGCAGGGCAGGTCTCTCTTCCCACAGCCCCTCCCAGGGGTGTCCGGGAGGGCAGAGGGGGCGCCTCCCAGGCGAGGAGCAGCTGTCCTGGGCCCCTGCGCTGGCCATCGGGGGTCTCCCACTTCTGCCTCAGCCCACACGGGGCCTCCGGCTGAAGACCCCATCCTCAGTCTGTAACTTTGTGGGCTGTCCCCAGTCCTGGGCCCTGGAGTGTGGGCTGGGCACGGGGGGTGGGGCGGCAGAGGGGTGGTGGCTTTCTCACTGCCTGGTGTTCACGACCCCTCCTGTTCCAGCGACGGCACGCTCAACCCCAACGGAGTGCGGTTCGGCAGTTCGGAAATCTACAACATCGGTATGGGCTTCCTCCCTCCCTCAGGTGCCAGGGAGTGGCCTAGCAGGGGCATGACTGGGTGGGAATGGGTGTCCCCAGCCTGTCCCCCTTGAGAACACCGCTGCCCATGGTGCTGTAGCTCACGACGCCCAGAGCGGGGCTGTGAGTGACGTGGCCCATCCCTGTCCCCCTGGGTCCTCCCGGTGAGTGCGCTCAGGTTGGGAACTGTGTCTCCTCTTTGCTGGGAGGAAGCAGAAGCACAGCGCCATGCAGGACACCGTGTGCAGACAGTGCAGGCCCCTGGGCCCCCTGACCACCCAGCAGAGCCCGTCCAGCCCAGGGACTCAGGCCCAGCCTTCCTGGGAGGGGTCTCCTACCCGGGCCCAGGCCAGAGCCCCAGAGTGATGCTGCCTTGTGGCCCCTCCCTGCATCAGCACTGCCCATGCGGGGCCTCCTCCTGGAGCCTGCCCCCCACCGCCTCCCCGGTGATGGGGTCTCTGCTTGCTCCCCCGGCGAGGGCTCTGGGAGGTGCATCGGCTTCCAGCCTGAGTCCGGCCCTCTGCGCCCTGCCCCTCTCTCCACAGTGGAAGCCTTTGAGGAGGTGATGGACAGCCTGTGCGTGCCCCAGTACAACAGGGACGGCGAGGAGAGGGTCATCCTCTTCCTGAAGATGGCTGCGGGCCACACCTTCCAGCCGGACCTGGTGAAACGGATCCGGGACGCCATCCGCCTGGGCCTGTCAGCGCGGCACGTCCCCAGCCTCATCCTGGAGACCCAGGGCATCCCGGTACGACCGTCTCCCACCCCCCGCCTGCACACCCAGCCTCTCTCCTGTGCTTTGTAGTGAGGGGGCCACGTTGCCTGGCAACACTGCCTGCCTCTCCGCCGTCCTTGCTGCCCCCAAGCTTGCTGCTAAATGGTGGGCCCCTGAGGCCTGGAGCAGCCTGGCCCCCAGGCCCCGCCGGCCTCTCCCCTGGTGGCTCTCTGTGTTCTCAGGGTTATTAATGAGGGAATGAATTTGACCCGTGGAGAGCTGCTGGAGCACTGGTGCTCCTGCCGCGGGGCGGGGGCGGGGGGTTGTCACGGTCCCAGCTGGGAGCCCAGCTTCAACTTGCCCTGGGTACAAGTCACTGCCTTGATAGGCTGTGCCCGTGTGCCCGTGTGTGCCTGTGTGTGCCTGCGTGTTATCTAAACACGCAGACTTGCTGAGGGCTCCATCTGAAGACCACGGGAGCAGGGCCACCTGGTTTGCAGGTGGAGCTGACGTGGGCCTGAGCAGGGCTGAGCTGGGAGATGCAGTTAGAGGGAGGAATTCACTAGAAATACAGCAGTGCCAAAGCCTGCAACTCCCTTGAATCTGAGGTCCCTGGAACCTGCTGGGCCATTTTCTTCACCTTAGAAACGTCGTCAGCCTAACCAGGAGTGGGAGTGGGGAGAGCGCTGACGCATGGCGTACCTGTGTGGTACACCTGCCTGCACAGGGGGTGCCTAGTGCACATGCCACCCGGTCGCTCCTGGAGGCCGCTCCTGCCTCTCTCCTTTCCCACTGCTGGGACACCTGCCTCCTCTTCTGGCCCTGCCGCATCTGTCCACAGTTTTGGCGCTGTGTGGGCGGAGCCTCACAGCTGGGTGCTTTCTCTTCCTCCCTTGCTCTGTTTTCAGAGCGAGCTCTCCTTGGAGACATGGCCCTCTCTGGGGAGAAGGTGCTTTGTGGATGAGTGATACCTCCTGTCTTCCCAAAGGCAGTCCGAGGTTTTCTGGCCCAAGCCGGTTCTGCCTGCTTGGGGCACTCACAGGAACCAGAGCGTCATTGTGTTGGAAAAAACCCTTGTGTGCTTTGCTGCCAGAGTGGTCACCCCAGGCTCACTGGATCTCGGGCACAGTGGGCAGTCTGTCTGAGAGAGCCAGGACAGCAGCAGCACTCTCGCGCAGGTGCGGCCTGTCTTCCCTGAGGCCAGTGCTCCGTGCAGGCACCCTGAGGCTCACTCGGGTTTTCTAGTGCCCTGGGATCTTGAGACCCCCATGTTCCAGGTCATGCAGGAGCAGATCTGCTTGTGTGGCTGAGCTGGGGGGCGGCTGGCCCCACCTCTGCACGGAGGGGGCTGTGGAGTGGCCCTGGGCCACCCTGGAGGTCAGAAAGGACGAGCGAGGGTCCACTAGGAGGGCCCGGGGCTGTGCTGGGGCAGGAGCCTTGCAGGGGTGGTTTTGGGGAGGCCTCCTCATGCCAGCGCCAGCAGTGCACCCAGGCCTGCTTATCCGTGCACCACTTGGCACTTGGAGCTGCGGGCGCTGCCTCTGCACCTGGAGCAGGCGCCATGGCAGCACTCACAGGGCAAGGCCTGGGGGCTCTCAGAAGATGCACGGGGGTGGGGCCTTTCCTGTGTCCCATCTGGGCTAACCCCTGGGCAGGGTGGCCCTTACCACTGCTGACCCTGGCATTTCCTGCGAGGATCTTCACACATACGGCACTGTTCCTTAGCCTGGCCCCACCTCTTCCTTTTGTTCAAATGTTTGTTATTTCTGTCCACGTGAAAGGCAGAGTGATGGAGAGATAGGCAGAGACGGGAACACAGAGAGGCAGAGAGAGCTTCCGTTTCCTGTCACTCCCCAAATGCCTGCGGCAGCCAGGGCTGGAGGAGGCCAGAGCCAGGAGCCAGGGGCTCCATCTGGGTCTCCCACATGGTGACGGGGCCCAAGCACCTGCGCCATCTGCTGCCTCCCATGCGCATCAGCAGGAAGCTGGCAGCAGAGTGGTGAGACCCTGACGGCCCCTCTGCCCCTTCCCCTGAGGCCGGCTGTGGGCAGTGGACTCAGCATCCCCGAGCCTCCTTGGCCTCATGTCTGAGGTGGTGGACGGCAGCTGCGTGGTGAGTGTCGCGGGCCTGGGCGCAGACGTAGCCGTGGCCCTCCTGTGTCTGCTGCTTTTGGCCTGTGGCCCTGCTCTGGGTGCCTCACCTGCGATGTCCTCCGCTCTCTGCCCAAGGGTCTGAGAGGCTGCCCCAAGGTGCCCGTGGCTCCCTCTGGCTCCCGGCTTCACCACGGCAGCAGGAACCTGGTGGAGATGACTTGTGTTGCCATCCACATCTCTCTGTCTTGAGTGGAGGCCCCTGTTGGCCCAGCAGCAGGTGCTCAGACGTGGGGGTGGGCACACCCACTTCACAGATGAGGACTCTGCGGCAGGGGTTCTGCCCAGGGAAGGGGCGTCTGGAACCCGCTCCGCCTGCCGCTGACCCCGGGCCACACGTTGGCAGTCGCTCTTGGACTCGGCTGTGGGGAGCAGGTGTGAGCCTGGAGGGCCCCTGTCTTGAGTCCCTAGGTCCCTTTCTGAGAGAGGCCCACGTGGGAGCTGAGGGGTTCTACCCTTCCCCAGGAGACGGTGCCAGCCTGTTTGTCACCAGCTGGAGGGTGGGGCTGATCCGTCCGTGGGCCGCACTGGTGGCGTTTGTGTAATGCTCTGTCACGCGGGAGGCACACAAGACATTTGCACGTCCCGGTGAGAGGCTGGAGGCACATGCCTAACTGACAGGTGCTCCCTCGGAAGCAGTGCTTAGAGCCTTAATTAGTTCACACGTAACTCATTTTCTTAAAACGAATGAATTTTTTTAAAGATTTATTTATTTTACTTGAAAGAGTTACACAGAGAGAGGAGAGGCAGAGAGAGAGAAAGTGAGGTCTCCTATCTGCTGATTCACTCCCCAGGTTGCCGCAACGGTCGGAGCTGCGTCGATCCGAAGCCAGGAGCCAGGAACTTCCTTCCGGTCTCCCACGCGGGTGCAGGGGCCCAAGAACTTAGGCCACCTTCCACTGCTTTCCCAGGCCACAGCAGAGAGCTGGATCGAAGTGGAGCAGCCGGGTCTCGAACCGGTGCCCATGTGGGATGCCAGCACTGCAGGCAGCGGCTTTACTCGCTACACCACAGCAGCAGCCCCAAATGAATGAATTTAATTACATCTTAGGTAAAAAAGAAATAGTGCCGCCGGCGCCGTGGCTGAACAGGCTAATCCTCAGCCTGCAGCGCCGGCACCCCGGGTTCTAGTCCCGGTCGGGGTGCCGGATTCTGTCCCGGTTGCCCCTCTTCCAGGCCAGCTCTCTGCTATGGCCCGGGAGTGCAGTGGAGGATGGCCCAAGTGCTTGGGCCCTGCACCCCATGGGAGACCAGGAGGAAGCACCTGGCTCCTGCCTTCGGATCAGCGCGGTGCGCCGGCCGCAGCGGCCATTGGGGGGTGAACCAACGGCAAAAGAAAGACCTTTCTCTCTGTCTCTCTCTCTCTCTCACTGTCCACTCTGCCTGTAAAAAAAAAAAGAGAAATAGTGCCAGTGCAGTGGGCACTCAGGGGACTGGCGGCCTGCCTCTATGGCTAATGGTGGCCTCAGCCGTTTCTGGCCTGTGAACTCACCCCTGCCACCCAGAGCCCCTGGGTGCCACACACGAGACACGCCTACTGGAGTCTAGTGTCTGCCAGCAGTTGTGAGAGGCCTTGGGAACTCCTGGGGCCAGGGCTGAGTCGGTGGCCATGGCTGGTCCTCCTGTTGGGTTCGAGTACAGTGAAATGAGCAGCCTGGCCGACTCTGTTTGCTGTGCAGTTGCCTGGGACAGCGCCGAGACGGTGGGCCCACCTGCAAGCTGGCGTGTCTCCCCCTCATGACAACCACTGCTCATCTTCTGTGTGCTCAGCGCACTTGCTGTAGGTGACCTCGTGTGGGCTAGCCTTTCCCAGGGCAATGCCCGTGTTCCAAGCACTGGACGATGTGTTTGAAATGCTTTTTTTTTTTTTTTTTTTTTTGACAGAGTGGACAGTGAGAGAGACAGAGAGAAAGGTCTTCCTTTACCATTGGTTCACCCTCCAATGGCTGCCGCGGCCGGCGTGCTGCGGCTGGCGCACTGTGCTGATCCGAAGGCAGGAGCCAGGTGCTTCTCCTGGTCTCCCATGGGGTGCAGGGTCCAAAGACTTGGGCCATCCTCCACTGCACTCCTGGGACACAGCAGAGAGCTGGCCTGGAAGAGGGGTAACCGGGAAAGAATCCGGTGCTCTGACCGGGACCAGAACCCGGGGTGCCGGCGCTGCAAGGCGGAGGATTAGCCTAGTGACCATGGCGCCGGCCCCGAAATGCTTTTCTGACTTACAATATTGTCAGTGTAGAAACAGGATTAGGGGATGTACCTGGGGCATCTCATTCCAACCAGCTCCTCGCTGTGAGCTGAAAACGCATATGGACGGGGCATATAGCCCACACTGCGCATCAGGGGCCTGGCTTCAACTCCCAGCCCTGGCTACCGACTGCAGCTGCCGCCCACTGCTCCCGCACACCCAGCTCTGGCCCCGACTGCCGCGCACTGCTCACGCACACCCAGCTCTGGCCCCGACTGCCGCCCACTGCCCATGCACACCCAGCTCTGGCCCCCACTGCCACCCACTGCTCCCGCACACCCAGCTCTGGCCCCGACTGCCGCCCACTGCTCCCGCACACCCAGCTCTGGCCCCGACTGCCGCGCACTGCTCACGCACACCCAGCTCTGGCCCCGAATGCCGCCCACTGCCCACGCACACCCAGCTCTGGCCCCGACTGCCGCTCGCTGCTCACGCACACCTGGGAGGTAGTGATAGTGGCTCAAGTGGTTGGGTTCCTACCACTCATGTTGGAGACGTTGACTGAGTCCTGGCTCCTGGCTGTGGCCCCAGCTGTTGTGGGCATTTGTGAGTGAATAGTGTGTGGATGCTTTCTCTGGCTCTGTCTCTCTCTGCCTCTCAGAACAAAAGAAAGCACATTTAATACACTTCAGTGAGTTGTAAGTCAACTCCTGGTGAGTGAGGGATTGTCTGCCTAATGAAGTGATGGTGATAAGAGTCAAACCACTGTGCCTGTGCGCCCTGGGGCTGGTGCCGTCATACCCCCCATTTCTATTCAGGAGCCAAATTCAGGGTAAGGAATTTGCCAGATGTGGTGGCTTCCTTCCTGTTGGGATTTAGGAAGAATTGTGGATCTCCATCGTGTCTGGGCAGAATTCTGAATTCAGAGAGACTTTGTCTTGTTTGCCAGTTGGGAACTGTGTGGCAGTCAGCCTACCCCAGGGCCTGGGGGCTGTGAGCCAGCCGGCTGGGTTCCAGGGCCCTGAGTGGCAGCAAGAGGAAACCTGGGGACCATGGGCGGGTCATGCAGATGGAGCTGGTATTGGGCCTGGGCCAGGACACTGCCCCTTGGAAGAGCAGGGTGCTCTGAGCACTTGGCCGCGGGCGTGCCTCTGGGGGCGTGGCCTGGCTGTGGGTCTGAGCTGAGGGTTCTGTCCCCTTTCTCCCCTCCCCTCGCAGTACACACTCAACGGCAAGAAAGTGGAGGTGGCCGTGAAGCAGGTCATTGCGGGGAGGGCCGTGGAGCATCGCGGGGCCTTCTCCAACCCCGACACCCTGGACCTCTACCGGAGCATCCCTGAGCTGCAGGACTTCTGAGTTGGCCTGGCCTGCGTGCCGCCCGCCCCACGCCTGCCCACGGGGCCTGGAGAAGAAGCGCTGCTGTTTCGTTGTTGGATCTCCCAGGGATTTGGGTCTTCCGAGCGCTGGCCTGGTGGTGACCTCCAGAGACGGCAGGTGGCCCAGCGCTAGGTGTGGCTTCTGAAGCAGGCGCAGCCCGGAGGGGCCCAGGTGCGGGGCTGGAGCGCGCGCCCTGTTGTTCACTTTCACTCCTCGCAGGTGCAGGTCTGTTTCTCTCCTTTCTGTGTGCTTCTGGCTCCCCTGTTTGCCCTCAGGGCCCGTCCGCCCCACGCTGAGCACTGACTCTTAGAAGGGAACAGCCCAGGAGGGCTCGGCGCCATCTTTGCACAGGTGACAGCCAGGCCCCCACAGCCAGGACGCGGTTCTGAGCCTGTGTCACACTCCAGCCTTGCCCTCTGACACACAAGTGGACGCCACTCCTTAGCAGGGTCCCCAGGGTGCAGCCATGGATGCTTGTAATGTTCTGTTGGTGCCTGGTGTGTGTCCATGTGGAGCTCTGGGGGCTGCCTCCTCTCCCTCTTGGGGCTGTCAGGGAGCCCTGTGGGCTGCGGCCTCAGGGGACAGAGCTGCCCAAGGGGTCCCCGGTGTGTTGGTGCTGACGCCATGGACGTCAGCGCCTGTCAGTGGCATCCTGGGTTCCTGGCTGGCAGCTCTTGTGTACTTTTCGGTTTAGCACGTAATGTGTGTCTGTCTTCCTGATGTTCGTGTCTTATGTTTTAAGACTGAGCACAATGAAGTACTTTATGAATTCCTTTTCTTCTGGATGATAAAAATATGGGGGGGGAGGTGCTATGAGGAATTCTATGCAATAAACATACCTGTGGGTGGGTGGCACCCACCTGTACCGCGTGTGGCGTGCCTGTGTGATCCCGCTCGCTCTGCGGTACCCTGGACTTGTTGGCCCCACACTGCCGGGGCCACCTATGTTGTGGCTGCTGGCCAAGCACCGCTGCTCTGGGCCTCCCCGACCCGGGCTCCCCCACAGCCAGCCTTGGACCTGGCCTGCTGTCCTTTGTCACCACAGGGCTCTGTCTGCTTCCCGTGACCACCTCCGGCATGGCCCAGTGTCCATCGCATCACTGCACAGGAAGCTGGCCTGGGCTGTGCTCCCAGGGTGGGGCGGCAGTGCCCACTGCTCTCTTCTGCTCTCTGGCCTTGTCCAAAGTGTGTGGCTGGCCCCACCTCCAGCCATTCCTGAGCCTTCTGGGGTGGGGGAAGTGGCAGGAGGGCTGGGCACAAAGCAGAGCTGCCTCCCACATCTGCTCCCATTAATTGCAAAACGCTGGCTTTTCCGGAAAGCCTTCGGCTGGTATCATTGGCCAGCACCCGGCCATCAGCTGGCCATGGAGCTGCAGAGCTGGACACCAGGGCCTTTGGCCTGCCAGTCCCCTGTGGCTGCTGCAGCCAGTCCCACCCACTGGTGGATCAGACAGCCCTCCCCTCCATTCCTGCCGTTCTGGAGGTCGGCATTCAGTGACGTGGGTCTCGCTGGCAGAGAGTAGGTATCAGCGGGGCTGCCTCCTTTTGGGGTCTCCAGAGGACTCCTCCTGCCATTTGAGCTGCTAGAGGCCGAATGTGTCCCTCTGCTGGTGGCTGGCCCTCCAGCCCAGAGGCCGACAGTGGTCGTGCCCTGACCTCCTCCTGGAGACTGCGGTTACACTGCGCCCATTCAAGGGATCCAGGATGATACTCCCCCACCCCACTTTCTAAGTAGAACATTGTAGTGTTATTTGAAAGGCACACATGCACACAGCGAGAGTGAGCAAGCGAGAGATTCCTGATTCACTGATTTCCCCCCAAATGCCAGCAGTAGCTGGCTGGGCCAGACCCACACAGGAGCTGGGAACTCCATCTGGGTCTCCCCTAGGCAGGAAGCCAACTACAGGAGCCATCACCTGCTGCCTTTCAGGGTGTTCGTGAGCAGGAAGCTGGGGTTGGGGGTGGAGCTGGGACTCAAGCTCACACAGATGTGGGCTCTGAGTGTCCCAAGGGGCAGCTTTTTTTTTTCTTCTAATATTCGTTTATTTGAATGGCGGAATCAGAAAGGGAGAGACAGATCTTCCACCCACTGGTTCACTCTCCAGTGGCTACAGCAGAGGATCCCCAAACTCCATTTGGGTCTCCCATGCGGGTGGCAGGGACCCCAACACTTGGGCCATCCTCCACAGCTTTCCCCAGATGCATTGGCAGGGAGCTGGATCGGAAGTGGAGCAGCTGGGACTCCGACTGGTGCTTGCCTGGGACGCTGGCGTCACAGGCGGCGGCTGAACCTGCTGCAGCACAGCGCTGGTCCCCCAGACGGCGTCCTACCCGCCGCTCCAATGGCGCTGCTGAGCTCCCCACTTAGTCTGAAGCTGTGATCTCCCCCACCCCCATCCGGGTTCCCTAACATCCACGGGCTTGGGGGTGGGGCTGGGGTGACTCTGGGGGCTCCCGCCAGGACCTGCGAGGCCCTCTTCCCCCACCGGCGGCGTGGAGACCCCCGTCGTGGTGACAGCGCCGAGGAGCCATTATGCCTTAATCAGTGTGCCCTTTCCTCCCGGCTAGTCAGCCCAAGCTGGCGACAGCTTCATTAAGGAGACAGATGGTCTGAGCCACAGCCGCACGGACGCACGCAGGGCCTGGCCCGCGTCAACGTGCCTTGGCTCCAGCACCACTCCTTAAGATCCCCACTGGCTGCTGGCTGCTGCCCTTCCCTCTGCCGCGGTGGCCGGTGGCTCTGGGGCATCTCTTGCTAGCCGCTCCTGGAGGTGTCAGGATCTGCCAGGGGGCTGCCGGGATGCTGCTCTCTCCAAGGCCCTGGGTCTGTGAGCAGCTGCTTCTCCAGGCCCCTCCTGCCCACCTGCAGGTCTCTCTCCCATCCTCCCAGTGCTCGCCCGGCTCAGGGGCCCAGGCGCAGGGTCTGTGCGCTCCAGCTGTGCTCCCGGCCCTTGGGGTGGGCCCAGGCACCCAGCCCCATAGCAGGTGTCTCAGAGCCTCGCCGTGGCTGAGGATGTGCACGGGGGATGCTGTCCTTGGGCTTTAACTGCTGGGGTGAGGGTCTCAGCTGTACCCCTAGTGTCTGGGCTCCAGTCCCGAGAAGGCGGTCGCGCGCAGAGCACAGAGGCATTGTGTCCATTGCAGGTCCCCAGGTCGTGCACGCTCACCCAAGAACCCGGGCTGCCCTGTTTGGGATTGAGCCAATGCTGGTGTGGAGGTCTGGTCCACGTGGCTGATGTTCGCTTTGTTCATGCTGGGACAGGGAGGTGGCACAGAGGAGGTGACCCTGTCCATTCTCCTCTCCTGGCCACCCCTGCCATCTGCGTGGCCTCTGCCCGCCCAGGACGCCGGTGGTGGGGAGGGAGGGGCTGCAGTCTGGCTGTGATCTGGCTCCGGAGTTTATGTGTGACATAAACCCCAAAGTCCTAAATTAGTGGTACTGAGAGTGAACATCCAGCCACGGCGTTTAGGAAGTGGGCCTCGTGGGAGCTCCTCAGGTCAGGGGGCGCGTGCTCAGCAGCTCGTGCTCAAAGCCTGAAGCTGAGCTCACCAGCAAGGCCACCTACCGCAGGACGAGCCCTGGGCCCCTCTGCACAGCCGCCCATTGCCCTCTGCTGCCCTCACTACGTGGTCAAGCCAGCGTGGCCATCAGATCTCAGACTTGACCCTCCAAAACTGTCTCAAGTAAAACTTCTCAGGGCAGGCGTTTGGCACAGTGGTTAAGATGCTGCTTAGGGGGTCGGCGCTGTGGCATAGTGGGCTAAGCCTCTGCCTGTGGTACTGGTATCCCACATGGATGCCAGTTCTAGTCTCCGCTGCTCCTCTTCCGAACCAGCTCCCTGCTGTGGCCTGGGAAAGCAGTGGAAGATGGCCCAAGTTTAGGCCTCTGTACCTGTGTGGGAGACCCGGAAGAAGCTCCTGGCTCCTGGCTTCAGATCGGCTCAGCTCCAGCCAATGCGGCCATTTGGGAAATGAACCAGTGGATGGAAGACTTTTCTCTCTGTCTCTCCCTATTTCTCTCTGTAACTTTGCCTTTCAAAGAAATAAATCTTAAAAAAAAAAAAAAAAAAAAGATGCTGCTTAGGATGTCTGCATCCCACATTGGGTTCTGGGTTTGAGTCTCGCTCCATCCTGATTCCAGTTTCCTGCTGGTGCGCCCATGAAGACAGCAGGTGATGGCCGCAGACTTAGGGCCCCTGCCACCCATGTGGAAGGCCTGGCTCAGCCCAGGCTGTTGCAGGTATCTGGGGGAATGAACTGCGAGATGGGAGCTCATTCTCTCCCCTCCAGCCCTCTCTCTCTCTCTCTCTCTCTCTCTCTCTAAGATTTATTTACTTGAAAGGGTTACAGAGAGGCTGAGGCAGAGAGAGGTCTCTGTTCACTGATTCACACCCCCAGATGACCGCAGTGGCCCAAGCTGCGCCAATCCGAAGCCAGGAGCTTCCTCTGGGCCTTCTGTGCGGGTGCAGGGGCCTAAGGACTTGGGCCATCTTCTACTGCTTTCCCAGGCCATAGCAGGGAGTGGATGGGAAGTGGAGCAGCCAGGACTTGAACCGGCGCCCGTATGGGATGCCGGCACTGCAGGCGGCTGCTTTACCCGCTATGCCGCAGCACCAGCGCCCCCACCCTGTCTTAAATAAAACAAACCAACCACCCTTTTCCTTGTATGAGTTGGCTCATGCATTTCCACGCAGTGATGAAAATCTGACTAATGTGGGTGGGAGTCGCTGTCCCTCCCAGAGGGATGAGGGACTCTGGCTGCCTCAGCCCTTCTGCACCTGTCGCAGCCTGGCTGTCCCTCCCCCAGCCCGAGCGTGCGGTGAGCATGCAGAGGTGGGGATGGGGAGCTGCCTGTGTTTGCTCTGCAGTGACTTGAACTGAACTGTGAAGTTGTGAGACAAACTGGTTGGTTTTTGGAATGCTGTGGTGTACGTGTGTTTGAGTGTGCACACTTGTGCGCCCGTCAAAGCTGTCAGCATGCAGTGTCTGTCTCAGCCCTGGGCGAGCACTGGGAGCCCAGGGCCCACTCCTGGGCAGGTGAGCAGGGAGGTCTCCCACCTGCACAGAATCCCGTCCCCTCGCGGCTGCTCAAGGACCTTGGCTCTGTGCGCCCTCAGCAGTTTCCAGTTTGGGGACAACGCTGTGTCCCAGGCAGGTGTCTTTCCTTGGGTGTTTTGCAGAGCCAGGGACAGGTGTGTAGTGTCTGGTCCCCAGGGCAGGTGCACCCACTGGGCCGGAAGCTCTTCAGATGGTCATGGGGGCCTCCGTCAGGCAGAAGACACAGCTGGGGCAGGGGGACGAGGCCGCCATGTGGATCAGAGGACAGCGGCCAGGCAGAGGACCTGAGAGGGGCAGGACTGACCTGGAGGAAGGAGAAGGGCTATTTTGAGGACACAAGCAAGAGCGCCAGGCCGGTTTTGGCTCAGAGGACTTGTCAGCGGGGAGTGTTTATGGCCTTGAGCCAAGGGCAGTTCTTTTGGCCGACCTCGGTCAGGTCGGCAGGGCTGGGTCTGGGTCGGGTGCTGGGGGTACAAGACCGAGGTGTCAGCTCGCTGCCTCCCTCTGGGCTGTCTCCTTGCCCTGAGAGCCCTCACATGGCACGAGGGCAATTCTGTTTGAAAATCCCCTGTCCCTTCTGTCTTCCTGTAGTCCCTGTCTCTGACTTTTTGCCTAAGTTCCGCCTGGGGAGGAGTCTGTTTGGCCTGGCCAAGGTCATGTGTTCACCTCTGAACCAATCCCAGACCAGGAGGATGGAAGATCCTGGTTGGCCACATCTGGATCTGCTGGGGCTGGGCCAGCCCAACTTGAAACAGGTGCAGTGCAGGCCGGGGCAGGTGGCCCTAGCAGGGTGCCGATGCCAGAGGAGGGCGAGCGTGGATTCTCCGTGGGTGCCAGCACCCGCTCCACACAAGCCCTGGGCCTGCGCCGAGTGGCAGAATTCCAGGTCATGGAGAGGCATTATTGCTGTTTTTGTTTTGTTATTGTTTATTTTCATCTACTTGAAGGGTAGAGCAATGGAGAGAGAATCTTCCATCTGCTGGTTCGCTCCCCAAATGGCTGCGACAGCCAGGGCTGGGCCAGGCTGAAGCCAGGAGCCAGGAGCTCCGTCGGGGTCTTCCACAGGGGTGGCTGGAGCCCAAGCACTTGAGTCACCCCCTCCCAGATGCATTGGCAGGAAGTGGATCAGAAGAGGAGCTGATGCGCGGATGCGGGACGTGGTGTCCCGCGTGGCCGCTCAACCCACTGTGGCGAGCGCCGGCCGCAAGGCTGAGTTTCGAGCTTAGGCCGCAGCCTCATTCTGAGCTCCACTCTGGGTGCCCTTGGCCATGGGTGCCTGGTCAAAGTGAGTGGGTGTCAGCCTGTAAGACCAGGCCCTGTTCCAGGTGGGCCGGGGAACTAAAGAGTCGCCTAGCCTTTGGGTGGGTTTCCAAATAGAATTTTGAAGAAAAAGCTGTGTTTTTCTGGTTCTCTTGTTCATGTGTGATGAAGGCAAGTGGGACTTGTCTGCACAGGTGTGAACGTGGGCTCGGAGGGGCGCCAGGTTGACCTGGAGGGGGCTCCCTGGGAGGGGGAGCTCCTGGGATGGATCCGTCCTGCAGTCGGGCGTCTCGGCACCAGCACTTCCTGTACGGCCGTGGCAGTTAAGGAGAAAGGGAGCAGCCGAGTGATTGCTCTCTGGGTGGGACATGGCCGTGTCCCTTCCCCCTGCGCGTGGCTGGGTGCTGACCGGGAGCCTCGCGGGCGAGCCCAGGGCGGCTCCCTGGGAGATCCCACGGGGGTGTCCTGGTGGGTGTTGGCAGTCCCGCCGAGCCTCCACTTCCCCGCCAAGGCATCCAGACTGCACCTTTTGGAGGGAACTCCTCCAAAAGGAGGTCGCTGGACTCTCACCTCCTTGTAGAGACCCTTTTTGTGGCTTCTGGAGGGTGGTTCCTGAATGTCTGGATTGATTGGAAAAAACACATCATCCCCCAGTGAAATAGATCGCTTGTCACGTGCGGGTTCCAGGTCACCTCGGTGCTGTCACAAATGCTCTCATGCTTCGGTGCTAATTAGATTTGGAGTGGGAATCGATTCACGTGTCATGAAATTTGAAGACAGCGCTGGGGGCGTGGCGCCTCCCATTATCCCCGTCTGATGGAAATGGTGGGCTTTACCAAGGTGTTATGGGCCCTTAAGACAATGAGCTTTCCAGCTGATTGCACCTCTGAGGTCTTCGTATGTGATTTCCAGGCACCGAGAAATTGCCAGATTTTCACAGTGAACCTGTGTGTGTGTCTGTGGCTTTCCTCCGAGCGTCTCTCTGCGCCTCGATGGGAGCCCCGGGTTCCTGTCACAGAATGAATGCATCACGCGGTTGCTGTCACCTCCCGACTCGCCCAGAGCGTGCGGTGAGCGGCTGCCCTCGGGTGCCACGGTTGCGTTAGGCCTGGAACTCGGAGAGGTCAGCCTCTCCCCGTGGCTGTCAGAGTTTACATTCGTGTTTGGGGAGAGGCCTGGGGAGCTCGGTGTAGGATTCCCGTGCCAGGGCAGGGATGGCCAGACGGAGACTCCCGTGTATGTCCCCGCCACGCCCCAGAGAGAAGGCAGTGACCTGTGAGGAGTGGGCTCCCACCTGCCACGCGTTATCCGCCACTCGGTCAAGGGGACAGTGTTGTTTTTAATACTCCGTCCCTGGACGCATGGTTTATTTTTGGGTTCGGCGGAGGGGGCGCCTTCACAGAGATCGACTCACACCACGTTTAGGGCTTGCTGTAGATCCTGGCTCTGGGAAGCTTGGAGCAGCGCCGATGCCTGCAGGCTGCCCGAGGGTGTGGGAGGAGCCTGCTGGTGCCTGGGGTTTGGTGAGGGTGTGAGGGAGAGGGCGCCCACCTGCCTTGCTGGCGGGAACGTGAAACCCGGCAGCCATGGTGGGGAGCTGTCTGCTGTTGCTCGGAGTGTGTGACAAGCGCCACGCACCCAGCACAGCAGTGAGCACAGCAGTGCCATTCCCCACGGGAAAGGTGGGTGTGGCCTGGATGTCCATTCCCGGGTGAGGGAGGAGTGCAGCCTGGCTGTGCTCGCAGTGGGACATCAGCCAGCAGCACTGACACCTGCCACAGCTCGGGTGAACTCTAGCCTAGGGCGCTGAGTGGCAGCTGTCAGTCACAAAGGGACAAACACTGTCACCACTTATATGAAATACCCAGAAGAGGCAAAGTCTTGGATAGGAAGTGGAAGAAGTTCAGGGACTGAGGGGACGGGGTGGAGAGGGAGTGTTTAATGGGGCTGCGGTATCTGTTTGGGAAGATGGAACATTCTGGAAATGTATGGAAAGTTCTGGAAATGGATGGCAGTGAAGCTTGCAGATACTATGAATGAACTTTGTGTCACTGAAATGTACATGTGACCTGGTGAAGTGGGGGTCCTCATGTCACATGTCCTCTGCCACGAGAAGCAGGGCTTGAGAGGCACCTGGACTGCACGTGAGGTACACGTGGACTGCACATAGGTGCATGTGGACTGCACTGGGGTACACGTGGACTGCACTGGGGTACACGTGGACTGCACTGGGGTACATGTGGACTGTACATAGGGTACATGTGGACTGCACTGGGATACATGTGGACTACACGTAGGGCACACGTGGACTGCACTGGGGCACACGTAGACTACACATAGGGTACGTGTGGACTGTACTGGGGTACACGTGGACTGCACTGGGGTACACGTGGACTGCACATAGGGTACACGTGGACTGCACTGGGGTACACGTGAACTGCACTGGGGTACATGTGGACTACACGTAGGGCACACATGGACTGCACTGGGGCACATGTAGACTGCACATAGGTGCATGTGGACTGCACTGGGGTACATGTGGACTGCAATAGGGCACACGTGGACTGCACTGGGGTACACGTGGACTGCACTGGGGTACACGTGGACTGCACTGGGGTATATGTGGACTGCACATAGGGGCATGTGGACTGCACTGGGGCACACGTAGACTGTACATAGGGTACATGTGGACTGCACTGGGGTACATGTGGACTGCACATAGGGTACACGTGGACTACACTGGGGTACACATGGACTGCATTGGGGTACACGTGGACTGCACTGGGGTACACGTGGACTACACGTAGGGCACACATGGACTGCACTGGGGCACATGTAGACTGCACATAGGTGCATGTGGACTGCACTGGGGTACATGTGGACTGCACATAGGGTACATGTGGACTGCACATAGGGTACACGTGGACTGCACTGGGGTACACGTGGACTACACGTAAGGCACACGTGGACTGCACATGGGGCACATGTAGACTGCACATAGGGTACATGTGGACTGCACTGGGGTACATGTGGACTGCACATAGGGTACATGTGGACTGCACTGGGGTACATGTGGACTGCACATAGGATACACGTGGACTGTACTGGGGTACATGTGGACTGCACATAGGATACACGTGGACTGTACTGGGGTACATGTGGACTGCAGTGGGGCACATGTGGACTGCATGTGGGGTACATGTGGACTGCATGTGGGATACACCTGGCCTGCACGTGGGGTACACCTGGACTGCACGTGGGTTACACGTGGACTGCATATGGGATACATGTGGTCTGTATGTTGGGTACACGACTATATGTGGGACACACCTGGCCTGCACATGGGGTACACCTGGACTGCACATGGGGTACACATGGACTACACATGGGGCACACCTGGACTGCATGTGGGATACATGTGGACTACATGTGGGGTACACGACTATATGTGGGACGCACCTGGACTGCACATGGGGTACACGTGGACTACTCGTGGGGCACACATGGACTGCATGTGGAATACATGTGGACTACATGTGGGGCACACCTGGACTGTGAAATTGACCAGGGGCTCTGCCCTTGGAGACGCTGACTCTAATGATGTGGACAAAGGCCTGGGCCTCCTGTTTCTAAGAGCTTGCTGTCAGGGATCTGTGGTCTGGACAAAGGGACGCCATTGGCGTGAGTGACTCTCAAGAATAAGACAGATGGGGCCTGCTGTGGCGTAGTCGGCTAAGCCTCCGCCTGCAGTGCCAGCATCCCATGTAAGCACCAGTTTCTATCCCGGCTGCTCCACCTCCAATTGAGCTCTCTGCTTATGGCCTGGGAAAGCAGTGGAAGATGGCTCAGGTATGTGGGCCCCTATACCTGTGTGGGAGACCTGGAAGAAGCTCCTGGCTCCTGGCTCCTGGTTCCTGGCTACGGATCATCTCAGCTCCAGCCATTGCAGCCATCTGGGGAGTGAACCAGTGGATGGAAGATCTCTCTCTCTGTCACTCCCTCTCTGTGTCTGTAACTCTGCCTCTCAAATATATAAATAAATTTTTTTAAAGGGCAGCATAGCCCTGTGGGCTGGAGGCCGGGCTGTGCTGTGCTTCGGTGAGTGGTGAGCAGAGTGCAGAGCTGCTGTGGTCCCGCGTGTTCTGCAGATGCATCCGATCCTCCCATGCTTCCGCTCCCCCTGGCGGTGCTGGGCCTGGCTACCCAGTCCCCCGGGGGCTGGGTCCCGTGTGTTCTCACCCCAGGACCTGAATGATAGATGGGATGGAACAAGCTCCCGTGTTACCTCTCGGTGACGCCACAGTACTGGGTCTTTGGGCACCATCTCTGAGTTTCGTGGCCTCTTCCTGATGGTCACAAGATAGTGGCATTGCAGTCAGCGGCAGGGAGTGGCAGTGGGAGTGGCTGAGCAGTGGAAAGGCTCGCTGTGGCCCCTGGTCTTCCCCCAGAAAGACCCCCCAGTGGCCTCCCCTCAAAGCCACCCCAGCTACGAGGGAATTTTCTGGATTCCTGTTTTTCCCTTGATTTTTGTGTTCTGACATGATTTCGAACTTGGGGAAAGAGTGGCACAGATAACCGCAGGTACCCTTCACCCCATTCCCCAAATGTTAGCATTTAGTGCCTCTTCTTTCTTCTTTTCTCTCTTTACACACATGCACGCACACACGCGTACACATGTAGCCACAGAGACACACATGCACAGTAATACACAACACAGAGACACACAACACAGCAGTGCACACACACACAGAACATACATGTGCATGTACACGCTTGCACACACACGTGCATGCACACACACATGCACAGGCAGGTGCTTTGTTCCTGGCCTGTTGGTGTCAGATGTAGGGACAATGTGTGTTTATCACCAGCCACTTCACTGAGTGTTCCCTAGAACCGAGGCCACTCTGTCCCAGCCGCAGCCCGCTGCTTCAGACCAGAAGAGTAACCAAGGAACGGCCATCAGGGCCTCTCCTGACCGCCTCCAGAGTTTGCCAGTTGTCCCCGGAATGTCCGCGGTGGCAGAGTCGAGCCCACCTCCCCTCCTGTCACATCCCCTTCCTCTCTGCCCTCAGGGCTTTTGCTGCCATCCCCCAGGGACTCCGCGGCTCACCCCTCGTGCATGGAGGTCCGTGGGTCCCTGTGACTCAGACGTGGAGGTGGGGCAGGGGCCATCCTGGGGCATCACGTCAGGGTCCCCGCTGTTCCTTGGTCCTGTCGCTGGCAGGGTCACCAGGCTCCTCCATGGGGAAGTGAGTGCTGGGTGTGGGTGGGAATGGCTGTGGTGTAGACGCCCACACAGTCCACGGCTGTCGCCGTCCCGGCTGCGAGCTGGCGCCCTCCTTGCCATTCCTCGTGTTCATCCACCAGCAGTTTCCATGTCTTTCAGCCCCACTTTCTAAGGACCTGCTGTGTGCCCGGCTCCTGTGCAAGGAGGAACACAGACAGTAAGGGATAGCACCGTTGACCCTCATTCAGCTTCTGGTATTTCTTGTCCACCTGCCATGTGCCAAGCATCAGGTCAGCCACTCACCTGCACCTGCTCATCTGAATGAGCCTGTCGGCTCTGGGAGGCCGTTGCTGTTTGCTGGATGCCAGCTTGGGGTGGGGCTGTTCCTTTTTTTTTTTTTTTTTTTTTTTTTTAGATTGATTTATTTGAAAGGCAGAGTTACAGAGAGGGAGGGACATCTCCTGGTTCATTCCTCAGATGCCTACAATGGCCAAGAGTGGGCCAGGCCGCAGCCAAGAGCCAGGAGCTCCATCCAGGTCTTCCATGTGCGTGGCAAGGGCCTAAGCACTTGAGCCATCTTTTACTGCTTTCCCAGGTGCATTGGCAGGGAGCTGGCTGGGAAGTGGTGCAGCCAGCCTTGAACCAGCACCCGTGTGGAATGCTGGCGCTGCAGGCAGCGGCTTTACCCCAGGGAGCTCCTTTCAAGCCAGCAAAACCCTTCCTAGCTGTCTCCCATCCTGAGGCCGCCCCACCTCACTTGAGTGCATGGTTTTTAAAAGCATCTGAAATATTTTCCATATCAAGTGTTTCAAGGAGCTAATTATGAACTTTATTATAATTGTTCATTAGTTATATTTTGTTCAATTACTTTAGCACATTGCCAAATAGAACACAAAGCCAGCAATTAGCATTATGTAATTGGGACACAAATTGGCTTGTGGAAGGTGTCCGCTTCGCTTGCCTGCTCTCCCTCAGAGGTGGCGGCTGGCTCCGGCGAGCACAGGCCGAGCCGAGGCAGCCTCTTCTGTCGTGTGCAGGGCAAATTTGCAAAACCCCAAGTGCTTAGGGGGCCAACAGTGGGACCAGCACCGCTTGGGGTGCCCACGTCCCAGTCAGAGTGCCTGGAGGGAAGCCCTCCTCCGCTTCTGATGTAGCTCCCTGCCCATGCGCCTGGGAGGCAGCGCTCGGGCCCCTGTCGCGCAGCTGGGAGACCTGGATGGAGTTCCTGACAGCAGCGTCAGCCTGGCCGCGGCCATTACAGGCATCTGGGGAGAGAACCAGCGGATGGGAGAGCTCTCCCTCTGTCTCTCCCTCTGTTGCTGTCACGCTGCCTTTCAGATAAGTTAATTAAGAAACATTTAAGGGTGGCACTGAAGGTGATTTAGGTAGTGTTTCTGATCTTAATACGTTACTACATGATACACAGATCGCAGGCCTACGTTACTGTTTGATGCACACAGAGAGTGGTCTTCCATCCACTGGTTCACACCCAGTTGGCTGCAATGGCCGGAGCTG
Source organism: Lepus europaeus (assembly GCF_033115175.1). NCBI lineage: Eukaryota > Metazoa > Chordata > Mammalia > Lagomorpha > Leporidae > Lepus > Lepus europaeus. Next base: position 4,636,107 of record NC_084849.1, on the reverse strand, counting down.
CGCTGATCTGAACCCAGGAGCTTCTTCTAGGTCTCCCATGTGGGTGCAAGGGCCCAAGGACTTGGGCCATCTTCCACTGCTATGCCAGGCCATAGCAGAGAGCTGGATGGGAAGAGGAGCAGCTGGGATTAGAACCGGCATCCATATGGGATGCCGGCACTGCAGGTGGCGGCTTTACCCGCTGTAGCTGCACATGTGCCCTGCATACGCGGAGACCTCCTAGGGTCACGTGCAATGCGTAGCACAATGTAAACCCCAGGAAGATGGGCGTTTCCCTGTACTGTCAAGGGCTCGATGCCGGAGACTGGCGTGTGGACATGGTCAGTACAGACACATTCCCCCTGGACGCACGGTGACCAAGGCTGTGGATCTTCAGCCCACGGTCACAGAAGGCTGACCACCCAGAGATGTGTACTGAGCACTTCTCCAGGCCCGGGCCTGGGCAGCGACTGTCTCCCCATTAGGCCCCTGACGTGGGCACTGTCATCTCCCCCATTTCACAGATTAAGAAACCAAGGCACAAAATTTGGGTCACATGGCCAAGGCCACACATTTGGCACTCAGACTCGGCGGTGGGGCTGGTGGGAGGGAGGCTGCCTCCAGGGAGCACACTTCTCCCACTACTTTATGTTGACTCGCTGTGTCTCAGAGAGACGCACATGTCATACTCCCTCTCAGTGTTTGTTTTCATCTACTTGAGAGGCAGGAGAGAGAGAGAGAGAGAGAGAGAAGAAGAAGAAGGAGAAGGAGAAGGAGAAGGAGAAGGAGAAGGAGAAGGAGAAGGAGAAGGAGAAGGAAAGAGAAGAGAAGAGAGGAGGGGAGGGAGCACCTGTGGCTCACTCCCCAAATGCCTTCAGGAGCCAGGGGTTGGACCAGAGTTAGGACCTCTGTCCAGGCCTCGCCCACGGGTGGCAGGGACCCAAGCACTGGAGCCATGGGTGCCTCCCAGGGTGCGCACGAGCAGGAAGCTGGGTTGGAAGCAGAGTAGCCGGCCTGGAACCAGCTCTCGGTGAGGGACGAGGGCATCCAAGTGCAGCCCAACCCCCTGGGCCACTCGCCCGCCCTGACGGATATTTTAAGAGTGTTTATCCCATGGGAGAGGAGGAACAAATAAATGACTTTGCTCTCAACCCTTAGTTCTCCGTGTTGGATCGCATTGTAGAGCTAATCTCCTGAAATCTGTCAGCACGTCGTCCCCAGCAGTCGTGGGCGCTGTGACGGCCGGAGGAGGTCAGGGCACCTGGCTGGACAGGCAGGGCGTCCTGCTTGGCTGGTGGCATCTGTGAAGACATCCATGGCCTCTGTCAGCGGAAGCATTGCAGCCCGAGGGAGCTGGCGCGATGCAGAGGCCCTGTAAAGCCTGAGGCTGGGTTTCACGCCAGGCTGCAGCCAGGACCGCAGACAGCACGGGGGTCGCTCGGGCTGAATCACAGGGCACGCAGGCTGGGGCCGTAAAGGATGCTGCGGGTGCAAGATGGAAGCCCGCAGGGCCAGGGCTGGGAAGCGCCAGCTGCAGGTGCTGCCGGCGTACAGGGAGGTGAAGTGTGCAATCTCCTGTCTCTTCTCAAGGCTCTCCCACGTGGATGCACTGATGCCCAATCCTCCGTGCCTCTGGGAGGTGTGCCCCATCCATCTGCTTCTCCCCAGGGGCAGCAGGAAGGCACCGGCCTGAACGCGCAGCCCTCCCGATGCCCCCAGCCTTGGCTTCCTTCGCCAGGGCCGGAGCAGCACACCGGGGTTGCGTGCGTGCGCGCGCGTGAGTGGTCGGGGTTTGTCCCAGCAGCCTGCAGGGAGAGCTCCTTACGGCGGCAGCGCGTTCAGTGTCTCACCCTCCCGTCTCCGCGCGGTCTTCCCGTGCTGCCCATCTTCTGTGGGGAGGGGGTGGCGGCTGTTCTCACAGTGGCAGGGCCTCAGCCCCCCACCCCCACCCCGCGTCTCCGTACCCCACCCCCTCTCCTGTAAGCCTCCCTCAGTCTTTTTATTTCTCTCTGTATCTCTCTCCCTTCTTCCTTTCTTCCTCTCTCTCTGTCTGCCTCCCCCCCGCCCCCCAGCCGTCTCTGAGCCATGTCTGCTCGCAGCTCCCTGGGCGGTGTCCCCCTGGGCCGTGGCTGCTGCAGGAGCCTACTCCAGATGGCCGCACGGGCAGACTTGTCACTCGCTGGGGGCGCTGATGACACAGGGCTAGTTCGTTCTTTTTCTTTCTTTTCTTTCTTTCTTTCTTTCTTTCTTTCTTTCTTTCTTTCTTTCTTTCTTTCTTTCTTTCTTTCTTTCTTTCTTTCTTTTTTTTTTTTTAAAGATTCATTTATTTGTTTAAGAGGCAGAGTTCCAGGCGGGAGAGGGAAAGCCAGAGATCCTCTATCCACTGATTCACTCTGCAGGTGGCCACCACGGCCAGACCTGGGCCAGGCTGAAGCCAGGGCCCTGGAACTCCACCCGAGTCTCCCGTTTGGGTGCAGGAGTTCAGGCACGTGGGCTGTCCTCTGCTGCCTCCCAGGTTAGCAGGGAGCTGGATGGGAAGTGGAGCAGCGGGGGACTCGAACTGGCGCTCTGTTACGGGATGCTGGGATTGTAGGCAGTCGGTTAACCCCTGCACCATGGTGCCAGCCCTGGTGTAACTATTCGTTTTAAAACTGTCACTGGGAGCCAGCATTGTGGCTTAGTGGGTAAAACTGCTGCCTGCTATGCTGGCACCAATATAGGCTCCGGTTAGAGTCCCAGCTGCTCCACTTCCGATCCAGTTCCCTGCTGGTGGCCTGGGAAAAACAGTGGCCAATGGGCCAAGTGTTTGGGCCCCTGCTACCTACGTGGGAGACCTGGATGGAGCTCCTGGCTCCTGACTGCAGCCTGGCCCAGCCCTGGCTGTTGCGGCCATCTGGGGAGTGAACCAGCAGATGAGAGATCTCTGTCTCACCCCCTCTCTCTTTCTCTCTAACTCTGACTTCCAAGTAAACAAATGAATCTTAAAGAAGAAAACCGCCATCGGCATTTGTCGTGTGAGGCAGCTGCTGTTCCCATGAGACTCAGTGGGGGTTCTCCAAATGCAGAAGGGGTGGGGCCTGGATGGGGCTCCACCCCCTCCGCCGTCCCTTCTGTGTGCTCCCAGCGCTGCTGCTTTGAGCCCCACCCCTGCCATGTTTTCCTGAGATTCCAGCCATCGTGGGGACACATCCGCCTGTCACCCAGGATTGTTTTCCAAGGGCTAAGTCAGCAGGCATGCTCTACCTGCCACAGTCTGGGCCACTCCCTCCTGCCCGCACCTGCCCTGTTCCACTCACCTGTGTCATTTAGCCAGAGCTCACAGTTCACATGCATGAGTCCACAGTCGAAGAGCTGCAGTTTCTGGAGACAAGGACGAAGCTGAGAGCCTGGTGTTGGGGTGCAGCTGGTTAAGATCAGAGCCCAATGTTGGGGTGCAGCCAGTTAAAGTGAGAGCCTGGTGTTGGGGCTGGTTAAGGTGAGAGTCCAGTATTGGAGTGCAGCTGGTTAAGGTGAGAGCCCGGTGTTGGGGTGCAGTTGGTTAAGGTGAGCCTGGTGTTGGGGTGCAGCTGGTTAAGGTTAGAGCCCAGTGTGAGGGTATAGCCAGTTAAGGTGAGAGCCTGGTGTTGGGTGCAGCCGGTTAAGGTGAGAGCCTGGTGTTGGTGTACAGCCGGGCAAGGTGAGCCTGATGTTAGGGTGCAGCCAGTTAAGGTCAGAGCCTGGTGTTGGGGTGCAGTTGGTTAAGCCACTGCTTACAAGGTCTGCATCGAGTCCTGGCTGCTCTGCTTCTGATCCACCTCCTGCTACTGCACCTGGGAGGCAGCAGGTGGATGACAGCGCTAGGATCTGGGCTCCCGCACCTGCATGGGAGACCTGGATGGGGTCTCCAGCTCAGGGCTCGACCTGGCCCAGCCTTGGCTATTGGGGCCGCTTGGGGAGGGAACAGCAGTTGGAACATGGATCGCTCTGTGTGTCACTCCGACATTCAAGTAAGTAAGTAAATAGATCTTGGGCTAGGAAGTGCTTTGTGGGTGCTCCTGGGGGACCCCACAGGGGTGGGGTGCGGTCGCCACGGGAATCCTCTCCAGGCTGGCCATCTGCCTCAGCTCTATGACCCCGGCTGCCACTGACTCTGGTCCAGCCAAGCCACCACACGAGCCTTGGGAGCTGATGCCTCCGTGTACCCGAGAGCTCTGGGTCCTGTGCCCTGTGTGGAGTGAGGTCCTGCCTGCCTCACACCTCACCCACTTCTAGGGTCCCGGAAACCGGGACCAGGGGCACCTCCTGGTCAGCATCGCCTGCACAGTGTCCTCGCGGCTTCCTGCGAAGTGTCCTTGGGCACCGGGGAGAAAGCAGGGCAGCTCAGAGGGCTTGGGGCTTGGAGAGTCGCCATGCCACCCGAGTCCCACCACGCAGCTCCGTTCTACGTTGCCCCCGAGAAACTTGATGGGGCCGAGCATCCAACCAGCGGGATCCGTGACCCAGCCAGCCTGCCGTGCCCAGGTGGATTCCCACGCGGCTGCGGGGACAGGCGTGCTCTCGAGGTCGTCATGGATGCTCTGGCTGAGAGCTGGTGAGTCGGGTCTGCAGGCGCTGAATCCACCTCCACCCATCAGGCTGAAACCAGCGGCCAGGGGCTTCTTCTGGGTCTCCCACGCGGCTGCAGGGGCCCAAGGACTTGGGCCATCCTCCACTGCCTTCCCAGGCCACAGCAGAGAGCTGGAGCAGAAGTGGAGCAGCCAGGACTGGAACCAGCGCCCATACGGGATGTGGGCGTTGCAGACGGTGGCTTTACCCGCTACCCCACAGCACGGGCCCCGATCCTGGACTCTAACTGGGGTCAGCAGTGTTCCCTGCGCCTGAAGCAGAGGCTGATGGTGGGTTCACGTGATAGCCCAGGGATCCACTTCCTGTCACAGGTGGTTCTGGTTCCTTTGCAGGCCCCGGGCTGGGAAATGGGACGTCCACTTCTTAGCTCTAAGTCTCGAGTTTCCGTGGATGCTGTGTGATGCTTGGCACTCACCTAACCTCTCTGAATCTCAGATTTCTCCTCTGGTAATCGGGGAGTCTCAAGTCTGCCCAGGGAGGCTCTCAGGGGGTGTTGTGATGGTGAGGTCACATTGTGGATGTTCAGTTGCTTTGGAGAGAGACAAAATTTCATTTACATACATGGGGCTGTCTGTACCCCCACAGCTGGCATCAGAAGGAAATGCTTTTGCTTGCAGATAACAGGAACCCTCACTGCTGCAGCCAACAAGATTCCATTTTCTCACAAACCAAGAATTCTAGAGGTGACTGGTTCTCTGGTGTTGGTAAAGTGGCTTGATGATATAATGGCCACAGCACTCTGTGAGTCTCTTGGGCTTCTCCTTGTGGTCACAAGGTGGCTGCTGTGCCTCCAGTCATCAAGGATGTAATTCAAGCAGGAAAAGAGGGTAAGGCCTGGGCAGGCACCTCTGTCCCTTCCTCAGTATATACCGGTCATCTCCAGGCCTCTTTCCTTTCATCTCGGGACAGAAGTGGGGTTTGCAGGGGAGGCCAGGAGACAAGTGTTTTGCCTTCCCACTGCAGACAGAGTGTGGGGATGGGAAGAGGAGGGTGGACGGTTCTGTGGGGAGAGGCCCTGTAGGACATGGGTCCCCCTGTGCCGCTGCACCTCCTATTTGGGCGCTGCCATGGGGTCTGCCTGTGTGTGACGAGGGGAGTCTCACTTTGGAGGTGGAATTCTGCTAACTCAGATGCTTGTCATTATGCAAATGCGTGTCTCGCTGCTGCTCAGGATTTCCATTTTTCTATGAATTATTCCATTTCCACTGCTTCCCCCCGCCCCATAGAAGCGACAAAGCCAAGTCAGACGGCTAAGAGGAATTTTCCAATCACTCAGCCTTCAGGTGCTTTAGATCGGCTGCCCTGAGCTGGGCGGGACACAGCGGAACAGACATAGCCCATGAGGTCCTGGACGCGTCCTCAACGGGCAGGCGTGTCCCCAGCCAGCGAGCGAATCAGACCAACCCCGGGAGGGGCCCGCGCTGGGAAGAGCGTCAGGCCCTGGTGGCAAGGGCTGCTTCCCACGGTGGTCCGAGGAGGTGGTGGGGTTTCAGGAGGCCCCGGGAACAGGGGAAGAGGCCAGCCGTGTGACCATCTGCAGGAAACGTGTTCTGGGCAGGGCAGCAGCAGGTGCCAAGGCCCTGGGGTGGGAATGGGCACGCGTGCTGGAGGAAGGACAGCCAGGGAGCTCCAGCACAGGGCTGGGGAGGGGGGGCCCGTGTGGCTGAGGTGCTGTCTTGGGGTGGGGGTGTTCCTGGTGCCCAGGGCCTCACCTGCCTCTGCCGTCTGTTTCCAGGATGGGAATCCGAGCGTGGGGGCTGGCGTGCAGCTGGTGCCCGGGCCTCAGCGTTCTCCCGCTGCCCAGCAGAGCGCCCCGAACTCAGCGGCCGTAGTTGGCAGCCGCTGTGGCCCTATGGGTCAGGGTCTCTGTCTGCACCGCGCCCGCGTCCTCTGTGCCCGGGATCCTCTTCCAAGCTCGGGGGCCCTGCGGCTCCTCTGAGGGGTCCTGGTGAGTGGGGGGTCCCTGTGGCCAGGTGCCCTGGCTCCTGTTGCCGGCTCCGGCCCTCCTGAGCCAGATAGGAGGCTGTCCCTCCTCTGAGTCCCTCCCTCTCTTCTAAGGGTCGCCTAGAGTGACCTTTGTTCTTCAAGGCCACTTGCAGCCCTGGGGCTTCTCGGGCAGGGATCCTGGTGCCCAGCCTCCTTTGGCCTCCGCACCGAGACTGCTTCCAGCTGGCCTGGCCCGGCCCTGTGTGCTCCGGGGCGGCTGCAGCTCTGCCCTCTGTTTGCCGGGAGCTGTTTGCTTCCAGCCGTGGGGCCTGCAACCCCCCCACCCCCAAACTACAGGCCTTCATGTATGCCTTTTAAGGTTGGCTGTCTTTATTTATTTAAGAGACGGACAGACATAGGGTCCCCGTCTGCCAGGTCACTCCTCCAATGCCACAGGAGCCAGGGGCGCGTGCAGCCAGGAACCAGGGGTGTGTGCAGCCAGGGGCGCGTGCAGCCAGGAACCAGGGGTGTGTGCAGCCAGGGGCGCGTGCAGGCAGGAACCAGGGGTGTGTGCAGCCAGGGGCGCGTGCAGGCAGGAACCAGGGGTGTGTGCAGCCAGGGGCGCGTGCAGGCAGGAACCAGGGGTGTGTGCAGCCAGGGGCGTGTGCAGGCAGGAACCAGGGGTGTGTGCAGCCAGGGGCGCGTGCAGCCAGGAGCCAGGGGTGTGTGCAGCCAGGGGCGCGTGCAGCCAGGAGCCAGGGGTGTGTGCAGCCAGGGGCGCGTGCAGGCAGGAACCAGGGGTGTGTGCAGCCAGGGGCGCGTGCAGCCTTCCCTCCTGTGGGGGTGGCGCCCTGGCTGCTGCCTTCCAGGGTCTGCATCGGTCGGAAGCTGGAGTCAGGAGCCGGAGCTGGGAACTCGGCCTGGGCACTCTGATGTGGGGTGCGGGGGTCTTAACCACTGGGCTGGATGCCCCCTCCCGGGTCGGGCGGTGTCACCGCCTCCCCCCGCGAGTCCTTGTCCCAGGCCCTCTGCAGACTCCCTCCCCTGCTCTCTGCTGTGTTCCTGCCCTGTGCTGCTCTCCCTCCACCTGCTGGGGGCTCTGCTTGGTGTTTCGGTTTCTGGCCTGGCTCCCCGTGGGGGGCGTCACCCTCCCAGGCACAGGGACTGTTGGTTCCAGGATGCTTTGCCCACGGCAGGGCCTGCTCGGGGCCTGAACGACAGAGGCACGAGGACAGTTTTAATTTTCTTGATGTGTTTTTCTCTCTTTTTGGAGCAACCTGAGCAGGCGCAAGTCTGCCTCCCCAGCAACCTCGTTATGCAATGGGCCCGGCTGCCGCGAGGCGCTGTGGCGGTTATATTTAGTGTTCACAGCCTTTGCTTTTAGCTGTGGGAGCCCTCGCTGGGGTGGGGGGGCACCTGCTGGCCTCAGGGCCGCCCCCAGCCCCGCACACCTAGCGGGGGAAGGGAATTCTGGGGTGCAGGGCGGGACCCCTGCCTCTCGTTAGCTGCGTCACCTCAGTCCGGTGACCGGGCCTCTCTGGGCCCCGTCTCTCTCCTTGGCAGAGTGGGGGTGGATCCTGAACACCTGAACTTGGGGAAGTCATTGGTGGGTGGCGCCCAAGACCCAGCTTTGCTTGTCCTGCAGACACACGAGCAGCTCCCCGGGACAGCTTGGGGGGGGGGTGACTGGGTCAGCCTGGGCTCACAGGAGACCAGCAGGGCCACTTCCTGGAGAGGGGCCATCAGCCTCTGGCCTGGCGGTCTGACCCAGCCTGTCTGTCAGGCTCAGCCTTTGCAGTTTTCAATGGTTGGGGGAAAATGACAGAAAATGGCACAGTGGTGCTGTGGTCTGCAGAGCCTGACGTGGCCCCACTGCCCGGCCCTGCACAGAGAGCCCAAGGGACTGGGGTGCAGGGGCGGGTCTGGCCCATGGCGAGGCCCCAGCACCCGGCACATCCAGTGGAACACGCACATGGCTTCTTGCTGCCCTTCTTCTCATCTCAGCAGGAAGGGCTGGTATCACCCCCTCCCCTTGTGCAAGACAGAGGTGCGGGGAGCTCGGTGCCCGCTGGGGTCACGCAGTCTGCGCACACCAGCTCCCCCCCCCCCAGGCGCCGCGTCCAAGGTTGTCTACAGGGTATCCATGGTCCGTGGGGCAGCGGTGGGCTCGGCCGTCCTGGTCTCCGCCCCTGTCCCGCCCCGGAGTTGTCCTCTTCCCTGCCCGTGCTCCCAGCAGCCCCCGCCCCCAGCCGGAGCTGACCCAAGGTGGCTGCTAGGATCTGTGCCGGGATGGAGAATTTGGTCACAGAATTTTGGATGGAACCGCAGCTGGATGACGGGGTTAGCAGGAGGTGGGAGAGCCGGGCAGGAGCTGGGGTGTGTGCCCAGCCTGGCTGGTGAGCCCCGGAGCGGCACTTTTGGGACAGATCAGGCCTCATGGTCCCCCCGGCTTTACTCGCTGTGCCTCGGCACCGGCCGCAGTGAGGTCGTTGTGGCGTGTGATGAGGCGCATGGCTGCTGGGCGGCCCAGGGCTGGGGTCCTCGTTCGGGGCCCCAGGACCATGGGCTTTGGGCTCAGCTCTCTGGACCCCAGCAGTGCCCGCTGGCCATTTCCTTTTCTGTTGTATTTCCTTTTCCCCGTTGTATCGGCCTTGGCGTGGTTAGGGCTCCCTGCACCCGGAGCGGAGTGCGGAGGGGACTTCACGTTTCTGGGTTTCGTTGCCATCATCCCCTTGAGACTTGTGTGTCCCCCACGTGCAATGAGCTGATGCCTAGAGAGGAAACTCTGATGCCCAGGTGGGGTCCGGAGACCTGGAATCAGGACGGAGCCAGCTGGGCCTGCCGCCCGCTCTTGACAGCTTCCTCTCTCAGGAGGACACACGCAATGGTGAACGAGGAAGACTTTCCTTGTTAAAGATGTGTTTGTTTTTACTTGTGAGATGTGAGAGAGAGAGAGAGCGAGAAAGTGGGGGGAGAGTGAGAGAGAAAGAGAGGGAAGAGAGGGGGGAGGGAGGGAGGGAGGGAGGGAGAGAAAGGGGGGGAAGAGAGCGAGAGAGTGAGAGAGAAAGGGGGGAGAAGAGAGACAGAATCTCAAGCTAAAGCCAGGAACCGGGACTCTTTCTGGGTCTCCCACGAGGCTTGCGGGGACCCAAGGACTGGAGCCAGCACCTCCCAGGGTGCCCGCTGGCAGGAAACTAACATTGGAAGTGGAGCGGGGCCTCGAGCCGGGCATTCTCAGGGGAGGTCTTGGCTGCTGTGCCAAGGGCCCACCCACGGCTGTGGCTTTTCCAGTGGAAAACTTGGTGACCTCGAATACTGCACAGCGACGATGCCCTCACGACCGGACCGCGCAGGGCTTCCAGTGATCCTCCGGGGGGCACCTGGATGGGCTGGAAGGAGGCTGGGACTACGGGGCTCGAACGGCTCCTCGCAGGGCACAGTGGTCCGTGGAAGGTCCCTGGAGTGACACTCATTAGGGTCGCCTACCTCTCCAGGATGGGGGTTGTGCACTTTCAACATTTGTGTCTGAGTTCCTGCCAAGAACACAGCATTTGCAGAGTAGCTCATCCCTCGTAAACCCAGTGGAAAAGGCAACGGGATTCTCTGATGTCACTTTGCTAACCACTCTGTCCCCGTGGCCAGCACTGAGGACACAGGGCAGTGCACCCGGGCCGTGCGCACCCACACAGCAGCGTCCAGGCTCCACGGAGCCGGAGTCCAGAGCGGCGCTCCTGCCCCACGCTGCGCCCGGGCCGGCGAGGGCCTGCGGGCGCCTGGGGGCCACGGTGGGCTGCCCCAGCCCTGCCCCAGCCCTGCCCCAGCCCTGCCCCAGCCCTGCCCCAGCCCTGCCCCAGCCCTGCCCCAGCCCTGCCCCTCACACCCTCTGGCTGCAAGCACGCAGGCGCAGAGGCCCCTTGCCGCCGTCACACGATCCGCCCCCAGCTCTCATTGGCCACCCTGGGTCACGTGTCTGCCAGCGGAGGAGGGCGGGAAGGCAGGGCTGCACGTGCAGCGCGCGCCCTGGGGCTGAGGCGAGGACGCGGCCGGCCGTGCGGGCCTCGGTGCGGTGAGCGGGACACGCGGCCCCCGAGGCGTCCAGGTGCGGGTCACACACACGCCGTGGACGCTCGCGAGAGCCGACACGGAGGGCAAGCTTCCGAGGGGACGAGCCCGCAGGGACGCACGTGGCTGCGGGGGCTTGGGGAGGTCGCGGGGCCCAGCTTCTCCGCGAAGCCGCTTCCTGCCCGGGGCCTCCCCCGGGTGGGGTCTCCCTGCCGGTCCCCCGGCGTCACTGGGCTTTGGGGGTCGCCGCCATCCAGGCCCGCGCCCCGGCCTCCGGCACGGGCCAGCGTGCACGAGGGGAAACACGCAGTGACCGCAGTCACGCGAGCCCGTGGGGGACCTCGCTTGCCAGCCCCGTCTGCCCCGAGGACCGCCGCGCCGGGGCCGGGGCGAGGGCTGCCGCCGAGCGGGGTCACGGCGGGCCGGGGGCGCGCGGGAAGACGCTGGGCCTCGCGCCCGCGCTGGACCCGCCGTCCTCCCCTGGCCGAGCCTGCAGCGCCAGCGGTCGCCGCGAGATGGCAGTGTTGCTCTTCGCCCGTCGCCGCGGCGCGTGGGCCGAGGGCGGCGAAGGGGGCGGGGAAGGCGCTGGGGGCGGCCGCCCGCTGGGTCGGGGTGGCGGGGCCTGGGGGAGCCTGGCGCGGCTGCACTTTCACTCGGATCCGCTCTCCGTAGTTGCCGGACCCGGCCTCCGTGGGGGCTTTGGGGCCGCGGAATCCACAGGGGTCCTGCCCCGGGGTCTGAGCCCTGCAGGCTCCCGGAGGGAGGGTCTGGGTAGGTGGCGGTGGGGTTAGGAGGACCCTGCCCGGCGCTGGGTTTCCCACACACAGCTGCTAGCCCCTCAGGCCTGCTTCGAGCCCTCCAGGAGCCCTCCTGCGCACAGCGGCTCCAGAGATGGTCCCCACGGGAGACACAGGGGCCCTGGTTAAAATCAGAAATCACGCATGGGCTCACGCATGGCTCCGAGAGGGCGCTGGCCTGGTTCACAGTCGCACAGCGGGGGCGTGGACAGCCAGCTGCAGTCAGGCTCCCAGTCCCAGCTCGCCTGTGTGGCTCCGTGGGGTGAGCCCGGACAGGGGCAGGAAGGCATGGCTGTCTGCTGTGACCCCTGGCTTGGGGACTTGCTCCCCCGCCCCAAACAGCAGAATGCTCCCTGGGGCCTGCAGGGGGGTGACTTTGGATCTTTCGCCCCAGACCGAAGCCCTCACTGACCTGCTTCCCATGACACACGGGACTCGCTGCGGCCTGACCCTGGTCACTCCTGCTGCGGCTCCCCCCTGCTGGCCACGTGACGGCCCCGGGAGTGGGACCGCTGGAGATCCATTCGTCATTGTCACCCCTGGCCTGAGGGAGTCGGGACAGAGGCCCGCTGGCTGGGGCAGCTGGGTCCCGGGATCCTGTTCCCAGGGGGTGGGGACCCAGTGGGGGCCTTCACAGGGACCCTCCCCCCAGACCCAAGAAGACTTCCGGTCGCCTTGTCCCTCCTGGGGGGGGCTTGCCCTGAGGGGGCTTGGCCCAGGAGGGGGGTCCTGTCTCAGGGAGCCTGTCTCCTAATTAACCTGGACTGTGGCCGGGCCCCTGCCCCCGGCTTTCTCCCTTCTGAGAGGAGCCCAGCGCTGCCTCCGCTAATGAGCTCGTCTGTGCTAATGAGGCAGGTGCCCGCGCCCCTCCATCTCCTCCCAGCCGTGGGGGGGGGCTGTTGTGGTGGGAGCTGCCCCCCCACCTCCCCCCACCCCCCGTCGGCTGCTGCTAATGACCGCCATGATGGTGGGAGTGATTCATGCTTTCCCAGGAGCTCCTGGGGGTCAGGACAACAGGTGGTGCCATGGGGAAACTGAGGCTGCGTGTGGGAGACTCCGGTGCCGTCCCCGTGTATCTGTCCCTCGCCCCACGCCGCCTTATTGACTGTTTATGCAGTTTGACCCACTTTTTCATGGAAAACAGACACTGGGGCCAGTGGCCCATCTGACGGGCTGTGGTGGTGCTGGGACCCTCCCCCGCCAGGGCCTGCTCCCCCAGGCATGCGAAGGTGCCTTCGGGGGTCGCCCCAGCTGCTTCGGGGGAGTCGGGGGTGGAGCACCCGGGGGCAGCGGAGGGTTCTGGGGTGCTGGGTCCTAGGGTTCCCGGCCACCCTGGGCAGGGACGACCTTCCTGCCCCGCCTCCGGCTGGGGCCCTGCTCGCTGCCGGGAAGAATCTGACCGGGCGGGAGCCCCCGCTCCGCACCAGATCCCTGCGCGTCGCTGCGTAGGGCTCTCCTCCCCGCCCCCCCGGGGGAACCTGCTCTCCTGCGGGACCCAGCCCCTGGCCGCCGCCGCGCACCCCCAGGCCTCCCGCTCGGGGGAACGAGGGTCTTCTCACCCCGTGGACAGCCCCAGGACGCCCTCGATCCCACCGCCCCCAGTGTGACAGCCCCAGGCCCCGGGAGCCGGCCCTGCCGCCCTCCCCCGCAGCCCCCGGGCTGGCCACGGGAGTGCCTCACTCCGCTGCCTGCTGAGTCGCCGGGCCTGCCCCAGGCGACACCTCTCCGAACGTCAACAATCCCGTCCCGCGGACCCTGCCCTAACTCCCCAGCCCCTCGACCTTGGCAACGCCCACCGCTACGCCCCAACACGCCCCGGCTACCTGGGGACCAGACCGCTGCCGCGCCCTCGAGCCCCTCCCGCGGCCCCCATCCCCCGCCCCAGCCCGCGGGTGTCCCCAGGCCTACGCGTCCGGCGCCCTCCCCCCGGCCGCCGCGGACTGGCACGTCCCACTGCCTATCCCGGCCGGCCTGGTGCCCCGGCCCGGGCGGCGGGCCCCTCCCCCGCCTCCCCGGCCCCTCCCTCGCCGCGCCGCCCCCTCCCTCATCCCCGCACTCGCTGGTTCGCTCGCTCGCTCGCTCACTCGCCGGCTCGAGGGGCGGCCGGCAGCTGGCGCTGGCAGAGGCGGCGGCGGCGCGACCGGGATGGGACGGGCGCTGGGGCGCGGGAGCCGCGGCGGCGGCGGCGGCGGTGGCGGCGGCGGCGGCGGGGGCCGCGCAACTCCAGCCAAGTGCTGGGCAGCCGGCGAGGGCGCGGGGTGCTGAGCCCAGGCAGCCCCAGCTCGCCAGCCGCGCACGGCCGAGCCCAGGAGAGCGCGCAGAGGCGCAGCCGAAGAAGCGCCGCCAGCCCCGGCGCCTGCGTCTGGGGAGGAGCGGCGCGCTGGGAGCGAGCCATGCCTGGCGCCCGGGCGTAGCCTCCGGGGGCTGCTCCCGGGAGCCGCGGGCCAGGCCGGGCGCGCGAGAGGAGCAGCCCCGCGCCGCGCCCACCGCTCACCGAGGATCATGCCGCCCCCGGGCCGGGCTCCGCCGCTCGGGCTCCTGCTGGCGCTGACTGCGCTCCGGTGCCCAGGTAACTCGTCCCCGGACCCCGACCCCGACCCCGACCCCGACCCCGACCGCCGTGCACAAAGTTGGCTCCCGAACCGGGCTGCCTCCTTCCTTCTCAAGTCCCTGGCAGCTTGCATCTCCCGGACGTGGACAGGTCTGGGGAGATCCTGGGAACCCGGGCCCCCCAGTGCCAGAGCCTGCCTCTCGGCCTCCCCGAACAGCCCGCGTCCCTGCGGATGCTTTCAGGGCGCACCGGGGCACAGACGGGAATGCTCCCAGTCTCTCAGGGCGGGTGGGGGTGCGCCTCCGGGAATCTAGCCCCTTCTCCGCCTCGCCGTGGGCCAGCATCTCCCAGGACCTGTCTCCTGCGGGGTTCGGCTGGGGCACGGCGTCCGAGCTTGGTGTCTTTCTCCCAGCTCCCCGCTCCCCACGGTCGCGTGTCCCTGCGTTCCCCGGACACCTGCGGGGCCTTGAGGCCCCCCCCCCCCACCTCCGCGCTGTCTGGCTTGCCCGAAGCCCCTCCCCGCGCCTCTCGGCTCTCGCTGGAATGTGCCCCCGCTCCAGGTGGCCTCCTCGCCTTGGCCAAGGTGCATCCCACCGCTTGCCTCCTGGAAAACCTGGGCTGACCCGGCGCCCTGACCGCAGGACTGGCCAGGAAGCCCGGCGCGCAGGGCCGCCTGGAACGTGGCGATGTTCAGAGCCATTGCCTGGGTACCAGCGAGCCCAGTGCCCTGCTGGCACCCGCGCAGCCGTGAATGGGGAAGGCAAGAGAACCGGGTCCTTTCCGCCTGGGCTGGAGTTTGCAAAGCCCCCGGCCGCGTCGGTGTGGCTGCCTGGTCCAGACGAGCCCACCCTCCAGGCGATGGCTCCTCCCCTCCCCCACCCCAGCCCTGGAGAAAACGCTGAAGGCTCAGAGGAACCGGGAACAGTCACGAACCGCGTTGGTTCGTGTGCGACTGAGAGCTGGGTCCCTGGCCGGTCAGAGCAGAACCCGAGATGAGGGAGCGGAGCGCTTCCGCTGTGTGCATCTCTCCCCGTTTCCTTAACAAACAACCCACCGCCTGCGGGAGGAAAGACAACTTCAGCTTCTGAGTTCTGAGGGTGCGGCGGGAGGGCGGGTGATGGTTTCGCCAGGAAGAAGTCCACACCCGCTTCCTCCGAGGTGCCCTGAAGTGACCCCAGAGACTCGCTCAGACCTTGGGCCGGGGAAGCCCTTCTCTCCCAGATGCCGGCAGCATCGGCTTTGGCTCAGCCTGGAGTGCTTCTGGGCTTGGCGCGGCTGCGGCCTCAGTCTGCCTGGTTAACAGGCAGCGCAGGGAGCTGTTTTGCCGGCCTTGCTCTGCGGTGCACCTGCGGACGCTGCTGGGGCAGGGCGGGGCCAGCGAAAGCCTGGACCTGTACCCAGAGGTCAAGGCCCTTTGCACTTGGATGGCACTTTTGTGTCTAGTTTGCTTCTCCACGGGGGTCAGCATTTGCCTGGAGTGCAGGTGTCTGGAATGGGTTGAGGGAGCTGTCTGATGCTGGTGGGAGGACCTGAGGACCCCTCCCTCCCACAACCCGAGAGCCTTGGGCTCGGGAGGGGAGAGGGTGTGAACCCCCCTGAAACTTGCTGCCGGCTGCGCCCCCCAGCGAGTGACCGCGGGATGCCCAGGCTGAGCCAGGCCGCTGGGGCAGAGCTCTCCCAGCCCCTGCTGAGTACACGGCAGTCTGGGAACTCTGTGTTTAGCACAAGGTCCGCACCCCTCCCTCAACCCCCCCCCAAAAAACCCAACTCCAACCCCCTCCAGGCTGCAATTCCTGAGAAATCCTTGGCTCCCTCCGCGTGGTCAGAGGTCCAGAGGAGGTCACTAGAACTTCCTGCTGCGCTGTGAGGTTTTGCAGCTGACTTTGGAGCACGCTGGCCAAAGCTGGGGGAGCGGCCGGAGGGGTTCCGAGGCCAGGCCGTGGGCTCCTGGCACACCCTGCGCCCTGCACCCCTCACCCTGGGGCTGTCTTCTCCGTGCCTGCGTGGGCAGCTACCATGGTAAGGAGGTAGCGGGTGCTCAAACATACGGAGCTGCACTTGGTAAGAGCCAGCACAAATCCCCCCGCCTAGCAACTAGGGGGCCCCATTATTCAAGCCACTTTTGTGCGCGCTGTGGCTTTGCAAATTAGCAGTGCGGTTACAGTCCCTGCTGGGGAGAATGGATGTGTCTTGCTCCATTGACCCATTATGCTGGGGGGTTGTCTAGCAATGGGTGGGTGGAGCACCTCCCCCCCCCCCAGAGGCCATGCAAGCAGCGGGGATGGCAGGTGTTGGGAGGGAGACATTGTGCGTGATGGCAGAGGTGCGTGGCACCTTGGTGTGCAGGGAGCATATTTCTTCCTCCTTCCAACAGAGGTTGGGAAGGGGAGGTTGCCTGTGTGCGGTGCTGGTGCTGGGGGCGGTATGCAAATAGCGTCGCCTCCCCCCCCCCCCCCGTGATTTACTGGTGGCTCAGTGGAGGTTCCCAGAGTAAATCATTGCGTGTCCCCTCCTCCCACCGATGCAGGGAGTTGGAAGGGGCGTGGGGCTTGTGCACGAGCCTTGGTGCCTGTAGCCAGCAGTGGGCACGGTGGTTGCCATGACCCAGGAAGGAAAGAGAGGCCCTTGTTTGTTGCCGTGAAGTCTGGCAGGGTGGTCTCCGGCCAGCACAGCCCTCCTAGGGCCTTGTTCCCAGATGAGTGGCCAGGGCCTGTGCGGCTAGGTGGCTCCTTTCCTCTCTGTGGGCTTCAGCTTGAATGGGGATGGAGAGGGTCCGGCTCCTGCTGAGCTCTGGGATTCTGTGACTGTTTTCAGACCCGTGGGAAGATGGGGGCACCTGGTCTCCTGGTGTGGGTGGGCGCCAGCAGCCCCCAGCGCTCCAGCGGAGTGTGTGAAGTGACATACAGAGCAGGAAGTCGCCCGCGGTCCTCTTTGCAGACAGGAAGCAGGCGGCTTGGGCCGCAGGAGCGTCTTGCTCGGGGCCCGGGTGAGTGGTGTCCGATCAGGGCTCCCACCTCCCCTGTTCCACATTCCCAGCCCAGGACTTCCCTGATCCCGTGGCAAGGAGCTTCTCTGGGAGATCTGGAGAGCTCATCTAAGCACCCAGGTCAGGAGGATGGCAGCTGCTCGGCAGGGCCAAAGCCACAGGTGGGGCTGTGCTGCACACCGCTGCGCAGGCGGTGCACCCGCCGCCTCCAGAGGCGCTGAGTAACTTGCCTGAGGTGCTACAGACTCAGGATTCCGGATTCCAGCCCAGGCCACCTCTGTGCCTAACCCACCACCTGTAAACCAGAGCCGTGGCGTAGCCTGGCACAGGATGGTGTGCAGGGCCCTGGACAAGCCGGGCTCACCCTGCCACCACCTGGGCGGGCCTGTCTGGGGGCCTGTCCTCCTTGGCGCTCCCTCCCTCTCTACCAGTGTGAACTCAGCTTCAGGGGCACCAGAATCAAACAGGCTGGAGCCCACTCTGCTGGCCACTGGGCGTTCGTCAGAGTCCTGTGTACTGGAGGGTCCGGGTGACAACGTTTCAGGGCGAGATGCTGGCAGGTGACTCCCCTCTTCTCCCTGTGGCTCCTGCCCTGGTCCTGCTCTTCTGAGGACTTAGAATTCGCAGCAAACGCAGTGACAGGCCCTGCCCACAGCACATCCTGACCCTTTGTGGATTTCGCTCCATTGGATCTCCCTCGTGGGGTGGGACTTCTGTTTGTCCCATTAGGCAGAGGAGCAGACTGTGGCCCAGAGAGCTAACATGACTGGCAGAAGCTGCCCAGCCAGCAGGTGG